>NC_079217.1:38101634-38456634 GCF_029633865.1 Lampris incognitus
CAGCCTTATGGGCCTTGTCCTCAGGTTTGTTGGTGGTGCCATCCTGTTCGATCTTCTGATCCGCCTCCTCGTTCTTTTCCACCTGGAAATCAAGACAGAGGTCAGTAGGAAAGAAGAGAGGTGTCTGCACAAAAAGCTGACGTGACAACTGTGAAATATGAATTGGATCCACTGGACACCAGGAGGGACAGGTAAAGGTAGCGCCACTAAACCTCCAGAGATGTAGTGTGTAACTCAAGCATGGCCATCCCAAGATGCCATTCATTCATAATTGCATCTGCATCCGCCATCTGAATAGCTCAGGAATAGAAAGGCTCTGACAAGAGTTTAGTCTGTGACAGCGACAGGCTGTTTTAGTTCTGTAATCGCTTTACTTGTGACCATTGCAGGGAGAGAAAAAAATCAGGGTACATGAGGCGAAGGAAAGTTAAGGTTTAGGTTTTAGCTGAGGTATAGGATTGGATCGGTATGGGTTTAGGAATAAGACAAGACACAGGTGGAGATCAAGTAGGATATTTTAAAGGATGTATTGCAACATATTACCTTAGGTAACTGGGTCCATAGCTGTCCATCAAATAGTGGGTTGTGCTATGAGTCATATAAATCTAATAAAAAGAAGTCAAATCAAATAAAGAAATGAATGATGAGCACTGAGAGCGGCAAACAAAATGAATTAGTACATTTGAAATGAATAGGCAAATAAACAAATGAACACTGGCTATTCAAACGTCAACTCAATCAAGCCACTTATACCGTGTCAAACCGTAAATAAAAGAATGTGAGCAGGCATATATGAAGCAAACATAAATTCTTAAAAGAACACGCATGCATCACAAAAGCCAAATGAGAGAGACTGTGAGAAATCAAGTGGCAAACTGATCTGAAGGGTGTGGAGCCGCTCCATCCGCAGGGCCGAACCTTAGCGGGGGAGCCTTTCAGTGGATCTACACATTATGTGTCTTCATATTGCAACAGAGTCTAGACTTATTGCTCATGAAGAAAACCTGAACCAGGGAATTACAGATATGTGTGTGTTTTGGCTTGTTGCGGGTCAATTGTCTTCGCGCAGTGAATGGGATATAATGGGATTTGTAGCACATCAAATGACTCAAGGCATTGACCGCGGTTAGTCTTTTCAGGCCCGGGGTCGAACTCTCATGTTGCATTGGATGCTGAAACAGATTAAGTATATTATTCAATCCACAACCTCTTGTATTAATGCCCTGTTTTTGCTGCAAGCTGTGTCAGAGAAATGATCGAGGAAACAAGAAAAGGTAAATTAACGAGACAATCGCTATTCTCTAGGCAGCCTGTCTCTGATCGGTGCCTGGCTGCTAGGGAACAAGCTGGTAGCGAGAATATCCTCAGCATTCACTGCCATACCCCTCCCAACCATCAAAGGTTACCTTGACAACCAGAGTGCTAACTCATCATGGCGCTGTCTGCTGGTTGGTGCTATGAAAGACTATATGTCACCCTGATTGGCAGTGCACCTGACCCCCCCTCCCCCTCGAGGGAGTAAGCCAATAGCAACTTATAAATCAGTGGGGGCAATCAGCATGGCGAATGTGTGTGTGTGTGTGTGTGTGTGTGTGTGTGTGTGCTTGTGCATGCCATCAGGGCTTAGCATCTTGTTTAGGATCATTGACTGGTTTACCAAATGTGACTTGGAGGGTACACCTATATCCATCAACTCCTAATTCCTCCCTCTATTCTGATTACTTCTGGCGACAGTGATGATATTATGCAGCGTGTGAGAGTTGACAAGACAGCTGCCCGCAGAGGGATAACATCTCTGTGGGATGATTTAAGAGCCAGAGGCCCTGAACTGACACATCTCCTTCAGGGTCAGTGTGTCAGTTCAATATTGGATGTGAGGGGGCTGTGGGGTGGCTGTATGGGTATATGCACTGCCTCAGCCCTCCTTCACATTATCCCATCCCTAGGGTGCAGGCTGCAGTTCCTGCCCCGGGGCCTTTCTGCCTTGAGGATCTTCATATATCTACCATATTCACAGGCAATTGTGTCCGTGATATTATTAAAAAAAAAAAAAAGCTATGACAGTGTTGGCTTTACCTGAAAAGAAAATGGTATGTGCTGCTCTAAAGAGAAAAAAGGCTTGTGCTGAATGTTTAAAAGCTTGGCTAGAGCCGTCCGCACCCTTGTTAAGTGATTGATTGTTAGCAGGTCCAGTGCTGGAGAGAAGTGGAGTGCTGCAGTAAGTAGAGGGGAGTGAAATTAGCCAGCTATTACAATAGGGAGCTATGGATTGAGAAGTATCCGCACACCTCTGCTTTTAATAATATGCAGGTCTCTGGTGACTTACTGGGCTTTTATTGCGTCTGATCTCATGGGTGCTTAAAATTGCCAAAATCTGACCCGAGCACTTAACTCAAATAGAATTACTTACTGGCTAGATGCAATGAGTCAGGGAAGGAGAGTGATGAATTAGGGTGTGTGGGAATAGGAGGGGGTATGACATCATATATTGGAATTAAATCTAATGGTATTCACTTTTGACAATTGGGTGTGTGTTAGTCCAAATGAGATGAAATACCAGCAGCAGCGTGTGAAATGATGTGTTATCATCATGTAAGAAGGGGATGAAAGATCACCCTGATACTTTAACTGCAAATGAATCACCATCATTTGTATTATTGACATTCGTCTGCCCGTACCCTAAAAATACTGTGCTATAATTTATCTCGAGCTTCGCTCTGTAGGTTTCCATTTGGCAAAAGATCCCAGCAGAGAAGCAGAAATGTGGCATTACCCAACGCTGCTTTCTTTTTATCTCTCACAAAGCAGAATATTGTACCATATCAAAATGTTACGCTGCGTAATACCGGATCTTATTAAATTGCCTTGTATTGTATGGCGTGGTATCAGATTGGTATATGTAATTACATTTGATGATTAACTGAGCTTATCAAGCAGGCTTTAAGAAAGCATTATTCCTTTTTCTTTTTTTTTAAAGCAAAAAAAGTTAACGCGAATCCTTTAAGAATTGATACGCTAAGCGCCGGGTTTTGTCAATTAAACCCTCGTCACGTGCACCACTGCAGACGGTATTTCACAGTCAGGGTCTTTGTGGCACACATTTTCATTCATAAATTTAGCAGCAGCACCCCTCCCAAAATTGCAGCACATAACGCACAGAGATAGCCTGTTCAACACAGACTTCACACCACCATTTAGACAAATTCTGATTTGTCATGATAACGGTTATCCAACAAAGAAATGCCATATTACGGTTAGTCTGCTGCATTTCCTCAATACACACACATACACACACATACACATACACACACACACACATATATATATATATATATATATATATATATATATATATATATATATATATATATATATATATATATATACATATATACACATACAGGTGCAGCTGGATTGTGAAAAGAGAAGTGTGCGAATGCTTTAAATGCCTCTCTGGTTGCCATAGATACAACACATTTAACTATTAAAAGGTGTTAATTATCCAGGAAACAAGTCAAATTAACGCAGCATTATCTGCCGAACAGATCGATTGAGAGGGTGTCCCTGTCTAAATGCCAAAGAAAAAGATTAAGACTGCCATTATCCAATCTGTCTGTGAAACAAATAGCTCTTGGACACATTAAAACTAACATGTAGTATCATACAGCATTTCCCATTGTCCTGTGGGCAGGTTATCACAGCTAGTATTTATTATTTTACTTTTATTATACTATTATAAATGCTCTGAATATAAGATGGAACAGTGTACAGAATAATTTAGCCAAATAGAACCAAGCCATCCGTCAGAGGACAGACCGTCTGACTGACCTGATTGCATAACGTAATAAATGGTCACTCGAAGCTGTGTTCAATATATAATTTGTTGGCAGAATTTATCTATTACATCTTTGTCTATCGGCGACAGACAATGCTCTCGCTGTCTGTCCTTGGGTGGGCAACGACTGTTGTGAGAACCACACCCCAGAGTCAATGGCTTTACAGACAGATCCATAAACACACACACACACGCACACACACACACACACATGCACCATCCCCCCAGCATGACAGACACGAGCAAACCACCACCTTCCCAGCGCCTCACTGCCGGTGCCATTAGGGACTTGTTCACAAGAGGGGGGGAGGCGGGGAAGGAGGAGAGGAGAGGAGGAAGAGGAGACACAGGGAAGAAGAAGGAGGTGAGGAACTGGGGGAGGCGGGGATAATTCTGGTTGACTTGGCACAGAATCGTGTCTCAGTCTAATGCACAGAGTAGGCACATGTATAATCATCTTATTTATTTTTTTCATTATGATCCGTTCATGCAAGGAACTCTCATTCCGCTGCACCCAGCCTTGGACTGAATGCAGCTTCACCGGTGAAAGAGAGCAGAGAAATATTTAAGGTGGCATTTCCGTGTAAAATACTGGAGTTGTGCAATATTGTCTGATGGTGTGCTCTTTACAGCACATCCCATACCTAACAGGTGCGGTTGCAGCGTATGCACATAGATATGTCACTTTCAAATCACAGAATTATTAATTAAGCCAAACGCTGAAACGCATATGATATATGATTAATTCTCCACGCTGACAAATTAGAGAAAATAAATGGCACTTCAGATAACTTGTCATGCAATCACAGCTCCCTCGGCAAGCAGAGAGATGATATTGAATGAGTATTAACACCTATCTCTTGAAAATCCTCGGTGTAATTTGAGTCGCTGTATTCTGCACAAGAGGAGCGAGAAAAAAACCTTCCAGACACCAGAGAGTGAAGCAGGGCTGCAGTCTGCTACGGGAGAGCTGAATCCCTTCCTCCCTCCCTCCTCTCTCTCTCTCTCTCTCTCTCTCTCGCTCTCTCTCTCTCTCTCTCTCTCTCTCTCTCTCTCTCTCTCTCTCTCTCTTTTGGACTGAACCGATACCCTCTCTCTCTCTCTCTTTTTTTGGGCTGAACCGCTACTCTCTCTCTCTCTCTCTCTCTCTCTCTCTCTCTCTCTCTCTCTCTCGGACTGAACCGCTACCCTCTCTCTCTCTCTCTCTCTCTCTCTCTCTCTCTCTCTCTCTCTCTCTCTCTCTCTCTCTCTCTTTTGGACTGAACCGCTACCCTCTCTCTCTCTCTTTTTTTTTGGGCTGAACCGCTACCTCTCTCTCTCTCTCTCTCTCTCTCTCTCTCTCTCTCTCTCTCTCTCTCTCTCTCTCTCTCGGACTGAACCGCTACCCTCTCTCTCTCTCTCTCTCTCTCTCTCTCTCTCTCTCTCTCTCTCTCTCTCTCTCTCTTTTTTGGACTGAACTGCTACCCCTCTCTCTCTCTCTCTCTCTCTCTCTCTCTCTCTCTCTCTCTCTTTTTTTTTTGGACTGAACTGCTACCCTCTCTCTCTCTCTCTCTCTCTCTCTCTTGGAATGAACCGCTACTCTCTCTCTCTCTCTCTCTCTCTCTCTCTCTCCTCTCTCTCTCTCTCTCTCTCTCTCTCTCTCTCTCTCTCTTTTGGACTGAACTGCTACCCTCCCCCCCCCCCCTCTCTCTCACACACACACACACACACACGCACAGGCACAGCACCACACCCTTTTAGCCAGCTATCTCTTCCTGCAGAACAGAACAGAACAGAAATGGGAGAGGAGAGGAAGAGGGGGGCTCAGGTGGTGACAGCCACAGCCCCTGCCTCCGCACATCGTCTCTCTCCTTTGATGGTAAACTGACGAGCGACGTCGCAGAGGCTGAGCTGGGGTTTTTTTTCCTTCTTCTTCCTCCTCTTCCACCTCAGCCCTGGAAACATGCTCCACATTGGCTCCTAAGCGGCCATATGCTGGAGTCATTACATACTCCGGAGCAGCCTTTAATTCAATTACAGCGGCTTTCTCCCCAAACAAAGGCTCCGCAATTGTCACTGATCTCATAGGGGGACAAGGGCGAGGGGATGGGGCAACAGAGAAGGCTGTTACCGGTAAGGGGAGGGGAGGGGAGAGGAGAGGAGAGGAGAGGAGAGGAGAGGAGAGGAGAGGAGAGGAGAGGAGAGGAGAGGAGAGGAGAGGAGAGGAGAGGAGAGGAGAGGGGGTCAGTGCAAGGGGGAGAGGAGCTGGAAATACAAAAAGGTTAAGATTGGAGGTGGCATGGCGGAGGACTGAGAAGGTGGGACTAGATGGAGAGCGCTGGACGTGTGTGTGTGTGTGTGCCAGGGCTTTAGATGGTTGTCTTGGCGGCGGCGGCGGGGGGGGGGATGAGGCTTTAGCCTGCAGGTGGAGCTATGGGAGGAAAGAGTATGAGGACCAGGAATAGAGTAGAAATTAATCTGAGGTTTAGACATAGGGCCAGAGGGTCACAGAATGACTCTGAAGGAGGGAGGTTGGGGGTCAAATGAGAGTTAATGACGCTGGGGTCTAATGAGTTGAAGTTCTGGTTGAGATTGGAGATAGTCAGGCTGGTCAGGCATGGGGTCTGGTTTTAAGGCTAAAGGTGAGTCTAGAGGATGATAAAACTAGGGCTCTTTTGGGCATAGTGGTGGTTGGAGCTAAGGCTGACCCTCCAGCAAGGAGAAGTACTCTCATAGAAGCAGCAACTAACCTTCAGTTCCTCTTTCAGTAGCAGGCCCAAAGCGATAATTCCTTGTGTTAAGGGGGGGGGGGGACATGTTCTTTTCTCATCCATCCATGAAATCTATAAACTCAGCCTTCCATTCATTTAGATATCCATTTCTTAACAGCAGGAGCATTTGGCAATGACAGGTGCTTATTATGCAGCAGGGCATTTTTCCCTGTGTGAAATGTGAATATTTTGTGTTGCAGTAGTAGTAAAGCCCATTGAAAAACCGGTGCCTCACCCACATCGCTGCAGCGTGCAGCATGCCTGCTTCTCTATGATTCCCTCCCTTGCTGCATGGCACCTTACCGCCTGCTCACCCGCCTCCATCCGTCATCCTTTTCTCTCCACTACCATTTCCAGTTTCTGCTCATTGTCCACTTCCTTTTACCACTCTGAGTCTTTCACTACCGGTCTTTCTGCCTTCATGCCTTTCTCTGCTTTCCCTCTTATATTTCAACCTCATTCCCAGTCTTCTGTTTCTTTGCATTTGCATGCCCGTGCCTGGCTTTTTTCCCCCTCTCTCCCTCCATCTCTACCGATCGTCCTCCACCCTGAATCTCTTTTGCTGCTCTATACAAATGTGTCAAATGTGTGTGCCTGTCTATGCTTCATCCCGCCTTCAGTTCTCTCCAGCTGCCTGCTTTTCTGCATCCTATTCTTCTAGCATGCCTTTCAACTGGCTATCCTCCTATCCTCCCTGTCACTCGCTCTCTCTCTATCTCGCTCTCTCTCTCTCTCGGTCTCTTGCGCTCTCTCTCTCTCTCTCGCTGGCTCTTTCTCTCTCCTCCCTACCAGAGCTAATATGACTCATCCAGGCTGACATTTAAGAAGCAATCAAGTGCTGATGGAGTCCACAACGTTATGAGCCCTGATAAAATCATGATCAGTCGAGGTAGTAGTGGGAAACTAGCCCTGATCACACGCAAAATCTCCATGATAGCTTCTCCGCTACAACAGAATAGACTGCTGAAATGCATGGGTGCCAACTTCTTCCAATCAGTGGCGCTCCTAGACCCGCCCGATTCCATGCAACGCCTTGGCCCATTCTCCTCATGCTGAGAACAGCTATGTGTTATATACTAGCCAACACGGCCCTTACAAACCCTTTTGAACAAGTGCACACTTCATACTGTAGTAGCCTCCATTGACAGCATCCACTTAAAATCCTGGAGGGCTATGGTAATCCATTTAGAAGACTAATTCATTCCCATTGTATTCCCCTGAGGCCACTGACATGCCAGTGCTACCAGACAGGAGTCAGCTCACTCAATTGGTACCCCACCCTTTTTCCTCAATGATGCAAATGTGCTTCTCTGTATCACCTATTTCTGTCCAAGACATGGCAACGTGTAGAAGATGTGTAAAACCCAATTAAGACAGTGATTAAGAACACCCCAAAGGTTGGCCTAATTACCAAGAATCTTCCTCATTAAGAGCGGTAGATTATGCTGAGCTCAATAGAGCTGGTAAACGAATGAGGGAGTGTTCCAGCTTCCATATATGCTTGACAGTACAAGAACAATCACAAGAGGTGATACCGGCACACACTGCATGAGAACAAATGCCCATCAACAGTCTATCTCTTTCTTTTAACTGCATGATCAATAGGAGGTTTTCTTTTTTTCTTCTTTTTTTTTCCCCAGCCACCAAGATGGAGTTACAGTTTTTTGCCTTTCTGCAAGTACAGTGTGAGGTCTGAGAGACATTGTGGCAACATCCATTCATGCGGGATAATCACATTAACTAGGCGTGTCTGGGCTCTCTGGGTACACTTCTATAGAGACACCCGTGGCCCAAGTCAAAGGAAATTACGCTGAAATTTTCTGTAATCCTCTCCCAAGCCCCAGATCTCACCAGAAATCAGCAATTGCAAAAGTTGACTGTTGAGATCCAACATTTTTGAAAATATGAACAGCTGAAATATTGATAGAGCAAAGCAAGCAGTTTACCGGTTTGGTTCTTCTTATGCAGCACAGCATAGTTGCAGTTGTAGTATCCTCGCTCACCTTCTTTTTCCTTCTCTTTCTCTGTCTCTTTTTTTTTTTGCCTCTTTCTTTCCTTTTTCTCTCCCTCTCACTTCTTCTCTCACACCCTCTCTCCCTCTCTCGCGCTCTCTCTCTCTCTCTCTCACGCGCTCTCACTCACTCTCACTCGCGTTCGTGCACACACTCTCTCCGGCTGTATCAACAGCTAAAGCCGCCCAGTGCCTCTACTCATCCCAGTTTGCACACACGCGCTCTTCAAGTCAGTCTACTTGGGCGAATCTCCCTCTGACTCTGCCTGACAATGGCTACAAGCCCACCCTTTAAAACCCCTCCCTTCTCCTCTCCCTCTATCCCTCTCTCTCCTCTCTCCTCCCCTCCTCCTCTCCTTTCCTCCCTTCACAACGACCAGGAGCCATCCACTCCCTCCTCTCCCTCCTCCTCCTCCCATTCTTGCTCACAGTGATGAACCCACCCCAGATCACCACTCCTCTCCTCTACATCTTCTCACCCTCCTCCTCCTCCTCCTTCTCCTCCTCCTCCTTCTTGCAGCCTGGCTCCAGCGAACGCCACGGCCCCACCCTATGAGACTCTCAGTGAATGACTGGATGCCTAAAATCTGTGCCCTGACAATTCCTTTTTGTGATTTGTCTTTTTTTTTCCTTCATTTTTTAAGCCTGTTTCTCCTTTATCCCCCAACCCTCCCACATACCTCCCCCCTACCCCCTCCACACCAGTCCAAGGCGGTGCCTTTTATTTCAAAAAGAGGCGGCTGAATCAAAAAAGTGCTTCCTCTATAGCGCTCTGGACTCACAGCAGGGGGGTTGGTGCTGGTGGTGGGGGTGATGGGGGGGGGGGGGCTGTCACTCTGAGAGTGTGTATTGTGCACCTGGCCGTTTGTGGATCTGTGATCAATGTTATCAGCCCTGTGTGCCCGTCCAAATTACCACAATGATGCCAAAAGCATGATGTCTGGCAGAGCCAGGGGTGACCGGGGGGCTGCTCTCCAGTATGTGTGAAAGAGAACGATGATCATCACAAATGCACGGCCACATGCCTGCAAACGCACACACACACACACATGCACGCACGCACGCACACACACCGGGCTCCAAAGACACGTCAGTCCCCCCACACACCCTCCTCCCCCTCCCCAAGCGCTCCCTGTTCTCATGGAAACACCAGCAGATAGGCTAGAAGAGGAGGAGGAAAAGTGTGATAGAGAGACGGAGAGAAGGGGGGAGAGAGAGAGACAGAGAGAGGAGAGGGATAGAAAGGGAGAAAGGAAGGAGGAGGGGTAGGCTAGAGGCCGGGTGTGGCAGATAGGCAGGAAGGCAAACCGCCTCTTTTTTCTCTCTACTTCTCTGTCCCCATTTGCTTCTAGCCTAGTCTAATCACTGGGCACAAAGCCTGTATTATTCACACAAATATATTTATAATCCGAACATACAGCTAGACACACAGGCGCATGCTCCTATTAACACCCACAGATTTTTTTTTTGTCACAATACCCAAGGCAGACACACACACACACACGCACACGCACGCACACAAACACGCACACAAACTCTGTGGTGTCAAGAGAGTCCCCGCCCCCGCTCTGACCAGCGAGCACCAGCAGATGCTCCTGACACAATGAGGATGGAAGGGAGGGATGGGTGGAAGGAAGGTGGTGCGAGATGGAGCAGGAGGGAGTGAGAGAGGGTCCATGGGGGCCGAGCTCTGTGCTCTTCGGTGTTATGGGACTTTTTCCACATCCACTTTGCTGGAGGGAAATCATTACCCTCAAACCCTGAGCCGTTGCCTTCCCCTTGCGGTTGCTCCTGCCACACAGGTGACTCTATTAGCGTTAGTAGGCCATATACTACATCATCACCATGTGTCATTTTTCACTGTGTACACCACATCGGTGTAACTTGCCCCCCGGTGGATGACTCATAAGAAAAGCCAGCACCACCTGCCTGCATGGATAACACAAGTTACTTTTTCTTAACCAGGTAAGAGTTTTGCACAATAGGGGTTACTCTTTTGTATGCTGCTGCAGGGCTTCGCATTCATACAGCTAGATGTGTTCAGTTAGAAGTGACCCAGTTCACCCATAGTCTCGCCTGAGAGGCTCCACCACAGCGATTCTGTATTAAATGCCTTGCTCTAGGGAGTTATTTAGTTATTACGTCATTCTCCTGCACAGATTTTTTTAAAGCCAGTCCAGAGATGGAAACTGATCATGACCCTGTTTATATCCCACCTCTATTATGATATTTATGTTCTGGGCTCTGATGCCCTATTTGCCCGGAGCTAATATGGCTAATATGGCTACATGACACTAAAATATTATAACTACTGATTTAACAGGATTATCAGCATGTTTAAACGTCAGCGGACAAAATCCCACCCTGTCCCGTAATCCGCCTCGGAGGAATTAAAGCTCATATAACAATAAATGCGCTCAAATCAGTGTTATGACTGTGTATAGGAAAACAGTAACAAAGGACATGAGCAGGATGAAAAACACCTTTGGGATACAGAAAATAAGGAAAAATAACTAAAAACCGAAACGAGCAGGATGGGATAGCAATGGCAAAGTAGAGTAATGGAAACACAGCATCAAAACTGCAGAGAGGGAAATCATTGAATAGCTATCCCGCTATAATGTGGGGCACTTTACAGCAATTTGGGTATCTGCAGCCTTTGAGCTGATTTAGGATGTCAGTCCTGAATTGGCTGGCGCAATTGTCAACATTTCAGCATGATTTAAAAATCAATTATTTGTTGTTTTCCCCAGACAGCTTAGCCTAACTTCTGTTTTTGTGCAGGCCATAGATATCCAAAGAGGACATTTCCAAGCAGTTGGTTGTGATTACATAAACACTGTCATGTTGGGTTGCCATTACTGAGACACAGCTGTGTTTTGTATCTTTGGCACTGCTTTAGGGTGCCACTACTGACAGCCATCCCTGTAATAGCAATGTTATTATTATTGCAAGCACACTTTATGTTATGTCAAATCATGAAGTTGCAATCATACGGACAGCAGGTCCATGACTACGATGTTTCATCCCTTCTCTATTCCAAAAACACTTGCATTAAATTACCAGGATATCTCTCAGACATAGAGCTAGGATTTCTCTGTCTATTTGAATACATTTGTCCTGGTTTGTGCAAACTAGACGGACTGAAATACATAAATAATTTCTAAGTGGTACCGATCAAGCATTGATAAAGTGTGCCTCTAAAGTGGCATCTTGTGGAAGACACCTTTGAAAAGGGATATATGTGAACCACTGAACTGCAGTTCAACTCTATCATTGCCAAAAGTGGCACCAACTATAGCACGGTGGCCCAAAGATTAGCACTGTTGCCTCACAGTGAGAAGGTCTTGGGTTCCAACCCCAGGCCGTCCCAGGTCCTTTCTGTATGGAGTTTGCATGTTCACCCCGTGTCTGTGTGGGTTTCCTCCGGGTGGTCCGGTTTCCTCCCACCGTCAAAAAGACATGCATGTTAGGGTTAATACGCCTGTCTGTGCCCCTGAGCAAGGCAATGGAAAGAAGAAGTGGAGTTGGTCCCCGGGTGCTGCAACTGCCCACTGCTCCTATACAATAGGATGGGTTTAAATGCAGAGGATGAATTTCACTGCATGTATGTACAATGAGAAATAAAGTGTATTCTATTCTATTCTAACCTCTTCCCTGCCAGTTCGCGACAGGTCCGCATACCTCTGAGAGATGTACAAGAAAGGGCAACCTAACAATACAACTTATCCGACTATCAACGAATCTAACATGGCGTTTGCTGTCAGTTACTACTTAAACAACACTGAGATGTCTTTTCCATATGAGACAATCCACCAAACCTTATCTGTCAAAGGAACAAGACAAACGTTTTCACAAACATTTGTTAGGATGTTCGTGCAAAAACAGTGGAATTGTAAAAGGGTGAATGTTTATGATGAGAGTACATTGTGCCGCAGTGCTATCGGAGAATCTCAAATGCTTTCCTTTCATGATCAAACATGGTAATGTGAGGTTGTCAGGGGCAAGCTTGCTCCAGGGACCAAGTTGTGAGCCTGGTTGATGTTTTGTAACTCAAAGAAAGTGAGAACCGGGGTCCTAGTCCACATTGGCGACCCCTGGCTTCTGCCACTCAGAGAGGAGAAACACCCTGAGATCAGAGATGGCTGTAAACTCAGCATCAGGTAGGAGGAGAGAGGAGCTTAGCATCAGGACATCAGAATTAAATGCAGCAACAGCAAATGCTGTATGTATAGAGATTATTTCTTACACTGTTGTGCTTACTTTGAAATTGGGCATTTCTAGTCTGAGGATGCGGGGAGTTTAATTGAACAAGCTGGTGAAGCAGGCTAGCTCAGTAGCTGGGGTTGACCTGGATGACCTGGAGATGGTGGCAGAGGGGAGGATGAGGAGGAAGATGGATGCCATCTTGATGAATCCCTCCCATCCCTTCCATGTGGAGCTAACGGGGAGGAGGAGCTCATTCAGTCACAGACTCATTGCCCCCCGGCAAACCACGAAACACCTCGGCCAGTCTTTTGTACCAACATTCATCAGGCTCCATAACAAGCCTGTCCCCCCCTCCCTCACCCGTGCCCCCCTTCCCTGCATACCCCCCCCCCCCCCGATTCGGTACCACAACTGCCACCTGTCCCCTCCCTTCACACCCCCCTCACAACTACCCCCCTTCCCTGCCCCCCTTCTTGCCCCCCCAGCCAACTATACCTACTGACATAGATCTATTATAACTGATAGATCCCTTATACCTGACAACCTACAGCCTTATCTCATATCCACTGGTGTAATATTGTATGTATGCCCAATCTACTAATTGTTGTTGTTGGTCCAGGCAACCATGAACAATGTGATATTGATGTCTCTTTTTGCCTTGCCACTATCTATGCCTGAATTTCCCCCACGGGGATCAATAAAGGTTATCTTATTTTAACATGTAACCACTGAAACACATTACAGTGTGGGTGGCCTTGTGGGAATCACACTCCTAACTTTGGCAGTGTTAACACCAGGCAGGACCATTTGGGTCCAACAGGCCCTTGTTGAAATCTGAGCTCATGGTCTTAGTTCAGAGGAGGCCTTTGTCTGTTTTATCTTGTCCCTATGTACCTTTATTTAAGTTTTGAAGAAAAAGGGCGTCCATTACAATGTTTGGTGACTGAATGAATACAATTTGCCCTCTAAACTTATGAGTTAACACAGTGTCTCATAACGCAATGATAAAATTCAGGGGCTAGTATCTTCCAGGAGACTAGCAATGAATGATCGAAGAACAAAACAGCTGTAGATTTTTAAAGGCCCTTACACCACATCTAGTTTCTAATTAGGCCTCATACATGTGAAGTTTATTTTCAACCAATACGCATTTAACTTACATTCCTGATAATGCTCAACACATCACATAGAGCAGTTGTGTAATAATGTGTTGTCTCTAAGAAATTTGTTGAAATCGGCAACCTCTTGAACAGATTTCTTCCCAAATCGCCAGTATGCAAAAGGCGTTCAGGCACCATGCAGCTCTGTCAGGAGCCTGTCGAAATGTGAGGCAGAGAGACTGCCTCCTCGCTGAAAGTGAGACAGTGTCGCCACTTTTCTCTTCTCACCACAAGCACCCAACACTCCTTGTATCTACATGCAGTGACGCCATGCTTAGTGAAACATCTCCAAAAGTTGACTGCATCTGATTTTTTTTTTGCCTGATTAATTAAGACAAATTAACCTGTGCAGGGAGGGGCCTGTGTTTTCACTGCTAACATATGGTTTCAGAAGAGCCGTATGAACAAATCATGGCAACAAACACGTATGCCTAACTCCACAACCGAGGGCGAGTACAGCAACGCTGTAAATGGATCACTCTATTCTTAAGACAAATCTAGAGCAAAACCCTGTTGCCACAAGCAAGTGTAACCCCAAAAAATGTTTGTTGAGGAATGTAGTTAAATCCAGTATGCATACATTGTTGTCTTTAAGCAAAAGCAAGACTCGAGTATTACCTCACTTAGCAATGAACAACACAAAGAAGATATATATATATATATATATATATATCCCCTTTTTTTCTTCCCAATTGCATCCGGCCAATCACCCGACTCTTCTGAGCCATCCCGGTCGCTGCTCCACCCCCTCTGCCAGTCTGGGTAGGGCTGCAGACTACCACATGCCTCCTTTGATACATGTGGAGTTGCCAGCCGCTTCTTTTCAATTGACAGTGAGGAGTTTCACCAGGGGGACGTAGCATGTGGGAGGATCACAATATTCCCCCCAAACAGGTGCCCCGACCGATCAGAGGAGGTGCTAGTGCAGCGACCAGGACACATACCCACATCCTGCTTCCCACCCGCAGACACGGCCAATTGGTGTCTGCCAGGAAGCCCGACCAAGCCAGAGGTAACACAGGGATTCGAACCGGCGATCCCCATGTCGGTAGGCAGCAGAATAGACCACAACGCCACCCAGATACCCAGAAGATATTTTTTTGATCAGTATCTATACATTCAATTGACAGTATGGATGGATGGCGGCCTTGTGATAAGCATTATAAACTCAAAGCAACAGGCTCCTGGGTTCAATTCCAGCCATTCTGTGTGGAGTTTGGATATTCTCCCGCTGTCTAAAACATGCATGTTAGCTTGATTCGAGTCTCTAAATTGTCCATATGTGTGAACAGTGTGTGAGTGACTTACATATGAGCAGGTCTGGTGATGGACTGGTGACGTGTGTCTGCCTGCCTAATGCCCCATGTCTGTATGGAGGAGCTGACTTCAGCCCTTCTAAAACCGTGAATATCAAGTGGATATACAGGATAAATGATTGAACATTCAGTGTCTATACTGCATAGTAATTATAATTCACTGGGACTTCAGCTTCACTTACTGCAGATGAAAGTACAATATTGTATTTCTGAGTGTTTGATGCTGTGTCATAAATTCTATTTAAACGACCTTAGTGTCGCTAGTGCCTGCATTTTTCTCCTCTGCTAAATTAAGTGGCCTTTATGCAACAACCAGTTGTACACAAAAAGTTGTCAGATAAGCATGCAAACAAACTATTTGAGAAATTTTGTGGCATACACTTTTTTTTTAAACTGGGTATTAGTTAATTTATTTGATCAAAATTCAACACCCATCATACAGACCTATGGTCAATAACATCTTTAGAAGAAAAAAGGAAGCCACTTTATTTTGTCATTGTACCTTACAACGAATTGTATTCTTACAATAAATTCGTTCTCTGCATTTAACCCATCCTATTGTATAGGAGCAGCGAGCAGCTGCAGCACACAGGGACCAACTCCACTTCTTCTTTTCATTGCCTTGCTCAAGGGCACCAACAGGAGTATCAACCCTAACATGCATGTCTTTTTGATGGTGGGAGGAAACCGGAGTACCCGGGGGAAACCAACTCAGACACGGGGAGAACATGCAAACTACACACAGAAAGGACCTGGGACAGCCTGGGGTTCGAACCCAGGACCTTTTTGCTGTGAGGCAACAGTGCTAACCACTGGGCCACCCCTAGAAGCAGTGAGAAGTCCATAAATCATCAGTCTACCTCACAGAAACAGTAATTTTAGCATTTGAGGGTATACATAAATAAATTTACACCTAAATAAATTTAAATATATTTGGCCCACAAATTAATACTTCACAGTGATGCTTAGATTATTTTAGAAAAAATATATTTTGAAATAAAAAATTCAGGCAGAAATACTGTTGGTGGCTCGGATGGATTTAAATCGATGAGAACTGCCTTTAAAAGTAAATCCTTTCCTTTTTGTGACTTAATGTAAAATCCTTGCATACCCATAAGTTATTAATTAATGTAGTGCAGATGCAATAAAGAGAAAAAGGAATGAAGCAAACATTTGTAATGCAGACAAACCTCCTGCACACAGCACTCTCACATAACTGGAACTGGTCAGACTTTGTTAACCTTCCAGTATAAAACCCTCTGCTGATGGTTTGTATTACCTTGCTACGTCCTTTTTCATTTTAGATCTTGTTTATAACAGCAGGTCTCATATAAAGAGAAAGAGAAAATAAGCAAAATTGAACATTCAATGTTGTCTGATAATGACAGCATTGATTTATGTAACACTATTCTCCTTTGAATAAAATTAAGAGAAAATTAAGAGATGTTTAAGAAAATATGCTTGCATGAAGCCCAATGTCTGCAGATTCAGAAATAAGCAACCTCTAAAATCGCTACTTCAATTCTCTTTCACTGCCACACCTTCTCTCCATAATTTGATCGTGAATCCTCAACCCAGTATGATCCTAGACCAGTTTGTAAAGGTAAAAAGGACAAATCAATTATCTACAATAAGTCCATTTAGAGAAGTGTCACCCATAAGATCCTGGCCTGGGATATTACACGAGGGGTTGCACCTATTCTGAGTCTGCAGCACAGGAGTAACAAAAACCAATACAGTAACACTTTATTTGAAGGGGTGTACGTAAGACTGACATGAGTCAAGGATCAGACAGTCGCACATTCATGTGAATATTAACATAAGAATCACGTACACAAATGGTCTATGAGGTTTAGATGATCAACGTAAATGTTTACACCACTTGACGAGTGATGTAGAGATGGTCTGCGGCGTACTTGTAAATGTTAACCAAATGTATTCCGTTACATGTTTATCAACGGATTAACATATTCAGTTCACTGATAATAAATCTCTAAACATAATAGTCAGGACCGAAAATTGAAAAAGCCCCTTAGAAAACAACGTGGTAGGCATTTTTGAGGAAAAGCACCTTATGTGTTGTTTCTATATGATTTTTTAGTGCTGAATCCATTTCTGCCCGTTACCCAGCTGTAAAAGTTACTGTTTAGTCATAAACATTGATTAATTAGCATATGTGCATATTAATCTCCAAAACTGGAAATGGCTATACTTAAGCTTCTAGTTAACTTATAAGGGTGATGTAAGACTTTAAATCCATGTTTGTGATGTCCTAAAATCCACCTTTCACCATAATGCAATCATGCCACCTTTTCTTATTTGCATAATTTGCATATATTATGTAACAATTGGGTAAAAAGCAGGAAATGGCGAGATTCTTGATGATACTATATAGTCCTATAAAGAAATTATTTTAGCTTTTAGGTTTTAAACACCAAAAGGTCAATCTCATAATTTTCTTATTGGAATAATTTGCATCAAATTAATTTAGTAATAATTAGGCCAAAACTATGATATACACCAGCAATGTACAGATCACAATAGGGATATGAAGTGCTTCACAGTAATCGTAATTTCTGTATTATAATTATGTGCTGAATTCAACAACAATAATGATGCTTATGATAATGATAATAATAATAATAATAATAACAATAATAATAATAATAAGGCAACTTAAACGGTTTGATCTATTTATTAAACCAAAACAAGGTTCTTACACAGGTGGTGTCATGGTCTGGTGCCCCCTCTTGTTCTCTAGTGTATTTTTATGTTGTCTTCCTCTTTGCTCCTTGTTCCCCATTCCTGTTCTGTACTGTGTCTTCTGCATGTCCTTCCTGGTCCCCATCCCTCTGTGTACTTCCTTGTCCCCAAACCTACTTCTCTCTCCATGCCCCTTGCTCCTAGTCCCTAGTTTATTCTCGGTCTTCTCCTTCCCAATCCCTATATCCTTATGTCTCCTTAGCTCCCTTCCTGTGTTCCTTCCTTGTCTGTTTCAGGGGGTGGTGCAGAGTGCTTAAAAATAACAAGTTAGTTATTCATACAGGTTTCACTGGAGTTTCTGCACTTGCAAGATGCAGTACAAGGGTTAGGCTTGCAGCCGCATCACGCTGTCTTGCATCCAGTGGTGCAGGAACAGGTGATTAGCTCCTCACATGCCTCTGGAACTGGAGGCAGTGACATGAGTTGGGGAACAAGAACATTTTCCTCCAACTTCCATCCCATATCTTCAGGCAGGGGCAGAACTGGGTGCTGTAACTGGGCCTGCCGCCAGACCAAAGCCTGGAAGTGAGAACGCTGGATATGAAAGTAGAGAGCATCTCTAGTCGGTGGTAGGCTCTCTATTTTCATGCCTTTACTAAACATGCTTAGCCGAACATCATCAATGTTGTCAGCATTCATCGCACCATATATTTTGTAGAAAAATACTTCTGCATCCTGGACGGTATGGTCGGTAAGTTCAAGACCTTCACCAAGCCCCTTAAGTAGGTGGTTATTTTCTACAAACACACCCCAGCACGTCTTCTTAGTATGTCCTGCGATGTACGAGGTTGAGTCACTCCCTGTCAGAGCATGGAAACCCAGAAGCCATTTGAGGACCTGCTCTTCCATCTGTAGCTTTTCCACTATTGTATGAATTGGGATATACTTTCTTTCCTTTGCAGTGCCAGCTCTCATCCAGATTTTTGTACATGGCATCATGTGGAAATATGCAATTAGCAGTATCAAGACATCTGTGTCTCTAGCAGAGACAACAATGGTGTCTTCGCTGCTTTTGATGCAGTGAAGAATGATCCTTGTGTCAGCTTCTTCGTGTTTGGCTTCCAAGTTAGCAGTGTCAAGGGCTGGATCTGAAGCTTCCACAGTTTCCTCATCACTGAACCCACCTGCAGCAACTATGATTTTATTTTCTGGTGTTCTCAGGATCAGCTGTTGAGAGATGAAATGTGCAAGATCTGCCTTGTTGTCCTCATGGGCAATGAAGTTATCCCATTTTTCAGGAAGTGGCACATCTCTGCTTGTTACTGGTCTCCTGATTGCCACTGAGCCTCTCCCACGCCGTTTCCGTGTTCCACCTTTATTGAGTGCCTGTCGTAATGATCAAACAGCACATCAATTCTCTGGAACTGTTCTCCACTTCGAATAATGCTTTCAACAAAAGCATCTGCAAGGTCCCCAAAGGTCTGTGCTGCTTGTGGTTTTCCTATTGCTATGACCAGAGCTTGACCATCAATGACCAGCATTGGTTCATTCTGTAGGTCGCTGGCTTCAAGGCAATTAGGACATGGAATGTCAGTGGTCAAGATCTTAGCAAGTATTGCCTTTGAACCTGAACGAAGCTGGCCATCAACTTGTGCCAAAGATAGAGGTACAACAAAGAGTTCATGCTTCATAATGTTGTCGAGGTTGACTGGGCGTCCTGCTTCATATGCAGTGATGAGGCGCTGAAGGATGTTTCTGTCTGCCTTGACAATATTTTCCTTCCCACTTTTTGCGTCTGATTGTTGCATTTCATACAGGGAATAAAAAGTCAAATACCTGTTCCGTTTCAGTGTATCCTTGAAAGTGACTCTTCTTTCTTCCGGCGGTATCAGCCTTTCCTTGACAAATGCATCCAGCTGATCTTGCCCTTTCTGTGGAGCTTTCAATAGGTCATCTTCGATTTCCTGGGTAGCCAAGTCTTTGTTCGCAAAATTTTGCAGTGTCTGGGGCAGGTTCTCTGAAAACAGATCAAATCTCTGCAAGACTTTGAGCATGGCATCTTCATCTTTTGAGTCTCGCTTCATTCTGCCTTTTTTAGTTTCATTGTGGATGCAGTCATCACCTTTTCCCAGACCAAAGGCCTCTTTGGTATCATGGGTTAGTTCAGTTCGTAGATCGAAAGATAGAGCTCACCTGCTGAGAACTGATGATGTTTTTGTGATTCCAACGATGCCTCCATTCTTTTTTCCAATACAACCTAGCCACTCTTGACTTTGGTCTGGGTCCACTTGGTTGAAGTGATGTAAAGAGCATTTGACCACAAAGTTCCCAGCCTCAAACTCCTTCTTCACATTCTGTGGAAGTTGGTGCATCTCGTTCAGGTAGATGGTTCCCCAGCGAGCATAGTTGGTATGATTGTACCACATGAAGTAAGGCAACATTCGCTGGAATGCACAAAGGTGCAGGTCCCAGATCCCATCTCTCTGAGCATGAGTAAACAACAGAAGAATGTGAACCATCTGCATGTAGCCCCACCAAAATCGGAAGTTTGGGTTGCCGTTGGCTGCAATGTAGGCTTCTGTGACAGCTTCAAACTCTTTGGTATTTAGCCAGCTTATTTTGATGTGGTTTACTTAAAATGTCAAGCAATTCTGGAATGGAACTAGTAGGACTAATAACTAATTAATAGTTATTATTACTACCTATTAATAACTACCACTACCACATGCTCACGAGGATAGCCTGCTGGCCGGGCTAGCTAGCTAAAAATCTATGGACTTTTCAGAATTACCTCATTGACTTATATATTTTAAACAATAAACACAAAGGTCATTTAATGAAGATAAATATTAGTTACA
Source organism: Lampris incognitus (assembly GCF_029633865.1). Classification (NCBI taxonomy): domain Eukaryota; kingdom Metazoa; phylum Chordata; class Actinopteri; order Lampriformes; family Lampridae; genus Lampris; species Lampris incognitus. Next base: position 38,122,477 of record NC_079217.1, read on the forward strand.
TAGAGTACAAAGTTGAATGAACTTGGATTAGGTAGGCCTCCTGGCAATAGGTAAGCTAGACTATAATGAAATCAATGAATTCCACGAATTAATGTTAGCTAGCTAGTAAGTAGAAAATAGCTAGCTAAGATCTATGAATAATCTAGCTAGCTAGCTTTAATCTATTGAATTCATTGATTTCAAATAACTTCATTGACTTACATAAACACATTCATCTAATCAAAATGATTGTTAGTTACCTTTACTAGAGTAGATGGATGCCAGCAAAATATTGAAAGCTGCCAGCATGCATGTTGGCTTCTTGTCTGCAGTAACTCACCATCTGGGCTGCTTGCCTGCAGTAACTCCCTAACTGCAGGTTCCAGGCTCACAGTAACCCCTCAGATTGAAATGATATGGTAATATTGTACATTTTCTGAAACTCTATGGGCAAGTGAGTATTGCAGTATCTGTTTTTTGTATCTCTGGTGTTCCTCGGTGCCACAGGGTTAAAACAAAGAAAATAACTTAGGCGGAAATTGTGAAAAAAATATGTTCTTTGTGGTTTGAGAAGCTCTAGTGCCATCCATGTATATCAGAAAGGTTCATAATTGGATTTGAATGAAATCTACAAATGCCCCCTTTAAAATGATACCAAACACAATATCATTGAACATTGGGAAGTGCCTTAACTATGAGCCTAAACCAGGATAGGCAACAGCATCTAACATCCAATTTACCATAGGAGGGTGGCTATCTTGGAGGAGGAAATATGGAAAACCAGGGGCCTTATTTGAAGGGTAACCGGTGGATTCTGGTTTGGGACACCTTGAACTTTCAAAAAATGCTGGTTACCCACTTTTCCTCAAAAATGCCAACAGGGTCATATGATTCTGAAGTTACAGCCCATACTATAATGCTATTTAAAACTAATACTGCAGTGATGACACATAGGATGAGAGTAGTCTGTTTGCTTGTTAAGACGATAAGATCCTTTGCTGCCTTTTGACAGCTGATCTGAATTCACCTCGGGGCTCCCAATATGGAGAACAGGTTGGCACAAACATAGAGCTCGAAGAGACAGTGCAATATACATCTATCTCCAACACCACCTTGGAAACATGAACCTGAACAAGCACCTAAAGCAGCCATTCACTTGTTCCCTGCGGAAAGCCTTTCAGAAAACACCAATTAGGCCCCCAATATATTTAAAGCAAGAGGACAGACGCAAGACTTTGGATTTTCTATCAGTGCCGGCATGGGTAGAAACCAAGCGGCACCCACTGGTGCTGGAAGTTGAAGCTGATGATGAAGTGCCTTATGTTGCAGTTCCACCATGTTCAATAGGTGGCAGGCGCCAAAAAAAAAAATCCATTTCAATGTAAGTCAATTAAAGAATTCCCAACTTCTACCTACAAATACAGAGTCGGTAAATTTTTCAACAAGAAGTTAGAAATTCTTGCTCCATTAATAAGATCCATCCATTATCCACACTGCTTATCCTGCTCTCAGGGTCATGGAGACGCTGGAAGCTATCCCAGCAGTCACTTGGCGACAGGCAGGGAGACACCCTGGACAGGCCACCAGGCCATCACACACACACACACACACACACGCACACGCACGCACGCACACACACACACACACACACACACACACTTGCTTGCTTGCTGGTTGTCCATCGTGCCCGATGATGACCATCTTCTTCTATTTGTGGGTCCTTTGAGGACTCAGATAGCAGAAGATACCTGCGCAGAGATGGTTTTTAAAGTGGCATGGGGGGTGCGCTTCTCCCAAAGCCACATGACTTGATTGTAGAGGAGATGGTTCCGATGGCAAGGGGGATCCCTAGACGACCGGCACCTCCACACAACTGCAGGGGGCTGCCGGAAATCCAGTTTTTCGGAAACCGCCTCGAAGCGTGCCGCCACAGCTTGCTTTTCTGTTGGGGTAAGCTCCCTTAGCCTTATGTCTTCCCAGACTCACCCACAAGGCAGCGGGGCAGTGGTTGATAGGTGCCAGGGCATGTCCACCAGGGTGGGCCTGCACACTATATCTCTGGGGCCCACTGCTGCTCCGAGATCCCCTGCCAAGTTAGCCTGGGGCCGCAAGACCCCAGTTACCACGTGTGGCCACGGGGAGGCCTGGCAGGAGTCTTGGTGAAGGAGAGGCTATGTACTAGCAAGGGAAGGCTTACACGCTAGGATGCTTCCCTATTCGTCACAAAGGCTAGCCAGCGGCAGCAAGCTAAGGGCAGGAAGGACACAAGTGGGTTGGAAGAACACATGCACCTTCCCTCCAACTACACACTGCTGCACTAGATGCATCACAACACCCTGTGTGTATGTACACACACACACACACACACACACACACACACACACACAATTTAGTATGGCCAATTCACCTGACCTGCATGTCTTTGGACTGTGAGAGGAAACCAGTGTATATCAATTGAACAAAAATTGATTAATTATAGTTGTGGAAAAAAATCTGATAAAATTAAAGCCGCAAGCGGCGTTGGGAGGGGTCCAAGTATTGGCACTGTTGCGCCCCCTATGAAGCAATTTCAATGGTTTTGTCCTCATGCTCATATACCTTCACCCAACGTAAATAATTAACGCTATGATACGTAGGGGCCTTTTATACACCTAGCCTGTAATAGACTACCGTTTCAACATGAAACTAAACCGCTGTTGGTAATGTAATAAAGATTGAAGAATCTTGCTTCAGAAACAGTAGCCTACCCGAGTTTCCAACTAGATATGACAATGTCGGATTACTTGGGTCGCCTATGTCCTAGACGATTACCGTAATTTTTTAAAATGTCGTAACACTTCCATTGCTTCAGAAACATGTGCCAGAGTTTCCAAAACTGGACCAGACGGTGTCTGATTTCTTGCGTCCTAGCCGACTGCCGTAAAAAGAAAAAGTATGTCGTTAAACCCAGGTGTCCTGGCGTGTGGTATGTAGAGCTGCGGCGCTTCCACACCAAATAAGTCAAAATAGCGGGCAAACTATATGACTGACATAGGTGGTCCCAATAGTAAAGTTGTTGAGCACATTGAGATGCATGGGTCGATTGGGTTTTGTGTTGATCTGACTTATGCTGTGGGAGTTATGGCCTTTTAAGCATGACCCTTTGTTATAGCGCCACCATCTGGCTGATATGGGTGATTTGTAGTGCCAGAGTAGTGGGGGGCCGTATGAATGCATCTACCAAATTTGGTTGGTCTAGGACTTATGGTTGCTGAGCCTCAGACACTTTTAGCTGAGAAACCGCGCCCAAACTAATACATGTCAAAATGGCGGGCAAACTATATGGCTGACATATGTGGTCCCAATAACAAAGTTGTAGAGCTCATTCAGATGCATAGGTCTGTGCAGTTTTGTGTTGATCTGACTTATGGTGTGGGAATTACGCATGACCCTTTGTTATAGCGCCACCATCTGGCTGACATAGGTGATTTGTGGTGCCTGAGTAGTAGGGGGGCCATAGGAATCCACGTACCAACGTTGGTTGGTCTAGGACTTACGGTTGCTGAGCCTCACACACTTTTAGTGGAGAAAAATAATAACAATCCTAACGAATACAATAGGGTTCCACCAGCTTCGCTGCTTGGACCCCTAATAAAAACTTGAGGGAAGATTCCTAGAGCAGATACCAATATTAAAAGAAAACAATGGCGGACACTGACTGTTTTAAAGATGAGACACCGTTACAGTATATGACATCTTTATAGGCCAGAACTTGGGGCCATTTCTCATAAGTGGAGTGCGTTAATAAAATATTAAGGATTAACGAAGTGGCTATTTGGGGTGGGTGTTGCCTTGATTGATAGCTCTGTCAATCTGTCTGCTGTCCAAGTCCCACCCTAGTTACTCCCATGCTCCACCGTTGCCCAAATTAAAATGTTTTTCCCTCCAACAATTGACAAAATGGCGGCGAAAATAAAGTCAAAATCTAGGCTTCAAAATGCGCCTTCACAAACCAATGGGTGACGCCACAGTATATTTCTACAGTTTACGGTATACACTCAGGTGCCCCACAGATCTCCCTCCAAAATAACCGAGGCATTTAGGCCTTAATGTGAAACAACCTCGCTCTTATATTACAACCATCAGCAAACCTATTACATGCAGCCTATGATGACAGGTACAGTTACAAAAAGTACCCGGCCCATCCAGAGGCTGTAACACATTCACCGCAACTGCTTTACAGAGGCCACAAGCACCTGTGTGGATCTTGTAAACCACTATGTTTGTGACCAAAGCTGCTTCGAGTGCTCTGAAATACCATCTGAGGCCACCATATGGATCCATACTAGAAACAAGTTGGCTTCAGACTCCCAGCAGATACATAACTAAAGGTGTCTCTAAGGGGGGAAAAAAAGGAATCTAAAATGACAGAATGACGGCCAAAGGAGAAGACCTGGAGAATGAAGATCAAAGGGTTCGCTCAGGCATGATTTGACTGTAGAGGTACGCCCCGCCACCTGAAAACAAGCATCTAACACAGGTTTATACACCAAGCCTGATAAAAGGATTCTTAGAAACTTTATGGCTAAACTGGCAGCTGGTACATGAGTTAAAGACCAGATGTGTTTTATCTTATTAAAGTAAGATGCAAACAAAGGAGCAACAATCCATGTTTGTCTCTGCTACAGTCTATATGCACAACAAGTCAAGTCAATTTTATTTGGATAGCCCATTATCACAAATTACAAATTTGCCTCGGTAGGCTTTACAGCAATACAAAATCCTGTCCTTAGACCCTTGCATCGGATAAGGAACAATAATAATTATGAACATACAGCTAAGACTAATTTTTATGTGGGGAAATAGTTTGAAGAAACAACAGTAAAGATGGGCAGACTTGGTCTGCTATATCTGCTTATTAGCCACAGCAACTTCCCTTTTCCTTTACACTTGCTATATACCTGCCATAATTTCTTAATGTTTTGCTGTTATGGAGAAGATGTCAAAGACTAAGCATCACATCCTTTATCCCAGGAAAGTCCTACCTGAATGTCGAGTCATTGCATGGTAACACCCTTGAATCGGTTTTATTCGGAGGGATAGCTGTTTCTGATCTGTCTGCCTTGCCAACCACATCAGCTGCGTCAGATCATTTTCTCATTAACTTCGAAGCATCATTGCCCTGTCCTGTTATTGTCAGCACAGATGTAATTGCCACTCGTCACATTCGTCTGTCAGATACAGCTGCATTTGGCCAGCATCTGCCTGAAGTCTTGGTTCCTTTCATTGCCGAGACAGACTGGTGAAAATCTCACTAGTGACTTAAATGTGGCCCTCTCTAGTCTCCTTGATTCAGCTGCACCTCTCACTATCCGAGCTAAGAGACTAGAGGCCTGCACCCTGGTTTAATGATGAGACTAGTGCTCTTAAGCGAGCCTGCAGGAGACTGGAACGTAAATGGCAAAAATCAAAATTGGAAGTTTTTCATCTAGGCATGAGTGTTTAAAGAAATACAACCGTGCTTTAGCTGCTGCGAAAGCAGCGTATCTCTCTCGCTTAATCAATATTAATAAACATAATCCTAGATTTATTTTTGACGGGGCGTCTGTTGCAAGTGTAGGTGCATATAAATAACAGACAGAGTCGGGCTGTGTCGCTTAGTATCATGTATTCACCGGCAGTGCCCATAACGCGACTGAGGCATGTTACACAGCGCAAGTATACATCAATCAGTGCCCCCAGGGGGAGCTGTTGGCTACATAACATTACCCTACAACCTCTCCCTTCCTTTCGTAGAATACAATACCAAATAATATAATGGATAGTATTAGCCATTAGAACATTAGTGCTCATATCCCAATATTAAAATAGTGCAATGGAAATAGTGCATCAAGAAGGAACAGCAAGTCAATATCAACCAAAACCTTTGCAGAACAATAACGACAAAATGGTAGCATCAGAACATCCACAAAACCACTGAATAAGAACATTAGAAGAGAACATCACAGTTTTTGTTTCGTTTTTTTTTTTTTTTTTTAATGTCCACAGTCCAGTGTGTGTGTGTATGTGTGTGTGTGTGTGAGTGTGTGTGTGTCAATCTCAGTACAGTGTATGACCTAGAGGTCAAGTCTTTCTGGAGGCTTAATCTGCCTCCCACTCCGGGAGAAGGCCCGGCCCTGTAACTCACGGCATGGTGTGGTCACAGCTTGTGGGGGAGATGGCGGCGACCTCAGGGCTAACGACCTTGGAGACATTACAGGGCTGCTGACGACTTCCTCCATGCTGCCCCCGCTCACATGGCCCCCTTCAGCTGCACACGCGCCCACAGGCTGCTCCGGTGGCCGTTCTGTGTGGGCTGACGGCTGTGGAGGGGCAACCTCTGCTGGTCGGAGATCAACCCTGTTGCGACGGTACGTGGTTCCCTCCACATTGACGAGATAGGACCGCGGTCCCACCTGTTGCAGGCATACTCCTCTCCTCCATCGGCCTGTCCTGTCACCCGGGATTGGTTTCATCCTGACAGGCTGGCCGACGTTTAGCTCTGGCAGATCCCTCGCAGTTCTGTCATATGTGAGCTTCGCTGCCTGATGCTTCACCCTCAGCTTGTCTGTGACCCCAGCGATGATCTGAGGTGCTAGCAGCTGGTCAGCCACAGGGAGAAGAGTTCTCAGCCTCCGTGACATCAGCCGTTGTGCTGGGCTGCAGTGCATGCCCTCAGTGGGCGTGTTTCTCCAGTGTAGAAAAGCCTTCCAGGGGTCCTCGTCGGCCCGGTCTGCTTTTCTGCATAGGCCTTTCACAATCTTCACTGCAGACTCTGCTTTGCCGTTAGCTTTTGGGTGTCTCGGGGAGGACATGACATGTTCGAAGCCCCACTCCCTCGCAAACGCCCGAAACTCTCCACAATCAAACTGACCTCCGCAGTCGGAAATGACCCGGTCAGGGGTACCGTACCGTGCAAACTGCGCCTTGCACCTTCGGATGGTCGTTTCTGCCGACAGGTCTGGGAGTAGATCAATCTTCCAGAAGTCTGAATAGTGATCCAGCATGAGCAGGAAGTCCTGCCTTGCGTAGCTGAACAAGTCCATGCTCACCAGCTGCCAGGGACGTGTGGGGAGCGGGTGTGACATCATAGTCTCTTTTGTTGCTCGTGTGCATACTCGTTACACACTGAGCACTGCTGCACATAGTCTTTGATTTCCCCCTGCATATTTGGCCAGTAGAGAGTATCCTGGGCCTGTCTATAACAAGCCTCACCCCCCACGTGGTTGTAGTGGATCCGTTTCAGCATCGCAGGACGCACAGCTTTCGGAATGATGACACGCTGGCTCCTAAAAAGCACACCGTCCTGTGCGCTTATTTCATCTCTGATGGCCCAGTATTCTCTGATGGCTATGGGGCTCTCCTCTTTGTGTTCTGGCCATCCCTCCAGCACGACCGACTTGAGTGCTTGAAGACACACATCCTCCTCTGTGTGTTTTCGAATCTGTGCGAGGCGTTGGCTGGTGACGTTTAGATAGTCTGCCTGCTGAATGGCTGCCGTGTCGTACTGCACCTGCTGCATGTTGCAGACCATTTCACGTCTGTACTGAGTGTCCGTTCTCTGTGGCGGGGTGGTGGCTCTGCTGAGCGTGTCACTTATGTACATTTCAGGGCCTGGCTTGTACATCACCGTGAGGCAGTAGTTCTGAAGTGTGAGGAGCATGCTTTGAAGGCGCTTTGGTACACTGAGAAGGGGCTTAGTGAAGATTGACACCAGAGGGCGGTGGTCAGTCTCTGCAGTCACATCACCCCTCCCATATAGGTAGTAGTGGAAGCGTTGACAAGCGAAGACAATGCTCAGGCACTCCTTCTCAATCTGTGCGTAGTTTTGCTCCGTCTGGTTCAGCGCGCGGGAGGCGAACGCGACCGGCTGTCCCCCCTGAAGCAGGCAGCAGCCCAAACCGGCCTGACTGGAGTCGCTCTGTATGGTGACTGGCTTGCTGACATCATAGTAACGTAGTACTGGCACCGCCGTGACCAGCGTCTTGATTTCCTTCATAGCAGCATCATGTTTGGGCAACCAGTGCCACAGCACATTTTTGTCCAGCAACCTTTTCAGCGGTTCACACACCTCTGACAAGCGGGGCATGAACCTCGATAAATAGTTAACGAAGCCGACACACCGCTGAACACCTTTTGCATCCGTTGGGTTTGGCATGTCCAGGACTGCCCTGACCTTCTCGGGATCAGCTTTGAGGCCCTCCGCCGACAGTATGTGGCCGTGGAAGTGGACCTCCCTCACACGAAACTGTAGCTTTTTTATGCTCAGCCTCAGCTTCACTTCCCTGCATCTGTCCATCAGAGCAATGAGGTTTGCGTCGTGGTTGCGAGCGGCCTCCTCCTCCGTGTCCCCACAGCCAACTATGAGGATGTCATCGGCTATGGGCTCAATTCCTTTCAAACCAGCCAGCAGCTCATGTTGTTTCCTCTGGTACAGCTCTGGTGCGACTGACACGCCGAAAGGGAGCTTCAGCCATCGCTTTCTACCCCACGGCGTCCAGAACGTTGTCATCAGGCTGCTCTCCTCATCAAGGCGACACTGCAAGAATGCATCGCGCGCATCCACCAGGGTGAAGATACGTGCCTTAGGCAGCTTGTACAGCACGTCATCTAAAGTGGGCATGAGGTAATGGGACCTTTTCAGGGCTCGGTTAAGTGGCTTGGGGTCGATGCAAAGCCTCAATTTGTCCGGCTTCTTCACTACGACCAGATTGCTAATCCAGTCTGTGGGCTGAGTGACTGTGGTTAAGTGTCCATCCTTTTCATATTGGTCCAGCTGCGCCTTAACAGCTGCCTTGAGGGCCACCAGGACATTTCTTGGTGCGCACTGGACAGGGGCCACAGTGCTATCCAACTCGAAGTGAACATCACCCGGCAGTGACTCGACTGGGCTGGTGAACACGTCATTGTAAGTGTTAATGAGACAGCCTTTGGTTAGCTCACCTGTCTTGCAGTGCTCCACTTTATTCAGCTCTTCGGGAATGGTGAAGCGTATCAAGCCAAGTCTCTCGCATGTCTCCCCTGAAAGCAAGGGCTTCTGGCTGGTGCGTACGACCTCAAAGTCCAGTCTGTGCGTCTTGCCCCTGATGACACATTGTGTGCTGTACACGCCCATTGAGCTCATCCACTCACTGTTGTAGAGGCTCAGCCTGGTGAGACTTTTCTGAAGAGGCACTCTAGGCGCCAGTCTCATCTTGTCTTTCAAGCTCATCACATTGCAGGTGGCTCCAGAGTCAAGCTGGCACCTCTGGACCCCTCTGTGCAGTGGCAGGTTTACAAACCACTATTTCCTTTGAGTGTTCACAGCCCCCATGCTCTCAGCCGTGTACACATCCCTCTCATCGCGGTCGCTGTCCTCCGGGTCCCCTAGCGGCGGGTCATCCACAGCGTTCAACTGACGTGCTTGCTGGCCTCTTTCCATGCATACTTTGGCAAAGTGATTAGCAGTGCCACACAAGCGACATGACTTTCCAAATGCGGGGCACAGGTCTCGCCCCCATCTGTGCGGTGTGCCACAGTACTTGCATTCACCTGTGCCTCTCTGTGGCTGTGCAGATGTGTTGGTGGGCTCGGATGGCCTGCTGGTAGGTCTCCGTCTTGGTCGCTGTCCATGTGCTACATTGATGCTCTCCCCAGGCACAGAGCTGCTAAGTGACATGGATTTTAACTTATTGTCCAACACCTCCGCTGCACGGCAAATGTCAATAGCTCCCTCCAACTTAAGCTCCTTTTCTCTTAGCATGCGTCATCTGGTGCCCTCATCAGTTGTTCCAAGAACAAGCCTGTCCCTTATAAGCTCGTCTCTTATAGCTCCATATTCACATGTGGCAGCCTTTTCTCTCAGTCTTGTGACAAAAGTATCCACAGGTTCTCCTTCCTCTCATTTAAGGTTGCCAAAAACATACCTCTCGAAGATGACGTTTTTGGTAGATGTAAAGTATTCCCCCAGTTTGTCGAGTATCGCTCCGCCGTCTTTCTGCTCTTCCGCTGTGAGTCCCAGGTTGTGCACGTAAACATGGAGGCATTCCTTCCCCATTAGCCTCCGGAGCGTCGCTGCCTGCACCGGCTTCTCTGCCTTGTCGATCCCGGTCGCAAGCAAATAATCCTCAAACTCTGATCGAAAGCTAGCCCAGTTGCTGTGAAGATCCCCAGTCATCTTCATGGGCTCCGGCGGCGGAATATTGGAAGCCATCGTCTTGGCTCGATGCTAATGCTAGCAGGCTAACTAAAACTTCTAGCTACGCTTAGTAAAAAAAATAAACGCACGCTGTTCAAGCAACAGGCAACGTAAGACTCACGTTGGGTTCCAATACAGCTTCTGACACCATGTTGCAAGTGTAGGTGCATATAAATAACAGACAGAGTCGGGCTGTGTCGCTTAGTAACATGTATTCACCGGCTGTGCCCATAACGCAACTGAGGCATGTTACACAGCGCAAGTATACATCAATCAGTGCCCCCAGGGGGAGCTGTTGACTGCATAACATTACCCTACAACCGCGTCTGGGTGGCGTGGCGGTCTATTCCGCCCACCAATGCAGGGATTGCCGGTTTGAATCCCCGTGTTACCTCCGGTTTGGTCGGGCATCCCTACAGACACAATTTGCCATGTCTGCCGGTGGGAAGCCAGATGTGGGTGTCCCGGTCGCTACACTAGCTCCTCCTCTTGGTCAGTCGGGGCGCCTGTTCGGTGGGAGGGGGAACTGGGGGGAATAGCGTGATCCTCCCATGCGCTACAGCTCCCTGGCGAAACACCTCACTGTCAGGTGAAAAGAAGGACTGGCGACTCCACGTGTATCGGAGGAGGCACGTGGTAGTCTGCAGCCCTTCCTGAATCGGCAGAAGGGGTGGAGCAGAGACCGAGACGAGAAAAAGAGGGGGAGTTATTTTTGACACTCGCTAAATTTACTAAAAAGCCGCCATCTGACTTGCGGTATGAGGCGTGCTGAGTAGACGCGTGTACTACAGCTTGCTCCCGCTATCATATTTTCATTTACCTTTTAAACCTCGTCGTTTTCAATACAAACTGTGTAACAGGTTTATGGGTCGGTTCTAACGATCAGTGCCACATAACCATGTCCAAAGTACGGGGGAAACAGTTGGAAAAAGGCAAGGAATCCTCGTCTGCTAGCATAGTTGCTAGCATAACTGTGGCTGAGATTAGCTTGCTACTGCAGAACAGAGCGGCTATCGCGGCTGAGTTCAAATCACCCATGGCGTCTCTGGCATCCAAACTGGACGGCTTGCATTCCGTTGTTGCAGACCATGGGCAGCGTATCGGCTCTTTGGAAGATAATGCTAATGAGGTCGGCCAACGTCTCCAACAACTTCAGAACGAAACACTCAAAGCTAAATTAGCAGACATGGAGGGACGCAGTAGACGCCAAACATCCGGATTGTAGGTCTACCTGAATTGATAGAAGGTTCTCGCCCATCAGAGTTTTTCCTCCCAATTTCCCGTTGACGTCTTCGGTACGGAAATCCTCTACACCCCCTGAGTTAGACCGGGTGCACCGGAGCCTTGCACCCAAACCTGCTCCGAGACGCAGCGGCGTCGTGGGGGGGAGCCCTACCAAGGCCCAGAAGGGAGCCCTACCAAGGCCCAGAAGGGAGAGGGGAGTCCTCGAGAAGCCTGGAATTAAAAGTTTGTTTTGGTTTGCAAATGTTTATTTCTAACTAGTGTCATAACTTAAGTTAAAATTGGCTCAATACATCGGCTGGGGGACGCGAACCCGTGTCTCCCACACCGCGGGCGACAACGTTAACCAGTCGACGAAAGTGTCCGATTCCGTGCACGTTACACTACCCCTCCTCTTTTGGGAATATCAGCTCCCTTGCGCCCCTGGGCGCACGCGCTTCCGAGACCTCACGGTCTCACCATCCCACTTCTGACACCAATGTAGCGAATTCGGGGGGCAGCCCGGGAACCGCCGCAGCCAGGACGCGAACCCGCATTTCCCGCACCACGGGCGACAACGTTAACCAGTCGACTAAAGGGTCCGACCCGTCAGCAGAGGGCTAACGTGTCTACTTATGCGTGCACGTTAAACTATTTAAAAACTGCCTCAGATCAACGATGTTCCAAGAGAGGCTGAACAGCCTGGCACTACCCAATTGAAAGCCGATTAGCAAAACAATTGGACTTTAAAGATCTAATCAATGACTTTGCAAACAAGAAGCCCCGCCAGTGGGCATTTACTGTGGAATAAACATCATGATGTTAGGGTAAGATGCATCAAAGTTTGAAGTGATACTATACATTTTTGCAATCACTCCAAGATAGTTGAGTTAAGGTTAGGTTAAGTTCGTTTAAAATAGATTAATGTACAGTGATTGTAAATAATATACAGTATGCTAGAACTCAAAAAAGTGATGCGTGAGAAACAACAGATGAAAGGGGCCCACAGAGACTGCTTATGTATAGCGCCTAGAATTTTGTGCTACACCCGTCCGGGAGGGAGGCTACGACCTGTCATTCTATCCTTCCACCACTTCCAAGTTAAAGACCTGGTGATCCGCGAGGCTCGCAGATGAGGTGATCTGACCTACAATGGCTGAGTACAAAAGCCCCATGACTGAGCTGTATAAGCACAGATGTACAGTGCATCTGCAAAGTATTCACACCCCTTCACTTTCCCCACATTTTGTTATGTTACAGCCTTATTCCAAAATGGATTAAATTCCTTTTTTTTCCTCATCAATCTACATACAATACCCCATAATGACAAAGTGAAAAAGGTTTTGTGGAAATTTTTGCAAATTTATTAAAAATAAAAAACTGAAATATTGCATGTACATAAGTATTCACACCCTTTACTCAGTACTTGGTTGAGGCACCCTTGGCAGCGATTACAGCCTCAAGTCTTCTTGGGTATGAAGCTACAAGCTTGGCACACCTATGTTTGGGGTATTTCTCCCATTCTTCTCTGCAGATCCTCTTGAGCTCTGTAATGTTAGATGGGGAGCGCCGCTGCATAGCTATTTTCAGGTCTTTCCAGAGATGTTCAATGGGTTGCAAGTCTGGGCTCTGGCTGGGCCACTCAAGGACATTCACAGACTTGTCCCGAAGCCACTCCTTCATTGTCTTGGCTGTGTGCTTAGGGTCGTTGTCGTGTTGAAAGGTAAACCTTCGCCCCAGTCTGAGGTCCTGAGTGCTCTGGATCAGGTTTTCATCAAGGATCTCTCTGTACTTTGCTCCATTCATCTTTCCCTCGATCCTGACTAGTCTCCCAGTTCCTGCCACTGAAAAACATCCCCACAGCATGATGCTGCCACCACCATGCTTCACTGTAGGGATGGTATTAGCAAAGTGATGAGAGGTGCCTGGTTTCCTCCAGACGTGACGTTTGGCATTCAGGCCAAAGACTTCAATCTTGGTTTCATCAGACCAGAGAATCTTGTTTCTCATAGTCTGAGAGTCCTTTAGGTGCTTTCTGGCAAACTCCGAGCGGGCTGTCATGTGCCTTTTACTGAGCAGAGGCTTCCGTCTGGCCACTCTACCATAAAGGCCTCATTGGTGGAGTGCTGCAGACAGGGGTTAAAGTGGGATTTGGTAAGTGGGGGATCTCTGTTTGCTAGCTAGTTAGTTATTTGAATGAAAATATTGCATGGCCAGAGCTAAGGTTGGACAAACATAACTAGCTAGCTACCGGTAACGTTACCGGACGCTACCGATAGTTAGCTTGCCTAGCAGCATTCAAACAACTAGCCACCAACGTCAGCAACTAGCTAGCAACGTTACCGGGTGGAAGATAGCTAGTTAGCTAGCTAGCTAACGTTACGTTCGCTAACGTTAGTTGCTTGAATGAAAACCACAGCAGAGCTAGACAAAACTATTGGAAATACTATCGGAAATACACTGAAGATACTCACTCTTTATGCCCCCCAATCCAAGATAATAGTGCAGGTAGCAGGTTGACGCTCTCTTGAGTCTTGTCTGCCTGGTGCGGTGAACTGACCCTGACCCGTGAGTGTGAAGCCAGTCTCTTTTGATGTCAAGTCTGGTGAAGCCAGACAGCAGGCAGGTGCGGGTCACGTGAGGACGCGATATCATTCAAACTTTTAGAAAAAGTAAAGTAGTATAAAAATAGAAGAATGACTTTATTTGCGATTTATTTTGTAATGCTTGTGAATTGGCTGCATCATGTTTTTTGTTTTAAATTTTACTGTGACAAAAATGTTGAAATTACTCCTGTCTACAGAGTGCCGGATCTCAGCTCCGGTTGACTTGGGAGAGGAGGGGAAGTGCCGGTGTCGGGATCCGGGTAGCTCCGGCCCACTTTAATCACTGGCTGCAGAGATGGTTGTCCTTCTGGAAGGTTCTCCCATCTCCACAGAGGAATGCTGGAGCTCTGTCAGAGTGACCATCGGGTTCTTGGTCACCTCCCTGACCAAGGCCTTTCTCCCCCGATTGCTCAGTTTGGCTGGGCGGCCAGCTCTAGGAAGAGTCCTGGTGGATCCAAACTTCTTCCATTTACGAATGATGGAGACCACTGTGCTCTTCGGGACCTTCAAAGCTGTAGACATTTTTTGTACCCTTCCCCAGATCTGTGCCTCGATACAATCCTATCTCGGCGGTCCACAGACAATTTCTTAGCCTTCATGGCTTGGTTTCTGCTCTGACATGCACTGTCGACAGTGTAATGATCTGTGCCCTCTGGCTATGTTAACTTATAACATTAATGAAGCAAGGACGACTTCTCTCGTGCTGGGTGTTTATTCACCGACCGGATTCCGACTGACGTTGTTATGTACATCACGTGACTTTGTTGTGGCGCTACGGAAAGCTGTAAGGGACATTAGCAAATCAAATATTACTAGCAAATATTACATCTCCCTTTTTCTGAAAAGTGCTGCTTTCTCTGCAGAGATACAGACCACGTTGAGCACGTTTATAAGCGAATACAATCTTAATAAGAAAGAATATGAAAATGGAACTCTTATATAACTGGACTGCAACAAAGTAGTGTAAAACATTTCCTTCCCTGTCTAAATGTGACACCGTAATAACATTTCATCTTTTTTTTTTTTTAACATTCATAAGTCAAGGATTTGTCTTGGTTTGACCGTGCGACCTGACCTCGTGGTGTAACCAGGCTGTGTGTCTGGTTGTCGCTGATTGTTCGTGTCTGGAGGTTCAGCATGCTCTTGCTGATGGGCTTGTGTGTTGTTGTTAGCGCTGGTAACAGTCTGCTGTGAAGTGTGTGTGTGCGTAGTGTGAGTGTTCACTCTGCTTTGTCGCAGGTGTTGACGGTTGCGTTGGTAGATCTGACCTTCTTTGGTTTGGATGTGGTAGCTCCTGTCTGTGTTCGCTGGTCTTTCCACAGTTGCAGGTCTCCAGGATCCATCCTCCTGCCGGAAGCGGATTGGTGTGCCTGCGGGCAGGTGGGGCAGAGGTTTGGCTGTTCGGTTGTAGTACGCCTGCTGGCGCTGTTGACATACCTCTCTCCTTTTGTGAACATCCTCCTGACTGGCGATCTGTGGTTGCAGGTGTTTTGCTGTTGATGGGAGAATGGACCGCAGCCTCCGACTCATCAGTAGCTGTGCCGGTGATTTCAGGTTGTCCACCGGTGTGTTGCGATACTCCAGTAAGCTCATGTAGGGGTCTTTGTTCTCAGCTTTGGCTTTGTCCAGGATGCGTTTGGCCGTCTGGACAGTCTTCTCGGAGAGGCCGTTGCTCTGTGGGTAGTGGGGGCTTGTGGTGGTGTGTGAGAAACCCCATGTCTGTGAGAAGTTGCGGAACTCACCAGAGCTGTAGCACGGACCGTTGTCGCTGATGATAGTCTCGGGGATTCCGTGTCGAGCCATTGCTGCTTTCAGCTTCATGATGACGGCAGATGAGGTGCAGCTGTAAAGTCTTTCTAGCTCGAAGAATCTGGAGTAGTAGTCCACAGTGACTATGAAGTCCTGTGAGTTCCATGTGAATAGGTCTGTGCCTATCACTTGCCACGGCCGCTCGGGTATGGCGTGTGACATCATTGGTTCCTTTGCATTTGCGCTGCGCCGTTCTTGGCATATGCTGCAGTCTGCTACCGCATCCTCGATCTGTTTCCCCATGCCAGGCCAGAACAGTAAGTCTCTTGCTCGGCATTTGCTTTTTTCCACGCCAAGGTGGCTGGCATGGATGCGCTGTATCATGTCCTTGCGAAGCTTTTGGGGGACAATGATTCTCTCACCTTTGAACAGGATACCGTCCATTTCTGAGATTTCTGCTCTGTGGTTCCAGTATTCCTGGATGCTGGGCGGGCACTTTTTCTTTGTGTCTGGCCAGCCAGTGAGTGTGGCTCGTCTGAGTGCGGTGAGCTGTGGATCTTGCGCTGTTTCCTGCTTGATTTCTGTGAGTCTTGTGTCGCTCACAGGGATGTTGCTGAGGACCGTGTGCACTTGGGCCTCCATCCCTTCCTGTAGGTCACTGTCGTGGTGTTCTATTGACTTGCGTGACAGTGTGTCGGCCACCGGTATGTCCTTACCGGGGCGGTGGATGATTTGGATGTCGTATTTTTGGAGCGCCAGGATCATCCGTTGCAGCCGGGGTGGTGCTGCTGCCAGTGGCTTTTTTAGTATTGCCTCCAGAGGCTTGTGGTCTGACTCCACAATCACTTTTCGTCCATACATGTACTCGTGGAACCTCTTGCAGCCGAAGACCACAGCGTAGAGCTCCTTCTCTATCTGTGCGTAGTTTTCTTCAGTGCTGTTGAGTGACTTGGACGCATAGGCAATTGGTTTGCCATCTTGGAGCATGACAGCCCCAAGGCCACTTTTGGATGCATCCACTTGGAGTCGCAGCTCTTTCTGCGGGTCGAAATATGAGAGTACTGGACCTGGGTGCTGTGTAATGAGATTCTTCATCTCTTGGAACGCCTTGTCGTGGACTGCATCCCACACAAACTCACTGTCCTGTTTCAGAAGCTGTCTGAGGGGTGAGTTTATCTGTGAGAGGTGTGGAGCAAATCTGGCGAGGTAGTTGATCATGCCGAGGACTGTCTCCAGCTCTGCTTTGTTCTGTGGGGGTTGCATGTCCTTGACCGCCTTCACCTTGTGTGGGTCTGGTTTGATGCCTTCGTGTGAGAGCGTGTGGCCGAAGTAGCTTACCTCGGACACGCATATGTGACACTTGTCGGGGTTGAGCCGCACCCCTCGCTCCCTTGTGCGCTTCAGCATCGCTCTGAGACGCTGGTCATGTTCCTCTTTAGTCTTGCCGAACACTAGTATGTCGTCCACTATGGCCGTCACACCGTCCAATCCTTCATATGTTTCATCCACGCGTCTCTGGAACTCGTCTTGAGCGGACACGATTCCGAATGGCAGTCTGAGGAAACGATACCTGCCAAACACTGTGTTAAATGTCGTCAACATTGAGGATTCAGTGCTCAGTTTGATGGCCCAATAGCCTGACCGCGCGTCTAACACGCTAAAGTACTCAGCTCCAGCGAGCTTTGTGGTGGCGTCCTCCAGCGTGGGGAGGGGATAGTGAGGTCGTTGTATCACTTTGTTAAGAGCTCTGGGGTCTAAACACACTCTAAGTTTGCCTGTCTTTGGCTTCTCAACAATGACGAGTGCGTTCACCCATTCTGTGGGTTCTGTTACCTTACAGATTATGCCGCCTTTCTCCATGCTGTCAAGCTCGTCCCTCAGTTTGCTGCGTAGGGCGATGGGGATTCTGCGTGGCGGGCAGACGACCGGCGTTGCATCTGGTGTGACGCGGAAGGTGCACTCGCCTGGGAACTCTCCTATTCCTTGGAAAACATCTGCATACTCATCCATTATGCTCTGTGATGTGACATTGTTTTCCTCGCTCACAGCCATCACTATTTTTACCAAGTTTAGGTCACGGCATGTTTTCATTGCCATGACTGGTGGGGCGTTTGTGTCAATGACGTAAAAGTCCAGCATAATTGCATTGTCTCTGTACTTACATTTGAGTTTGCATGTGCCTTTCACGCTCAGCGCGCCTCCTCCATATTCAGTGAGTCTGTGTATTGCTGGTTTCAGTGTCACATTTTTGAACAGCGCCTGGAACAGGTTGGTGGGAATAGTATTGGCCTGTGCCCCAGTGTCTAGTTTAAACTTTACCTTCTGTGGAGGTGTGCCAATTCCAACCTCTACGTAAGCCTGCTCGTTGCTTTTTCCGTTGTTCTCTATTGAGATGCAGTCTATGTACAGCTCTGTCTGTTCTCCCACAGCGGTGCTCTCCACTGTAATGTTGTCGAAGTACAGTTCTTCCTGCTCTCTGTCAGTGGTGTACTCTTCTGGGTTCTCTCCGACGGCATGTACTGTGCCGCGGTAGTACTTTGTCTGTCCCTGGGAGCTAGACTTGCATACTTTAGCAAAATGATTGAGCTTCTTGCATTTAATGCATTGTTTACCCTTAGCTGGGCAAGTGGCTTTAGCGCCGTGTAGCCCTCCACAATAGCTACACGCCCTAGCGGCGGTGCTAACGTCCCTTTGTCTGAAGTTAGCGTTAGCTGCTTTGGGTGCGTTCGGTTTGTAAGTCTTTCTGCCTATTGCGTGCACCGTTTCATGTGTGCTGCCCTGGCCCATAAACGTTAGCTGTTGCTTTGCTAGCTCGTGTGAGCGGGCTACATCTATGGCTTTTTCTAGCGTTAGCTCAGCTCCCTGGCTAAGTAGCTTTTCTCTCACTCTGGGTGAGTTGGTGGCAAACACGATGCGGTCCCTGACCATCTCGTCGGCATTTGGGTAGCCACAGTCTTTGACTAGGAGCTTTAGCTCAGTTATAAATTGTTCGAAGGATTCACTCTCTCCCTGCATCTTTTCATGAAATTTATATCTGGCATAAATCGGGTTTGCTTTGGGGGTGATGTACTCAGTGTACTTATCGTAGTACGTTTCTAGCTTCTTGGCTTGTTCTCCGCTGAGTGTCCAAGTGTTGTGCACATCGCGCCCTTTTTCCCCTATCCAGAGCAGGAGGTAGCTGCATTTCTCCTCTTCATTCTTCCCGCGCAGGGGGCCCTTGAACATTAGCTCCGTTGTTTGCCGAAATCGTCTCCATGCTTCAGGTAAGTTCGCCGATTCCCAGTCCATCCGTGGAGCTGGAACGCCGTACGAATCCATATTGGGTATTTAAACTCCGCTACTCTGACACCATGTAATGATCTGTGCCCTCTGGCTATGTTAACTTATAACATTAATGAAGCAAGGACGACTTCTCTCGTGCTGGGTGTTTATTCACCGACCGGATTCCGACTGACGTTGTTATGTACATCACGTGACTTTGTTGTGGCGCTACGGAAAGCTGTAAGGGACATTAGCAAATCAAATATTACTAGCAAATATTACAGACAGTGGGACCTTATATAGACAGGTGTGTGCCTTTCCAAATCATGTCTGATCAATTGAAGTTACTACAGGTGGATTCCAATCAAGATGTAGAAACATCTCAAGATGATCAGTGGAAACAGGATGAACCTGAGCTCAATTTTGAGTGTCATAGCAAAGGGTGTGAATACTTATGTACATGCAATATTTGAGTTTTTTATTTTTAATACATTTGCAAAAATTTCTACAAAACCTTTTTCACTTTGTCATTATGGGGTATTGTGTGTAGATTGATGAGAAAAAAAAAGGAATTTCATCTATTTTGGAATAAGGCTGTAACATAACAAAATGTGGGGAAAGTGAAGGGGTGTGAATACTTTCCGGATGCACTGTAAGCCGGCTATTCTCTACCCAGCCAAGCTGTGCATTACCCTACCTAACGAGAAGAAGACATTGCTACTGTCCACCTCAGAGGCTGCAAAGTTCGTCGAAGGTTTGAACACAACTCCGTAAGCAAGTGAGCTGACATATGCTCTTGTTATTATTGTGCCGCTTATGGCTGCCCCTTTTTTTTCTTTTTTTTTTTAGTTGCTTCTTCTTCTAACAATTACCAAAGAGCTGACTAACTGCATTCAGGACAAGTTGTGCGTTTCTCTTAATCAGTATTCCTTTTGATGATTTAGTTATGTATTTGTCTTTATGTATCAGACAATTACTGAACTCTTTTTTGAAATAGGCTACAAGAGCAATGGACTTTAACTATTATTTTGACAGGAGTTGAAAGACAACTGTTACTGCTTCACATAACACTCATCTAACAAGGGAGATGGCCTAACAGTCATCTCTCCCTTCCAATTTTGTCTTCGGTTTGGTAACTGTATAATCTTTAAAAAAACACATTATTTGCCTGACTAACTGGAAGTAGAGGAATGCAACATATAACTACATATTTCTGCACTGTTCCAATGCAATACTGTCTTTAAGCCTTCCTTAAGCTATATATTCAACTTGTTATTATAATATCAAGGATTCAACACTCCTGCATATCCCTGTTGCAAATGCTTTAATGCCTTGCTAGAGGTATTTAAAAAGGTTCAACTCTTGTTTTTGTTTTTAAGTTTATCAACATAGGGGGTAAGACTAGAAAAGTTTCTTTTTAACTTCTGCCTACTCCTTTTCGAACTGCCGAGATTTAAAATAAGCAAGCAATATCATCAGATATTGCTTGCTTGTTTTGATTTTTTTTCTCTTTTGTTTTCTTTTATTATACATTTTACATTTTTTTAACGTTCGAAATATTTAAAAAACACCATAAAGTGTGAGTAAAGCGATAGAACTGAGGAAGTATTAAGGTATCCTGATCAATATCAGTGTTGTGTGTTGCTGTTCTTCTCTGTAGCAACTGGGTTAGGTTTGGGGTTGGGGGGGGGTGGAGGAAGGATTGTACGTTAATGTTTTGTTAGTTAGATTTCCTGTTGTGCTTTTTTTTTTATTCATGGTTTCTTTGCTCTTACTTGTTTGCTACTTTAACTCAACGGGCTCAACCCAGTCAGGTGCTATACCCTTAGTCTCAGTCCTGCTAAACTACAGGTGGTGGTGTGATTCATGGGGATGGACGCATGCAGGAAAGACACTTGGCCAAACCTCCAAATTATTACTTAATGTTAAGCTCTTACACCTTGTCACCACCAAGTGCCGCTTTAAGATTTATTAGCTGGAATGTCAAAGGGCTGAATTCTCCTGTGGAACATATCAAAGTCATCAACCATTTAAATCACTTAAACGCCAAAATTGCCTTTCTACAGGAAACCCATCTCAAGCCTTCAGATCACCTTAAACTTCGCAGAGGGTGGGTAGGCAAGCTTTACCATTCTTCTTTTTCAAGTAAGGCCCATGGGGCTGCAATTCTTATTCATAAGTCAATCCCATTCTCCGTGTATAAGGTTATATCAGACTTTAATGGGCGCTTTATTATAATTACAGGGAAAATCTGTGGTAACAATCTGACATTGGCGAGCGTGTATGGTCCAAACTAGGAATGAGGACTTTTTCAAAAACTTCTTCTTCTCTCTTCATGACTTAAATTCCTGTCAGCTCATCCTCGGGGGAGATTTTAACTGCTGTCTCGATCCTTCACTTGACCACTCATCTAACAAGCCCTCTGCCCTATCTAAATCATCTAAAGTCATCCAGCTGTTTTTGGAGCAATATGCAATCTCAGATGTTTGGCACTTTCTTAATCCTAGCACCAAGCAGTTCTCTTTCTTCTCTCCTGTCCACGGTACTTTCTCCCAATAGATTTTTTTCTCATTGACAACAAATTACTCTCCTCTGTTAGTTCATGCTCTTACAGCCCTATAGTAATATCAGATCATGCAACAATCATATTTGACATATCCCTTCCTGGCAGATCCTTGTCACGATCCCATTGGCGCTTTAATTCATTTCTACTTACTGATCGCGATTTTATCAATATTATTAGCAATAGCATTGACACATTCATCTTGACTACTGTTAGTTCATCATATCTGCCACAACACTTTGGGAAACATGCAAAGCATACATGCGAGGAGAAATCATATCATATCATATGCTGCCTACCAGAGAAAGATTACCTCTGAAAAGAGTATTAGTCTCTCCAAGGCTATATCAGAAGTGCAGACTAGGTGTGTAGACTCACCTGACTCTGATCTTTTTTAAAGAAATACTAATGAAAAAGGCTGAATTTTACATCCTGGCCTCTAATAAGGCAACAGAATCACTACTAAAACACTCCATAATAATTATGAATTTGGAGATAAACCAAGTAGACTACTTGCTCATCAAATTCGGCAATCATCTTCATCAGTGCATATTACCCAAATTATATCAGTGCATATTACCCAATTCAGTGACTGTTATGCTTCATTATATACATCCAAGAAGCACATCTGATAAGACCCAATACGAGAACTTTTTTAGGTCTTTAGACATCCCTTCCATAGATCCTGAAATATCTGCTGGGTTGGATGAACCTTTCACAGTTGGTGAACTCAAAAGTGTTCTAATGCTGATGCAGAATGGGAAATGCCCAGGCCCCGATGGCTTCCCCGCCAAATTTTTTAAGACACTTTCTGATAAAGTATCCCCATTGATGCTAAATATATTTAATGACTCATTAAAATCTGGCATACTCCCCCTATGTCACATCAAGCTGTTATCTCCCTTATACTAAAAAGGATAAAGATCCCCTTCTTTGCAGTAATTACCGCCCCATCTCTGCTTTGTGCAGATGTCAAGCTTTTAGCTAAGATGATGGCAACATGTCTAGAGTCTGTCCTGACGACTATTATTTCCACAGACCAAACGGGGTTTGTTAAGGACAGACACTCTTTTCATAATGTGAGACAGCTATTTGATATATTATGCTCACCTTCATCCTGATTCCCCGGAATTTGACATTTCAGTGGTTGTGGAGAAGGCATTTGACTGTGTGGAATGGTCCTATCTGTTTTATGCACTAAAAAGGTTTGGTTTTGGTAATGCATTTATTTCATGGATTAAACTTTTATATACATCCCCCCTAGCTTGTGTCCACACAAACAATGATTATTGTGATTATTTTCCCCTCAAATGGGGAACTTGTCAGGGCTGCCCACTTTCTCCACTGTTCGCCATTGCCATTGAACCACTGGCGGTTGCTCTCAGGTCTAGTCAGATGCCGGGCATCTCAAGGGGAGGCTATGAGCATAAGCTGGCCTTGTATGCTGATGACCTTTTACTGTTTATCTTTGATCCAGACAGATCTTTCTCCCCAGTGTTTGCTTTGTTGAAGGAGTTTGGGCAAATTTGGGGTTATGAGTTAAATCATCATAAAACTGAACTCATGCCCATTAATGCCACAGCTACAGCGTACCCCCTTTCGAAATTGCCATTTAAGACCTCTCTGGAAAGTTTTAGATATCTGGGTATCTATGTAACTAGGAACTATTCAGATTTGTTTAAATATAATTTCTCCCCTCTACTTTGTCGACTGACTCAAGACTTCCACCGCTGTTCTCTATTACCTCTGTCTCTTGCTGCCTGGATAAATTGTATAAAAATGAATGTGCTTTCCAAATTCCTATATCTCTGTCAATGCATACCTGTTGTTATCCCAAAGCATTTTTTCCACTCACTTGACAGTTTGATTTCTCAATTCATATGGAACAAAAAAAAAATAAGCCTAGGGTTCATAAAGATGTCCTACAAAAGCCAAAAGAATTGGGTGGTCTTGCATTACCCAACTTTTTATTTTACTATTGGGCTGCAAATATTCTCAGTATTTTGCACTGGTGTCATACTAAGTCAACCCCCACTGTGGTTGCAGATTGAGGATGCCTCATGCAGTTCCTCCTCCCTGTTGTTCCTCTTGTGACTCCCCCTGGCATTACCGTCTCAATCATGCTCTAGTAATATAATAGTTAAAAACTGTCTCAAGATTTGGACCCAATTCAGATGTCATTTTGGATTCCAGACAATACCTCTTTCATCCCCTGTATACTCCAACCCTCTGTTTCCTTCCTCTGTCACTGATAGGGCTTTTACAACCTGGAAAGACCATGGGATTGCTTCTGTGAGGAATCTTTACATTGATGGCATATTTGCATCCTTTGATCAGTTAGCCAGGGCATTTAACCTGCAGAGGACCCACTTCTTCAGATACTTGCAAATCCGAGACTTTTATTCGCAATCACTTCCCTGCTATCCCTCCTTCCACCTTGGTCGACACTATTCTTAATATTAATCCTTACCTCAAAGGTACTATTTCAAAGTTATACAACACTCTTCTCACATGCCAACCCTTGTCCTCTGATCATTTACGCAGGACTTGGTCAGAGGATCTCAATATTGAAATAGAGCCTGAGGTCTGGCAGTCAGTTTTGAGGTGGGTCCACACATCGTCTATTTGTACCTGTCATGGTGTTTTACAGTTTAAGGTGGTTCATAGAGTGCACTGGTCTAAAAACAAACTAGCCTGCATCTACCCTGGAACTGATCCAAACTGTGATAAATGTCACTCAGGACCAGCTAATCTCATCCACATGTTCTGGGCTTGTCCCACACTGTCCTTGTTTTGAAAGTCAGTTTTTGATTCCCTTTCAGCTATCATGTCTACTTACAGTGCATCCGGAAAGTATTCACACCCCTTCACTTTCCCCACATTTTGTTATGTTACAGCCTTATTCCAAAATAGATTAAATTCCTTTTTTTTCTCATCAATCTACACACAATATCCCACAATGACAAAGTGAAAAAGGTTTTGTAGAAATTTTTGCAAATGTATTAAAAATAAAAAACTCAAATATTGCATGTACATAAGTATTCACACCCTTTGCTATGACACTAAAAATTGAGCTCAGGTTCATCCTGTTTCCACTGATCATCTTGAGATGTTTCTACATCTTGATTGGAGTCCACCCGTAGTAAATTCAATTGATTGGACATGATTTGGAAAGGCACACACCTGTCTATATAAGGTCCCACTGTCGACAGTGCATGTCAGAGCAGAAACCAAGCCATGAAGTCAAAGGAATTGTCTGTGGACCTCCAAGACAGGTTTGTATAGAGGCACAGATCTGGGGAAGGGTACAAAAAAATGTCTACAGCTTTGAAGGTCCTGAAGAGCACAGTGGTCTCCATCATTCGTAAATGGAAGAAGTTTGGATCCACCAGGACTCTTCCTAGAGCTGGCCGCCCAGTCAAACTGAGCAATCGGGGGAGAAGGGCCTTGGTCAGGGAGGTGAACAAGAACCCAATGGTCACTCTGACAGAGCTCCAGCGTTCCTTTGTCGAGATGGGAGAACCTTCCAGAAGGACAACCATCTCTGCAGCACTCCACCAATAAGGCCTTTATGGTAGAGTGGCCAGATGGAAGCCTCTGCTCAGTAAAAGGCACATGAAAGCCCGCTTGGAGTTTGCCAGAAAGCACCTAAAGGACTCAACAACAAAATTCTCTGTTCTGATGAAACCAAGACTGAACTCTTTGGCCTGAATGCCAAACGTCACATCTGGAGGAAACCAGGCACCTCTCATCACCTTGCTAATACCATCCCTACAGTGAAGCATGGTGGTGGTAGCATCATGCTGTGGGGATTTTTTGCAGTGGCTGGAACTGGGAGACTAGTCAGGATCGAGGGAAAGATGAATGGAGCAAAGTACAGAGAGATCCTTGATGAAAACCTGCTCCAGAGCGCTCAGGACCTCAGACTGGGGCGAAGGTTTACATTTCAACACGACCATGACCCTAAGCACACAGCCAAGACAACGCAGGAGTGGCTTCAGGACAAGTCTGTGAATGTCCTTGAGTGGACCAGCCAGAGCCCAGACTTGAACCCCATTGAACATCTCTGGAAAGACCTGAAAATAGCTGTGCAGCGACGCTCCCCATCTAACCTTACAGAGCTCGAGAGGATCTGCAGAGAAGATGGGAGAAATACCCCAAATATAGGTGTGCCAAGCTTGTAGCTTCATACTCACGAAGACTTGAGGCTGTAATCGCTGCTAAGGGTGCCTCAACCAAGTACTGAGTAAAGGGTGTGAATACTTATATACATGCAATATTTCAGTTTTTTATTTTTAATAAATTTGCAAAAATTTCTACAAAACCTTTTTCACTTTGTCATTATGGGGTATTGTGTGTAGATTGATGAGAAAAAAACGGAATTTAATCCATTTTGGAATAAGGCTGTGACATAACAAAATGTGGGGAAAGTGAAGGGGTTTGAATACTTTCCAGATGCACTGTATATCCACCTCTCTCCCTTAGTTGCCCTGGTTTGGTGTCCTATCCACTGGCCACTCATTGCCATCCTATTTTGTGGAACTTGTAGCTTTTCTCACATTATTACCGAGGCATGTTATTCCAATGCACTGGAAGAGCCCTCATCCCCCCTCTCATACCCATTGGATAAAGGTTGTCCTATCCTTTGAGAAGTTGGAGAAAATTAAACACTCCCTTCATGGCTCTAATGGACAATTTTATTAAATCTGGCAATCCTTCCTGGGACATGTCAAGTCCCCCCAACTGGATTCTGTCCCCACTGACTAGGTACCCCCACCCACACACACAAACTGTACCAACATCTTGCACTTCCTGGCTGAGTCATGTTTTCCCCATATAAAAAGCACACAGCATGTACAGTCTGTTACTGTCACCAAATCGTCTGGTTTTGTTTTGAAAGTTTTTTGTTGCTGTCTTTTAAAAGTTATGTATATGTGTTTTATGTTGTGCTATGTTATGTTGTATGTGTTGAAAATCTTATAAATAAATCATATATATAAAAAAGCAGCCATCTATTAGCTCTAAACCATTCACGGCTCATGAGTTTGTAGACTTTTTCTGCAATAAGGTTGATGAGACCAGAAACAAAATTAGTTCATCAACTCCAGCTACTGCAGATCCTGTCTTTCAAATTCATATCTATACAATGAGTCACAGATAGTTCCTGCTATCTCTCTTGACTACACTCACTGGCCACTTTATTAGGTACACCTTGCTAGTACCGGGTTGGACCCCCTTTTGCCTCCAGAACTGCCTTAATCCTTCTTGGCATAGATTCAACAAGGTACTGGAAACATTCCTCAGAGAGTTTGGCTCATATTGACATGATAGCATCACGCAGTTGCTGCAGATTTGTCGGCTGCACATCCATGATGCGAATCTCCCGGTCCACCACATCCCAAAGGTGCTCTATTGGATTGAGATCTGGTGACTGTGGAGGCCATTTGAGTACAGTGAACTCCTTGTCATGTTCAAGAAACCAGTCTGAGATGATTCGAGCTTTATGACATGGCGCGTTATCCTGCTGGAAGTAGCCATCAGAAGATGGGAACACTGTGGTCATAAAGGGATGGACATGGTCAGCAACAATACTCAGGTAGGCTGTGGCGTTGACACGATGCTCAATTGGTACTAAGGGGCCCAAAGTGTGCCAAGAAAATATCCCCCACACCATTACACCACCACCACCAGCCTGAACCGTTGATACAAGGCAGGATGGATCCATGCTTTCATGTTGTTGACGCCAAATTCTGACCCTACCATCCGAATGTCGCAGCAGAAATCGAGACTCATCAGACCAGGCAACGTTTTTCCAATCTTCTATTGTCCAATTTTGGTGAGCCTGTGCGAATTGTAGCCTCAGTTTCCTGTTCTTAGCTGACAGGAGTGGCACCCGGTGTGGTCTTCTGCTGCTGTAGCCCATCTGCCTCAAGGTTCGACATGTTGTGCATTCAGAGATGCTCTTCTGCATACCTCGGTTGTAATGAGTGGTTATTTGAGTTACTGTTGCCTTTCTATCAGCTCGAACCAGTCTGGCCATTCTCCTCTGACCTCTGGCATCAACAAGGCATTTTCGCCCACAGAACTGCCGCTCACTGGATATTTTCTCTTTTTCGGACCATTCTCTGTAAACCCTAGAGATGGTTGTGCGTGAAAATCCCAGTAGATCAGCAGTTTCTGAAATACTCAGACCAGCCCGTCTGGCACCAACAACCATGCCACGTTCAAAGTCACTGAAATCACCTTTCTTCCCCATTCTGATGCTCGGTTTGAACTGCAGCAGATCGTCTTGACCATGTCTATATGTCTAAATGCATTGAGTTGCTGCCATGTGATTGGCTGATTAGAAATTTGCGTTAACGAGCAGTTGGACAGGTGTGCCTAATAAAGTGGCCGGTGAGTGTATATTGACTAAGCTCATGTCAGCTTCTAAACCAACTTCTTGCCCACTTTATCTTTTCCCTGCAAAACTTTTTTAAGACCTCTGGCCTTTTCTGGGACCTGCAATGCTAGACATTGTTCATTTATCACTTACTACTGGCACTGTTCCCAGCAGTTTTAAGAGATCTGTGGTCAAACCTCTACTTAAGAAACCACACCTCAATCCAGTCTCTAATATTCCATTCATTTTTAAAGTACTAGAGAGAGTTGTGTGTTGACAACTTTCAACCCATATAGAAGAAAACTATCTAAAGGACCCATATAGAAGAAAACTATCTATATGAACCTTTTCAGTCAGCTTTCAGGGCCTATCACTAGACTGAAACCGCTCTTACCAGAGTGGTCAATTCTCTTCTACTTGCTATGGACTCTAATTCCACCTTGGCGCTTCTATTACTTGACGTCAGTGCAGCCTGTGACACCATTCATCACTGTATGCTACTAGACAGAATAAATTGTAGTATTGGTGTCTCTGGTGTAGCGCTCTCTTTGCTTAATTCCTACTTATCTGGAAGAATACAGTGTGTCTGCTATAATAATATTATGTTGAAATTTGGCAGACCTCATGGCTCGGTTATTGGCCCTCTACTTTTCTCTCTATATTTCACCTTTTGGCCAAATTATATGCAGTCATGGAATAAATTTCCATTGCTATGCGGCTGATACTTAGAGGCCTGCTTGGCTGCTGTGAAAATTTGGATGTCACTAAATTTCTTGCTTTTAAATTTGGATAAAACTGAGATGCTGGTCATTGGCCCTGCTAGACACAGACACCAATTTGATCAAGTAACAATAATAATGGAGAACTCTGTGATTTCACAATGTGTGGCAGCAAAAAATCTTTGTGTTATGTTTGATCTCAGCCTTTCCTTGGATAAGCACATTAAAGAAATCACCAAGATTGTCTTTTTTCACTTATATAACAGCTAAAATCCGGCCTTTCTTATCCACGGCTGATGCAGAGACTTTAATACATGTGTAGCGCTATCTATCCTTTTTAACTGTCAAGGACAACGCTCCTGAGTTCTCTATACAACTCGGTATCCAATAAACTATTGAAGTATGTTAACTTCGCTTTTTATGTGTTTAAAGTATGTTCTAAAGGCTCTAAATGTCTTACAGTGTCATCTGGTAACTCCAACTAAAAAGTTGACTACCCCTTTAAGGCGCTCAAATATGGCATATGACCCCTTTAAGGCAATCTAACATGGTCTAGACACCACAGGAATAAACACACATGAATAATCCACACTCACACAGGTACATAGAATTATATATACAAATGTATTATGAGTAATAATTATTGGAATGAATGAAAGTGATAAGCCTCAATGGCTACTGGGCATCTGCATTCAGATATACACAAATTAATCAGACTAACACATTAGCATACAGCTCAATAACCCTATAACTAAGCCGGCAATAAAATAAAAGAAAGTCAACCCCCAGTTGCAGGCCTGTTTCTTTATCGGGACGTTGGGACCCTAAACAGCCCTCTTCGCTCCCCTTGGGAGCCCGCACATCCGGCTTGTACTCACAAAGAATGCTCCTCTTCGTCTCGCGCTTCCCGCCGCAGCGCAGCAGCGAACGTCAGGCCGGCAGCCATCCTAGCTAGCACCATCTCACGGTCGAACCGTGCGCTCGCCTCGGCAGCCCAACACGGCAACAGACGACTCCTTCTGCGTTCCTCGATGGTCGCATGAACCCACCACTACACTGTAACCGATAATGTTACTTCGCTAAACTAGAAGACGGCCCGACTCACTGTGGGGAGAGCCCCTTACCGCATCCAGTCCATTCGCCCGTCTTGCTGTGCTAACAACGGACACCGACTGGCTAGCTCGCTCTGTAACGTCGCTGGGTCCACATATGGGACTGACGAGTAGTCAGTTTGTCTCCACAGTTCACACAAACAGTTCCCGGGATGGGTCTCGGTCAGACACCCGCCCACATCACTGTTCACTAAACTTCAATTACATTTCTCTCACCGCAAAATAGCATATAACAACTCGACATCAAACTGCTCCGCTTTGCTCACACAAGGGACAAGAGACCTCTCTCTCCCCGTCCAGTCTGGTCGTCCTGACGTTTTCCGCTGCCCTCTCAACCAATCACATTCAAGGTAAGGTATTCTCTCCACAGCCAACCAATCACAACAATGGTAAGTTTCCACTAAAGCAAATGCATTTCACATTGGTAAACAACTGTTTTGCAGAACAATATCAACAATATAATATATTCATATTCAAAAGGTATACAAAATAACAAACAGGCCAAACTCTTATCTAATAGTGCAATGTAATATATCTAAGGCCTATAATTTAACCACAGGGTTACACATGCATTTGTTTCATCCAGATTTGATCACTGTACTGTTCAGTACTAAGTCTTCAGATGTTTCAAAATGCTGCAGCTAGAATTCTAACTAAAACTAGAAAATTTGACCATATTACACCAATTCTTGCCTCCCTTCATTGACTTCCTATTCATGTTAGATCAGGCTTAAAGCTGCTTCTGCTGACTTATAAAATCCTAAATGGGCTTACCCTATCATATATGTCTGATCTCCTTAAACCATATGTTTCATCTTGAGCTCTCCACTCTCAAAATACAGGGCTCCTGTGTGTACCCAAAGTTAAAAAGAAGTCAGCTGGTGGCAGGGCCTTTTCTTATCAGATCCCGTTCTTGTGGAATAACTTGCCTACTGCTGTCAGACAGAGTCTGTTGAGTCTTTATAAATCCAAACTTAACACTAATCTTTTTTACCTTAACCTAGAATTAGATGCCTTTAAACTAAGTACTTCACGACCTGTACTGCATGAATTTACCAAGCACTGTTCTGGTGATGATATTATATAGATTATTGACTATTGCAACTGTTCTCTTCTCTCTCACATCTTTTCTCTCTCTCTGAATGATATCTTCTCCTGTATCTTCTTCCATGTCTCCCCTGTGTGCACGTGTAGTCTGTCCTCCTCCCAGGTCTATATGATGATGGTGGTCACCACCTGGATGCTGCTTGGCACCCTCATCACATTCTTTATCCATCCAGCTATTATTTGAACCGCTTATCCTGCTCTAAGGGTTGCGGGGATGCTGGAGCCTAACCCAGCAGTCATTGGGCAGAAGGTGGGGAGACACCCTGGACAGGCCACCAGGCCATCACACAGGGAGTTCACTGTTTATTTATGTTGTTGTGGTTCTTATGCAGTAATGACAGTAATGTTACTGACCACATACCTTAAGTTTACATTTATAAATGTATTATTTGGTTTACAAAAAGCACTTTAACATTTACATTTTATTTAACTTATTGTTTTGTTTTTTTTGCTCTTAAGCACTACCTCACTTTGTGACATTTAAAATAAAACAGCATATTATTGCTGTAAGTGGTCTATTTATTACCAAAGCATTTGGTAATAAATAGCAGAGATTTGGGGAGAGCAGCTGTACTGTACTGTACCTGAACGTCCTGGGTCGAGAGCAGCGCTTCATGGTTACTCATGCCTCTTATCAGCTGTGTGTCAACCTCAGCATGGAGACAACGGAGGAAATCAACTCGTCTTCTGCGGTACATGATTCAGAAGTACTTTAATTTCGGATTTCCCTCAGAAGTATTAGCACATTATTTAGCACATTATTCAATCAGCTCACTAGCTCCCAGTGTATAAATGTGATGTGAACAGTTGTGGTGGGAGAAAGTAAGAAGTACTCCCTTAAATCTCTCTCTCACTCACACACACACACACACACACGTACACACATATATGTATATATATATACACAGATGCAGGAAAAAAAACTTTTAATACATAGCAGTACAAGCTTGTTTCATGCCTTGCGTCGCGCACTCATCAGTTGCTAATGTCTTTTTTTCCCCTGCATCTGTATCGATAGTCTGCTCCTCATTAGTTGAGCACTTCTATCAACACCAGACAGTTTCTGAAAAAAAACACTCTATATGTACTATATATATATACATACATTATATATACATTATATATATATTTATATATATATATATACTATATATATATACTATATATATATACACTACCGTTCAAAAGTTTGGGATCACATTGAAATGTCCATATTTTTGAAGGAAAAGCACTGTACTGTTCAATGAAGATAACTTTAAACTAGTCTTAACTTTAAAGAAATACCCTCTATACATTGCTAATGTGGTAAATGACTATTCTAGCTGCAAATGTCTTGTTTTTGGTGCAATATCTACATAGGTGTATAGAGGCCCATTTCAAGCAACTATCACTCCAGTGTTCTAATGGTACAATGTGTTTGCTCATTGGCTCAGAAGGCTAATTGATGATTAGAAAACCCTTGTGCAATCATGTTCACACATCTGAAAACAGTTTAGCTCGTTACAGAAGCTACAAAACTGACCTTCCTTTGAGCAGATTGAGTTTCTGGAGCATCACATTTGTGGGGTCAATTAAACGCTCAAAATGGCCAGGAAAAGAGAACTTTCATCTGAAACTCGACAGTCTATTCTTGTTCTTAGAAATGAAGGCTATTCCATGCGAGAAATTGCTAAGAAATTGAAGATTTCCTACACCGGTGTGTACTACTCCCTTCAGAGGACAGCACAAACAGGCTCTAACCAGAGTAGAAAAAGAAGTGGGAGGCCGCGTTGCACAACTGAGCAAGAAGATAAGTACATTAGAGTCTCTAGTTTGAGAAACAGACGCCTCACAGGTCCCCAACTGGCATCTTCATTAAATAGTACCCGCAAAACACCAGTGTCAACATCTACAGTGAAGAGGCGGCTGCGGGATTCTGGGCTTCAGGGCAGAGTGGCAAAGAAAAAGCCATATCTGAGACTGACCAATAAAAGAAAAAGATTAAGATGGGCAAAAGAACACAGACATTAGACAGAGGAAGACTGGAAAAAAGTGTTGTGGACGGATGAATCCAAGTTTGAGGTGTTTGGATCACAAAGAAGAACGTTTGTGAGACGCAGAACAAATGAAAAGATGCTGGAAGAATGCCTGATGCCATCTGTTAAGCATGGTGGAGGTAATGTGGTGGTCTGGGGTTGCTTTGGTGCTGGTAAGGTGGGAGATTTGTACAGGGTAAAAGGGATTCTGAATAAGGAAGGCTATCACTCCATTTTGCAACGCCATGCCATACCCAGTGGACAGCGCTTGATTGGAGCCAATTTCATCCTACAACAGGACAATGACCCTAAACACACCTCCAAATTGTGCAATAACTATTTAGAGCAGAAGCAGGCAGCTGGTATTCTATCGGTAATGGAGTGGCCAGCGCAGTCACCAGATCTGAACCCCATTGAGCTGTTGTGGGAGCAGCTTGACCGTATGGTACGCAAGAAGTGCCCATCCAACCAATCCAACTTGTGGGAGCTGCTTCTGGAAGCGTGGGGTGCAATTTCTCCAGATTACCTCAACAAATTAACAGCTAGAATGCCAAAGGTCTGCAATGCTGTAATTGCTGCAAATGGAGGATTCTTTGACGAAAGCAAAGTTTGATGTAAAAAAAATCTTATTTCAAATACAAATCATTATTTCTAACCTTGTCAATGTCTTGACTCTATTTTCTATTCATTTCACAACATATGGTGGTGAATAAGTGTGACTTTTCATGGAAAACACAAAATTCTTTGGGTGATCCCAAACTTTTGAACGGTAGTGTATATATACTATATATGTGTGTGTGTGTATGTGTGTGTGTTAATCTGTAAATTAGTCTATAAAGTGAAAATGTAATTTTGTATTCTGTAAATTGTGTTTTATTCTGTGCTCATCTATTGCATGCTGTCCATCTTGGGAGAGAGATCCGTCTTCTGTTGCTCTCCCTGAGGTGTCTTCCTATTTTTTTCCCCTGTTAAAGGGGTTTTTTAGGGGAGTTGTTCCTTTCCGATGCAAGGGTCTAAGGACAGGATGTTGTTATTGCTGTAAAGCCCCCTGAGGCAAATTTGTAATTTGTGATATTGGGCTATACAAATAAAATTAACATTGACTTGACTTGTCTGTAACCATGAAAATTAGTGTACTAAAACATTCATGAGAGTATCAAATAGGACATTTGTTTTCATGCAAATGTCCAGAATTGTTGCTTTAGAAGCACTGATTTTTATATCGACGTGTCTGAAAACTGGCAAATTTGAATATATCCTTCAGCCCGTCTCGCTCCTGCCTTTTGAGTGGTAGATTCGTAGTTTGTTGAAGGCTGTTAAAATGTTGCCTTAATCCAAAATAAACCCACCCCCACAGTCAGATCTCTCAAGGAAACAGTCTTGGCAGCCAGGCTGACATTGTTGTTTTTTTTTCCTCTCTCTCTCTCTCTCTCTTCCTTGTATAAATGTAGCCTGACATGAGAGAGCTGTTGCCATGGTAGTTCGGGTGAGGTAGAAATGATAATTGTTTCACAGGAGAGGTGTGTAAATTATTAAAAACTTAGAGGAGAGCATGGCAAATTGGGCTGAATGGAAAAGAAAAAAAAACAACAAAGCAGATGTGAGACAAAAATACAAAACCACGTTTTTCATTAAGTTAATTTTTATGGGAGCTTTCTGTGACTCCAGTGTCTCGTGGCTGCACATATGAGATAGACGCTGCAGCGGTTTGTTATAGAGGGAATGCTACTGAAGCATTCAGACCACAGGCCGTCCCCTTTGAGTTTTAGAAGGAATATTCAAGAGCGTTCATGAATAGTAGAACAGAGACCCGTTCATGAATAGTGCAACAGATTAAACAGAACAAAGGAAGGGGGAGTTAGGGAGTCCGAGTCATACGCCATCTCTTTTACCAACAAACTGGCTCTTTTAGCCAACTAAGAAGCAGTACTTTGCTTTGTTTTTGTCATCGTAGACATTAAGTCATGGTAACATTGGGAACATTTTTAACTAAGTCATGCCATGTGCAGACGAATCAGTTCGCAAAATCTTTATTTGGGCATTATGGTTGCAGCTTTTTTTCTTTTTTTTTTAAACAAAATAAATTCACTTTGAACCAAAGTCATCACAGCCCAAACCTAAAGTCAAACACTACAAATGTATGATCAGGTTGAACATCACATAGGGCATCAAAATAGGCGGGCAGTTTAACAATCATAAAGTATGTTGAAATCACAAGTCAACTCATATAACAGAGAAGGAATTAAAATATAGATTTTGCAAATGCCAATTTATTAAGCATTTTTTTCAATAATGATGGATTTATTACTATTCATAAATGATACTCCATGGTGAAGGATAATTATTCTATCCAATTAAAGTGTCTAAAAAAAGTTTTTCAACAAAGTCAGAATTTTCTACCGTATAAAGAAGGCAATAACTTAAAACAAAAAAAAACAAAAAAACATCCAACTCATCACTCTTTCACACACAAAAAAAATCCTTCAAACTCTTCTATCTTTGTATATGTACTGTCTATGTAGGCGTACAGGTACCAGCTGTACACATACATAGACAGGTAGAAAAGTGAGTATTGTAAATATTCTGATGTCACCGTCCAGAAGACAAGCTCAACTAAAGTGATCTAGGTTTTCTCCACCTTTCTCAAATCAAACCTGTTTGGTTAAAAACCAGAGTTGGTTCTTGTCAAGGTGAAAAGATGCAGATGATTGTCTGAAACATTCGTCTCTCATGTAAAACGCCACATTTGAGACATAAAACTTGGATAGCCTCAATACATCAAAAAAATTGACACTTTCAGACAGTCCATTACACTTAACTCCTTCTGTTGAAGTGAATGGGTGAGGTTTTGAGTGTGTTTGCAAAGACATCGTTGGACTCTATCACCTGGGTTTTCATTACTGGGATTCCTGTCTCTTCAATACAAAATGCACCAGGCTGCATTTTGTAGTTCTCCCTCCCTATCAGCAGGGGTCTCTAACAGTGGGACTCAGTGAAGCACTCTTCCCTCGAAGGCGGCTTTTTTTGGGTGTCATACTCATCATGATCCAAGTCCTGAACAGACGGGCAGACAGTCAGTTAAGACAGTTACATCAATGTATGTAAACAAACAAATAGATGTAGTAACACAGAGAAGAAAATCACTAGACACAAGCAAGACACATGCATCATCTATATATATATATATATATATATATATATATATATATATATATATATATATATATAAAAACAAAATCAACCAAGAAAAAAAAAACTTTAATATTTTATAAACTCTCACGTCATGCCGCCAGCCATAGACGACATGTAAAATTTAGCATGTGAAACAGATCTGTCAGACATGCCCCACTGACTTATTTATGGATTGAAAGTGCAGTTATAAAGAATTGTATATTTGTGTACCATCAGACACAGCTCACAGCATGTGACGTTCTTCTCTCTGTCCCTCATCGACTTGAGATCATACTCCTCTCTGATGGATGCAAAATGGACTTTAATGTAGGTTGGCAATGAAAAGACTCATAACCAAAGACCTGTATGTTAAAAAGCAACACAGCACTCTCCATTGACTCAAAATCCTAATTGAAAAGGGGTAAAAAAAAATCAATATCATTAATTTCAGTTCAGCATCAAAGGTCAACAAATAAACATATGGGTGAGGATCCTGAAATGTTAGATGCCAATGGACTGCCATAATTCTTGCTTCGTATTCACTGATGACGATGAAAGAGTGATGTGTGACATTTTCTTGGGCACTTACATAAAAATTGGTGTAGATATGAGCAGCTATGACCAGCAATACGGTTAACATTGGAAATTATTTGTTGACGTTTAATTATTTACATGTATCTGATGCTATCCATGTGTTAGCCTATTGTATGTATTGCTGTAAGGCTGAGCAGTAGGCGGTGTGCCAGTATCAGCTAAAATAGTATCCATAACTTGAAACTTCAGGATTAATCAAGACCAAGCAAGTGACTTATGGTACAATGTTCAAGCATGATGTTACTGATAGCATCATGCTAGCATCTACCATAGTATGTATTTTCCCTGTCCGAGCTTAGCCAAGATGAAAATTGTCATCTTCAAGCTGATTCATAGCAGCTCAAACACTTTGCACAGCCCTCAGCACAAACTTAAACTCCTAACTTAAACTTAAACCTTGTTAAAGACCTATAAATGCAGAAAACAAAACTGCTCTATAGCCACAGATATAGCTAACAAAGCCTGCAATAACCACTACCCCCAAGAGACCCAAATGACTGATTGGTTGAATAAATCAACTGACCCATTGGTGACCTCTATGGGCGACCTGTAGGACTTTGAATGACTGTGCTGCTTCAGGGGACAGAGCATTCGTGCAATCAAACCCAGTGTGATGATGGCAGAGGGGAGGAGGATGAAGGCTAAGAGGACCGCCACATCAGAGAACTGCACACTGGCCGCTGAAAAAGGTAAGACAGGACACACAGACACACAGGACATTATACTCACATATATATGGACATCTAAACCCAGCCACTGAGGATGCACAAGCCAGTGCATTCTTAGTGCCAGTCCCAAGCCCGGATAAATGGGGAGGATTGTGTCAGGAAGGGCACCCACTGTAAAATCTTTGCCAAATCAATTATGCAGATCATAAGTCAGATTTCTATACCGGATTGGTCAAGGCCCAGGTTACCAATGACCGCCACCGGTACTGTTGGCCAGCAGGGTGCCAGTGGAAACTATTCTACTGTTGGGCAAAGGAGAAGGAGAGGGGAAAGACATGTCCAGAGGTAGCGGGAGAGGAGGAAAGGTAGGAGTGTGGAGGTGAGAGTCGGAACTTTGAATGTTGGCACTATGACTGGTAAAGGGAGAAGCTGGCTGATATGATGAAAAGAAAAAAGGTAGGTATACTGTGTGTGCAGGAGACCAGATGGAAGGTGAGTAAGGCCAGGAGCATCGGAGGTGGATTCAAACTCTTCTACCATGGTACGAATGGGAGGAGAAATGGGGTAGGGGTAATTCTGAAGGAAGAGTACGTGCTGGAGGTGAAGAGTGTCAGACAGAGTGATGAGAATGAAGCAGGATATCGAAGGTGTATTGATGAATGTTATCAGTGCATATGCCCCGCAATTAGGGTGTGAGACAGAAGAGAAACAAGAATTCTGGAGTGAGTTGGATGAAGTGGTGGAAAGTGTACCCAAGGGGGGGAGTGGTGATTGGAGCAGACTTCAATGGACATGTTGGAGAAGGAAACAGAGGTGATGAGGAGGTGATGGGCAGGTATGGTGTCAAGGAGAGAAATGTGGAAGGAAAGAGGGTGGTGGATTTTGTGAAAAGGATGGAAATGGCTGTGGTGAATAAATAGTTCAAGAAGAGGGAGGAACACAGGGTGACGTATAAGAGTGAAGGAAAGTGCGCACAGTTGGACTATATCTTATGTAGAAGGCGCGATCTGAAAGGGATTAGAGATTGCAAGGTGGTGACAGGGGAGAACGTAACTAGGCAGCATCGGATGGTGGTATGTAGGATGACTTTGGAGACAAGGAAGGGGAAGAGAGTGAAGGCAGAGCCAATGATTAAATGGTGGAAGTTGAAGAAGGAAGACGGTTGTGTGGAGTTCAGGGAGGAGTTAAAACAGGCACTGGGTGGTAGTGAAGAGTTACCAGATGGCTGGGCAACCACTGCAGAAATAGCGAGGGAGACAGCTAGGAAGGTACTTGGTGTGTCATCAGGACAGAGGAAGGAAGACAAGGCGACTTGGTGGTGGAATGAGGAAGTACAGCAAAGTATACAGAGGAAGAGGTTGGCAAAGAAGTGGGATAGAGAGATGAAGAAAGTAGACAGGAGTACAAGGAGATGGAGTGTAAAGTGAAGAGAGGGGTGGCAAAGGCCAAGGAAAAGGCGTATGGGGAGTTGTATGAGAGGTTAGACACTAAGGAAGGAGAAAAGGACTTGTACCGATTGGCTAGACAGAGGGACCAAGGAAGGATGTGCAGCAGGGGAGGGCAATCAAGGATAGAGATGAAAATGTGCTGACAAGTGAGGACAGTGTGTTGAGGAGGCAGAAAGAGTACTTTGAGGAACTGATAAATGAAGAAAATGTGAGAGAGAGAGAGAGAGAGAGAGAGAGAGAGAGAGAGAGAGAGAGAGAGAGAGAGAGAGAGAGAGAGAGAGAGAGAGAGAGAGGGTTGGATGATGTGGGGATAGTGAATCAGGAAGTGCGGTGGATTAGCAAGGAGGAAGTGAGGGCAGCTATGAAGAGGATGAAGAGTGGAAAGGCAGTTGGTCCAGATGACATACCTGTGGCAAGCATCTAGATATTTAGGAGAGATGGCAGTGGAGTTTTTAA
Source organism: Lampris incognitus (assembly GCF_029633865.1). NCBI lineage: Eukaryota > Metazoa > Chordata > Actinopteri > Lampriformes > Lampridae > Lampris > Lampris incognitus. The sequence goes on from NC_079217.1 coordinate 38,161,723, forward strand.
CTAGATTGTTTAAAACCATCTTAGAAAGTGACAGGATGCCTGAGGAGTGGAGAATAAGTATACTGGTACCGATTTTAGAGAATAAGGGCGATGTGCAGAACTGTAGCAACTACAGTGGTATAAAGTTGATCAGGCACAGCATGAAGTTATGGGAAAGAGTAATAGAAGCTAGGTTAAGAGGAGAGGTGAAGATCAGCGAGCAGCAGTATGGTTTCATGCCATGAAAGAGCACTACATATGTGATGTTTGCTTTGAGAATGTTGATTGAGAAGTATAGAGAAGGCCAGAAGGAGTTAAATTGTGTCTTTGTGGATTTAGAGAAAGCATACGACAAGGTGCCGAGAGAGGTGTGGTATTGTATGAGGAAGTCGGGAGTTGCAGAGAAGTATGTAGGAGTGGTGCAGGATATGTATGAGGGAAGTGTGACAGTGGTGAGGTGTGCAGTTAGAATGACAGATGGGTTCAAGGTGCAGGTGAGGTTACATCAAGGATTGGCTCTGAGCCCTTTCTTGTTTGCAGTGGTGATAGACAGGTTGATGGACAAGATGAGGCAGGAGTCTCCGTGGACTATGATGTTTGCAGATGACATTGTGATCTGTAGCGAGAGTAGGCTGCAGGTGAAAAGAGCCTGGAGAGGTGGAGGTATGCACTGGAGAGAAGAGGAATGAAAGTCAGTAGGCGCAAGACAGAATATCTATGCCTGAATGAGAGGGAGGACAGCGGAATGGTGAGGATGCAAGTAGTAGAGGTGACAAAAGTATTTGAGTTTAAATACTTGGGGTCAACTGTCCAAAGTAACGGGGAGTGCAGAAGAGACGTGAAAAAGAGAGTGCAGGCAGGGTGGAGTGGGTGGAGAAGAGTGTCAGGAGTGATTTGCGACAGAAGGGTACCAGCAAGAGTTAAAGGGAAGGTTTACAAGATGGTTGTGAGACCAGCTATGTTATATGGTTTGGAGACAGTGGCACTGACGAAAAGACAGGAGGCGAGCTGGAGGTAGCAGAGTTGAGGATGCTAAGATTTTCCTTGGGAGTAATGCAGAAGGACAGGATTAGGAATGATTGTATTAGAGGGACTGCTCAAGTTGGACAGTTTGGAAACAAAGCAAGAGAGGCAAGATTGAGATGGCTTGGACATGTGTGGAGAAGAGATGCTGGGTATATTGGGAGAAGGATGCTGAATATTGAGCTGCCAGGGAAGAGGAAAAGAGGAAGGCTAAAGAAGAGGTTTATGGATGTGGTAAGAGAGGACATGCAGGTGGCTGGTGTGACAGAGGACGATGCAGAGGACAGGAAGAGATGGAAATGGTTGATCCACTGTGGTGACCCCTAACGGGAACAGCAGAAAGTAGTAGTAGTAGATATATGGACATCCAACCTTAAACTACGAATGCCTGTATACATTTAAGCATGTCACAGCAATACAAAGTTATTACTACAGTAAACTGACCATGTTACCCTGTTTATGTCAGTTTTTTTCCTCACTAAGCCCTTCCTCTGTAAGCCTTTCTACATTCATTCAACCATGCATATTACGATTACATCTCAGTAGCAGGAAGTAGTGGTAATGGACAAATGAATGAGATGAAGAACTCTGAAAGAGGCTGAGGAGATACACCCCATTTAAGGACCCACATGTGTATGTACATATTAATGAGTGTATGTACATTGTAAGAGCCCAGCCTAGTCTTACCCTTGGGTGTGACGGTGAGTACGGTGTGTGATGTTGGAGACCCGTGGACATCGGGGGGGTTTCTAACTGTGCAGATGTAGGTGCCATTGTCGCTCAGTGAGGCATTGAGCAAGACAATGGAGGCATCACCCCGGGCCGGGCTCCCCTGCCACTGAATACGACCGATGAATGGACCCTCAGTCGGAGGGAACGCTTGTGAGGAGAAATGGAAGAACTGAGAGAGCAAGAGGAGAAGGGGAAATGAAGACATGAGGTGAGATGGGGGAGATTAAAAGATAAGAAGAGGTGAATAAAGTGGTGAAAGAGAGAAGGAAATGAATGCAAAAATGGTGTTACCAATATGTATTGCAGCCATAACAAAAAAACAAAAAAACAACTCACAAGCAGCAGTTTTGGTAATTTTCATGTTTTTACCTACACTGAAGGTTAATGAGCATTGTTGATGCAAAAGATAATGAAACTATTCAATATCCATGCCAGCCTTCTCAAAATCCATTATCATCAATCTGAACAAAAGGCTGTTTCTTCACATGCCTATGAAGTTTTTTGAAGATCCTAGCTTGTCATCAAATAGCAGGGTAAATTCATTTGTGGCCCAAGCAGTAACATCATCAGACCATTAAGTATGACCTTTAAATCAAGTACACAAAAAATAAAAAAAAATGCATCAACTAATAAAATGAAACAATAAAAGCATTCATGATATTGTATGTGCACACTCCTTTCTGTTGCTTGATTCCACAGCATTTCTCTGCCCTGGTCTGTAGCTCTCACAGTAAGCTCCGATATCAGAGATTCAGGGAAAAGGAGCTGATGAAGGACTACTAACAAGAAAATGTTAAGTTGAGTGATGAAATATTAAGGACTGGTGAGTGGTGATGGCAACATTGAAGAGGGGTTGAGTTTGCATGCATTTGCTGTTCCTCTATAATGGGTTTGAATGAACATCCGGGTAGCGTAGCAGTCTATGTTACCTCCGACTTGGTCGGGCGTCCCTACAGACACAATTGGCCGTGTCTGCGGATGGGACGTCCGATGTGGGTATGTGTCCTGGTTGCTGCACTAACACCTTCTCTGGTCAGTCAGGGCACCTGTTTGGGGGGAGGGAACTGGCGAGAATAGCATGATCCTCCCACTTGCTACATCCCCCTGGTGAAACTCCTCTGTCAGGTGAAAAGAAGCGGCTGGCGACTCCACATGTATCAGACGAGGCATGTGGTAGTCTGCAGCCCTCCCCGGACTGGCAGACCGGGTGGAGCAGGAACCGGGATGGCTCAGAATAGTGGGGTAATTGGCCGGATAAAATTGTGGAGAAAAAAAGGGGGGGTAAAAAAGAGAGGTTTGAATGAATCCATTTCATCTGCTCTATCATGGTTTGGGGAATTTTACAATGTTCGGATAAAGCAAAAATAACTGAAGGAGAGACCAAATAGTTTGAGTTAAAACAAGAAGAAGGAGAGAGGATATACCAACAGAGAAAACCGTGCAGCACCGGGTTCAGGCAGAGTGGATCACAACAGGGCTTAACAATATATTGAACTCATGTTTGCACTACATATTAAAAGCAACTGCACGTCAATGCTGCAGAGGCTTCAATATAGGCTTTAATGAAGTACCTTTTCATGCACACTCTGAGCACTTTTACGCGAGGTAGTATGATGCAGTGTTGTAGTACTCGAGTCCAGGACTCGGACTCGAGTCCGACTCGAGTCCTGATTTTCATGACTCGTGACTCGACTTGGACTTGAGCACTGATGACTCGGACTTGGACTCGGACTCGCGAATTTACTGCATTCGGACTCGGAAGTTGGAGACCCGGACTCTGACTTTTTAATTGATAAAGGCTGTTTTTGTTAGATTTTTTTTAATAATAGGCCCTATTAAAATATATTGATAGCTATATTAGTACTGTAACATTATTCAATTTCGTGTAAGGGCAGGCACGTGTGTTCCACCTACATGCGGATTCACGTGGCGTGCATACCGTCATGTTCAGTAGCGCGAAGATGCCGAAAGAGACGCCCCGAATTGTGCGCTTTGCTTACACAGATTTTACAACAAATTCCAGCAAGATCACTGCTAGATGTTCGATATGTAAACGAACCATTGAGGAGAAGACCGGGACAACCTCAAACTTCAACAGACATCTGTCAAGGATGCACCCAGAAAAGTAAGTGATATGCAGTCAGTTGATGATATGGTTGGTGATCAGTTACCGTTAGCTAGCTAGCTATCTATCTACGGTAACAATAGCCTCTGAAGTAACTCAACCACTGGTCCAAGATGTTCGGTTAGGTCGTGTGGCGGGTATATCATATCACTAGAACCAAGTGAGATTGTATAAGTAAGTTAAGTAACGTTACTGTTAGAGTGCTAATGCAACATTGCACAGAAAAGTCACAGTACGGTTCGCTTTCGGTACGAGCGTGCCATCCATCTCACTAATGATGAGTTGGTAAGTAACACGCAGCGTCTTCGTGTTATAGGGAGATTAAAACTGATTTTTCCTATTTATCATTTAGCTAATTACCAAGTAGCATACACTTAACAGAAAAAAACACACCACTCTGAACTACCGTGTTAGCATTAATCTTAACTAGCAATAACAAATCTGCACATGGCAGGTCTCCGCCATGAATATTCTCCACGTGCGGAGAAGGAAGAAGTCTAGCCTATATGCATCCACACATAATGTTGATAAAATGTGCACAACTTTACAATGCAAATAAAAATAATTGTAGGCTATTACTCGCCAAATGGACTAATTGAAGAAAGCTAATGTGGATGCCGCCATTGGTTTTCTTGAGAGCTGGAGACGGTACGAGATTTGACGGATGTGGCACCCCCCCCCCCCGATGTACCGAAAACTACCGAACCGTATCACGATTGGTGACACGGCATAGGCTACTGTAAATATGGGGATATTTTTCTTTGCATATATGCAGCATTGGGTGTGCCAAATTCTAAAAATAGACACGCGCGACGTAGCTTTTGAACAGTACTATGAACTGGCTCTGTCTTCTAACAAAGTCACACCCTCCCTGACCCATACAGAATAAACATACAGACTCACGGAGGATAGAGAGTTAAAGCTCAGCTAGGTAGCATGTAACATACTTAAATCAATAATTAAATGACTGGGTTTTGCTAATTAATCCCTGTCCTGTTTGTCTCATAAATTATGTATCTTTTCTCATACTTTTCATTTATCCAGCTAGCTTACATTAGTTAATCTACTAATACGGGAATGTTAGTTATATAGATAACTAAATATGTAACTTAACTGGATATGGTTCAAACAACTATGTGTATAATGTGTAACATTTGTATTGTTATTGCATATTGTTATAGCTATAACGTTACACATTTTTTGCTGTGAGAAAGATTACTTGAAACAGTTTGGCATCAGCAAGCTAAAGTGTGTATCCTATCTTCCCCTAGGTTTCAAGAATACCGTGCCTCCACTGCTTCAGATGTGATGCCAGCTGCTTCAGGTCAGAAGACTATCACATCATTTTTAAATGATGGACAGCAAAGGATGTACGACCTCAAACATCCACGTCAGAAGGCTATAAGTGATGCCCTTGTAAAAGATCTAATCATTAAGTGCTGCTTGCCACTCTCCATCGTTGACAACGAGGACTTCAAGCACATCCTGCATGTCCTGGACCCTCAGTACCGGCCCATAGCAAGATCCACAATTTCCTCTGTGACCATTCCAGGAATGGTGGAAGTCAAGAAAGAACAGATAAAGAACCAGCTGGCAGAAGCATCGAGTGTTGCTGTTACCACAGACATTTGGAGTGATCGAAAGATGCGGTCATTCCTTGGAGTGACAGCACACACAGTGGCAATGGATAAAAAAAAACAGGAACTCAGCCTTCAGTCATATCTTCTTTCCTGCAAAAGAGTGCATGGGAAACACTCAGGAGAGAAGATTGCAATGATGTTTGAATGCTGTGCTGAAGAATACCTGATTAAGGACAAGATCAACTTTGTCATAACTGACAATGCATCCAACATGAGAAAAGCTTTCCAGGCCAGCTTTCCCCTAGAGGATCCTTGTGATGCTGAAGCTCATGATCCCAGCACATTTGAGGAGGATGATGAAATATGGCAAGACCTGATGCCAGAAGATCAACAGACAGTCAATGACACTTTGGCTGAGAACTGTAAGATGCAGAGACTATCATGCTTCACACATTCACTGCAGTTGGTCATAAAAGATGGTCTGAAAGACACCAGTGGGCTGTCAAGCACCCTAGCAAAGCTATCCCGTGCAGCCAACCTCCTCCACAGTGGCACCTCGTTTAAAGACTGCTTTGAAGCGTGTTTTGGTGATGCAACAATTCCAACAGCGAATGCCACACGATGGAATTCCACTCTGAAGCAGGTGAAGGCTTATGTGCATTTAGACATGCAAAAGCTGTCCAGTGTGTTGGAATCAGAGGGGCACAAAAGCCTTATCTTATCCCCGCGAGAGTATGCTCAGCTTAAAGAACTGATCGAAGTTCTTGATCCGTTCTTAGAGGCAACCAACCTAACTCAGGGTGAGACTACTGTCACCGTCAGTGTGATTGTGCCCTGTGTCCTCACTCTGCGCTGTCACCTGCAGGAAATAAGAGGAAAAGCCAGATACTGTGGGCCTCTGGTGAGAGCTCTGGAGAGCTCCTTGAAAACAAGGTTTGCAGAGGTTTTCAGTGCAGTCAAGATACCAGGATGTGAGCCAGCTGAAGGAAGAGGCCCTACCAAATTTCCTTTCACCAATGCCTACTTCATAGCATCTGTGTTGGACCCAGCATTTGGCTTCCAGTGGCTAGAACATGATGTGCAGCTGGGCAGTGACATCAAAGATGTGCTGAAGACTGAGATCAAAGGTGAGAAATGTTTTGATTAATGTTAGTTAAGTGATTAACTATTTGATTGTTGTGATGTTTATATCATTGAAGGTGTTACAATAAAGCACATAGACGTGTCATTTGTCATGAAGGCCTAGTCAATAACATATTTGTAATGAGTCCTCCATGCCCCCCTCTCATTTCAGAGTATATAAAGGCAGAGGGTGACAAGCAAGCGGTATCAACAGCAGATGCAGCGGAAGCAACAGGACCAGGGGAAGGTGAACTTTCAGAGTCTCCTCCTGAGAAGCAGTTGAGAATGTTCTCCCACTATAGGAGGACTCCCTCCTCCACCGAGAAGAAGCCGTCTGGCCAGGCTCAGTTGACTGCATACCTCAACTTGATTGCTGAGCAGGACTCTGACTCAGTCCCGTGCCTCAGGTTTTGGCAGCAAAACAAATCCAAATTCCCTACCCTCTATCAGATTGCCACACAGGTATTCTCTATCCCTGCCTCCAGTGCGCCCATTGAAAGGGTATTTAGTCATGGAGGCATTTTGATGAGGCCTCACCGTGCAAGGTTGAGTAGTTCCATGCTGTCAGATCTTATGTTTTTGAAATGCAACGTGTATGCTTAAAACTAGTGCCATCAGCCTTTTGTTCCTAACTATTCCTGAGAGACAATGTCTTTTGACTTGTTTTTATGAATGTATTGTATGCTGTGGAACTTACTTCTGTATACTGTTTCCACCATTTGCTAATATCATGCTATTTACAGCTATCAATGTGTTTTGAAGCACATCCAATGTTCAAAATGTCAAAGAAATTCAGACTGTTCTAAAAATGTGTGTGTGCGCGCATGCTTGCGCGTGCATGTGTGCGAGTGTGTGGGTGTGCATTTGTTTGGCTATCGTGTCAAAAAGTAAATAAACTCCCTTTGTAATGGTGACAGATGTGTCATTTTTGTTTAATGTAGACCTTTTTTATTTGTATGTCAGATCTTTGACTGTGCCCGAGTGGATCACTGGAGCCATCTTGGAACTCGACTCAGACTCAACCTTGATGACTCGGACTCGGACTAGGGTAATAGGGACTCGACTCGGACTCAGGTAATGGGGACTTGACTCGGACTCGACTCGACTTTTCTTTGGTGACTCGGACTCGAACACTGGGGACTCGAGACTCGACTCGGACTCGAGGTTTAGTGACTCGACTACAACACTGGATGATGTAATAAATGGTTTCATAACAAGGATATTGGTCATCAATGAGAGTTCTTGCGGAGTTAGTGAGTTTTTTTCTGGTCACCTTAGAAAGCTGTTGAGAACCACACACTGCACTAGAAAGACCGTAGACTACCATTTTGAAAATACAATATCTGTCAATCCCATTTCAATTCTCCTACTGTAAAGCTCTCAATCAAGATAAGGGAAAAACATAAGGCTAGGATATAGGAGGTTATTGTCTGGACATTCATGACCGCAACCTTTATTCATTGAAAACTATGCCAACTTAAGTTATGTGATCTACCCATAAAACTGGCTCACATGCAACAAAAGCAAACACAGAATCACCAAACAATCACAGACTCTTAACTGTATGGTTTTACAGCTGTGTCGGTATCAGCTGCATTCATGTGGAAGGCTTGTAATGATGCAATGGGCCTGGCAGGGGAGGGGAAAAAAACAACAAAAAACCTAATCACCTCTCCTCTTCCCTGACGCTGTGCTTTAGAAATGGCTAATCAACTACAGTAAGGAGTTGGCAGCCACTGAGCTTTCTGGGACCAGACCTGAGGTGGCTTACTAGATAAGAGTCTGCTGCGTCTGGTTCAAACTCCAGACCCATTGCTCCTGTTCAAGATGATGTAATAGCGGCAACACCATGGAGCTGTGCATACTTAAAAATGCACGCACAAATGATACTTACTGTAAGGCTCTTTAGCTCAAAGGGTCCTCCAAATAGATGCAAAATAAAAACAACCATCAAAAACTGCTTTTATCAAAGTATATGCCATTATGGTAAGAGGGTTATTTGAAGTTTTTATTCAGCAGAATTCAATTGCCAACCCTATTAAAACCCTCCAATTGACTGCCATTGATATTTGATTGAGCACTCAGCCTCTCTTGTTCAATCCCCAGAATTAATTCTCAACTGGACTGGGGCAATTATATAGACCACTGAGGCACCGCACCAATTCAGATTGATACTAAAGCTTTGGCTGCAAGATTATATTTCTGATGGAGTTTTTCAAATGCTTATTCATGGTCTTTCCCAGTCTGATATACGACAAGGGACAGACGGCCAATAGACCAGCCAAAACTGCTAATGGAATTGGATGGAAAGCAAATCAACCCGCAGAAATATAAAAAAAATAAATAAAAAAAACAAGACTCACAGACTTTGTTCTCCCTGTGAGCCATACAAAAAAAAAAAAAAACACATTATTTATCTGTGTTGTGAAACAGCACAAACTAGTTTGGGTAAATTAAAGGAATGCATTGGCTTTCCTATGGCCCAGCCCCTGGCTGCAGTCAGTCTAAAGCAGCAGACACACCCTTTAGAAAAATGACTGTGGTTTTGTGACGTAGTACCATGCTATCTGCTGACTACAACACACGTGAATACTTTGTACACACACACACACACACACACACACTCATGATATGCACTGTTCCCATTTCTTGCTCCTGCACATTTTCAGGCCTAACAACTAATCTTAATGACTAAACCAACAACACTCCATATCAGTGGAGCCACAAAACATTAGCCCTCACTTAACTGAGTGATCCTATAGGAAATGATGGCATATACAGTTACACTGACCACACTCTGTGGATTTCAAAGCACCAAATGGAATTATATACCACCGCACTTGATGGGCTCTCTTGTTGTTCAAATGGACCTGCTTAAATGTGACACTCCATTCAGTGCACCGACAACTGAAATTGAACCAGGGATGTATGGGGTTAAAGGACCAAGTGCGGTTATGGCTTGGGGCTTATACATCTATGGACATTTAGAACAAGACTGCCAAACCACCGTGGAGGAAGGAGGGTTGAAGACATTGACCGCCAGCAGATCCCCTGCCCATGTCTTTCTGGGCTGGAAATGGGATGCAAAGTTCAGAGGGGTTTTATAGTAGCTGTTGTGGTTATGCAGAAAAGAAAAGGTAGATGGGCCGAGTTGTGAATAACAATGACAGTGCTTTCATGTTAGTACACGTCCAGATCAAAACTCAACTCAGCCGGTCAAGCTAATAAGGTATGACACCAACAGGTTTAACAGCTGCACACAGTTAGGCCTGTGCGTAGGGGAAGCAGGATAAGCAGAATGGTTTGCCAAGTATTGAGGTAGTCTAAAGCAAATTAATGGGCCACTAATTTCAGCTTGTATATCACAAGTAGTCTGTGCGAGGTCTTTGTTTAAGTATGAAAGCTAAAACTGGGCTGTAAAAGATCATATTTTTTAGCAATTCAGCATTTTCAACACACTTGGAGAGAAAAAAAACTTTCATGAAGTGTTCACCTAAAAAAGCATTATTTTCTCTAAAATCAATGACATCTTAAATAGCCTTCAAAAGCATATAAAATACCAATATTTTGCAGTGGCACTGCACAGTAGAGGACAGTATTGTGAAACTATATTGATTTCCCCAAAGCACTCCTGATAAGCCAACGCAGGTCACAGTGTTTTGTGTGCATACACTACAGCTGCCTACATGTTACCTTGACACAGAGTACTACCAATTTGTGGCATGCCGACTAGTTTTCATTTGTGATGTTTGGTAGCTCTAATTCATCTGCCAACTGGCATGTATCAAACAGTGACACTAGCACTGCATGTGAGGTCCTGTACTCCTTGCGTCATGGGAGTTCACATGCTGTGAAAGTTGCCAACATGTAGCTGGTAGGATGCCATCTAGGCAAATCAGAATCATGTTTATTGGTCATGTAGGTTTGCACATACATGGATTTTTTTTCTCCCTTTTTCTCCCCAGTTGTACCAGCCCAATTACCCCATTCTTCCAAGCCGCCCTGATCACTGCTCCACCCCTCTGCTGATCCGGGGAGGGCTGCAAACTACCACATGCCTCCTCCGATACATGTGGAGTCACCAGCCGCTTCTGTTCACCTGACAGTGAGGAGTTTCACCAGAGGGATGTAGCGTGTGGGATGATCATGCTATTCTCCCCAGTTCCCCCTCCCCCCCAAACAGGTGCCGCAACTGACCAGAGGAGGTGCTAGACCAGGACGCATACCCACATCCTGCTTCCCACCCGCAGACATGGCCAATTGTGTCTGTAGGGACGCCCAGAACCAATATATGGAATTTGACTCGTTTCATGGCTCTCTCAGTGTACTTAACATAGAATAACAAGACTACAACACAACAATCTTCAGTTATATACACAAGGATTGACTATATACAGACGACGACTTATACAATTCCTGTATCTGCTTCATCAAGCATTTCTGAATTCAGTGCCGATGAACATATACTCACTGTTGTCGGTGGCCCTCCGCTCTGCGGTCTATAGGACCAGTCGACTGACATCCGACTGGTAGGCCTATTGGTGGAGGTGAATGTGCAGGACAATGTGATGGAATCCCCTTTGGAGGCATGGAGCTCCGCTGGAGAACTCACTGATATTAACGAGACTGGAGAAGAGGCTTGGGGGTGAAGGAGGAGAGGTCAAAACGGGGGTTAAGTAGTTGGAAGAATTAGCAAAAAGGAGCAAGAACAGATCGGGTGGGGTGGGGTTGGGTGGGGTGGAGTGGACACAAAGGACAAGGGTGGGGGAGTGAAAGGTGATACGAGTAGAGGTTAAAGGGGGATGAACAGAGGGAGGGAATGCAGAGGGAGGAAATGAGATGATAGACAACAGAGAAAGTAGGACACATTGTAAACAACAAATAATTCCATTGGTGTGCCAAACAGTCATTATAAAGTGTGCTTACATCTTCAAATATGTCATGATGACTTCATAGAGATGGTGAGAGAGTGTGTGAGCCCTGCATTGACAGGCCCATTCATCTCGCTGGATAGTGAACTGAGTGACATTCTCACAGAGCTGCCTCGTCAGCTCCTCTTGCTGGATTTGGCAGGTCTGCTACAGGTCCGTATGTCAAGGCCTCTCCTTGGCAGACAAAGTTACACAGTGTTCCCGTCTCTTTCCAGAAACGTTCCATGATTATCACTTCACTCTGAACACCAAGCAAGCAAAGCCATGGTGCTGCCTGTCGCCAAAGGCATTTTAAACAAGATGCAAACCCTGTGGTGTTTCTGAGAAAAAGTTCGCTGACAAAGTCTTCTCCTGACTGGGATCATTTGTAATATCACCTGAGCGTGCAAAGTAGTTTAATTAATGCATACAGCCATCTGTGTGAGAGTCTATACTGAGAAAAGCTTATTTCCTAGGTGTTAAAAACAAAGACCTAGGTTTTCTTTTGATCAATTTGTGTTGAGAAAGGCGCATGTAAATCTTACAAGATCCAGTCACAATGAGCCAACGGATCTATGCTGAGGTCTATAAACATAAAGCAAAGAGATTAACGCATCTTTCAACTGGTCTCAGTTATGGTGCAATTGCCTTCAACCAGAGAAAGTGTGAATTGTTAGCTAGTTGTATTGATTACATATCAAATTATTTTGGCCACCATGGTATTTTCATTACCTTAACCCCATACTTCAGTGTGTTCAGTGTACATATGGCAAACATCAGAGGTAACAGATTTCAATAGGAAGTAAACATCACAGTATCTTAGTGTCTCTGCAGTTCTTAATGTGAGCTGGAAAAACAGTATTTTTGTACGTAAACTGTCCAGCGTGGACATTCAGACATAGTCTCTACTTGTGCTGGCACCAAAAAAAAAAAGGAAAAAAAGGCCAAATCCTTTTCAGTTTCAAAGAAAATGCTCCACTTTAAAGTGCCTTCTCTCCAAGGAGGTGGTGAGGGCAAAAGCCAAACAATCAGCAAGTATTTCTCTGATGTTAGACTGACACCGTTATAGCTCCATCAAAGACACAATTGGACATGATAAGCCCGATGTTTATCCCTCTTACAAACGAGCGCAGGGGATCTCATATGATAAATCGACATCATCTGCAAAGACCCCGGGCTGAATGGGTCGACAGGATGAACAAAGTAATGTCCTTATAAAAGTGGTTATCAAGCTAAATAGCCTTTCAAGCTGCGTCACTGTTGAACCCAAGGGCAGGACAGATGTTATTTTTAATCACTGTGATGGAGATGGAAAGGTTGGCACTACATTAAGGGGCATGTTGACATATCAGCCAAAACCTGACATCTGTCTAATGGTTCAGTGTGGACAACCAGATGCCAAGAAACTGAGGATGTGGCCAACGAACAAGAATGCATTTCATTGTAAGACAGAGAGGTGCAGCTTGTTTTGTATTTAATGGCCCAAGTGTTTAGAGAGGAAGAGACTGAAAACTGAAGAAAACCAGACACGCCATTTGAAACCATGCGTGTAAAATAACCAACATGGATTTATTAGACTACAATACTGCTGTCGACTCACTTCCTCGTCTATCCCAAAAAGAAAAGACTTCAAAAAAACTTCATTTAAGAGTGGCACATTTTCCGCGTTTTCCACAAAGCAGCCAAACGTCGGTGTTCATGGTCGCAATTTGCGACGGTCGCAGATTCCTGTGTGACACCAGTCCTGGTTGGATGCGTTACACATCAGTCGACATTATCACAAGGCCTTAATTCGGCATTGAAATGTCGATATAAATCGTGTCTGCGGTGCGCAGTGGGCTGTGCATTAAACCCAAATGCCAAATAGTGTTAAGCAAATGTTGAAAATTCAGTTCCTACTCACCGAAACACGCGATCAGACACAGCCACGGCACGATATTCAGCGGTGTACTGCTTTGGCACGGTTGACTCATTTTATACGCACAAACGGTTTTAACTCAAACGGTTTAACAAAAGTCCAGAGTTGACGTTAAATATCCTGATAGTCGAGTCAAACTTTTACAAGTAAGCCGTCCATATTTTTTTCTTCGTACATCCAGCCTGACTTCCTGTTGTGGTTACCTGACAGACAGGTGTATCCGGAAGTGTCTGCCACGCACAGATGGGCGAGGGTGTTGTAGTTCCTACCTACTGCCAGTCCTGACTCAGTGAGAGGAGATGTTACTGAACCTGAAGCTCTTGGATAGAATCAGAAACTTCATTCAAAGTAGTGCACTCTAAGTGTATACTTCCTCCTACTCCTTTTCGAACATGTAACAAACAATCCGATGCATACGGAGATCTATTCGCTGAGTTTGATGTGTGGATTTGCTGATCACTTCAGATTATTGGCAATAGTTTAGCTGTATGTTATATCCTGCTTATGACATGTTCGAAATGAATCATTCATTCAATTCGATTGAGCAAATTTTTAAAGTAAATAGAAATCACAGTTCCATATTTGCTGCAACAGAATAATTCGTTTTGTCCAGGTATGACGCCTCACTTAATAGATGCAGCTCCCAGGACAGGGAGCTGTATTTAATCTCCCATAGGTTTACATACGCCAGGCCCTGTGATGGTCTGGCGGCCTGACTAGGGTGTCTGCACGCTTGCCGCCCAATGACTGCTGGGATAGGCTCCAGCATCCCCGCGACCCTGAGAGCACTATAAGCGGTTTAGCTAATGGATGGATGGAAGTTTACATTGAACTTGCAATATATTAATTGCCGCTAGGCGTCGGTGAGTCGTGGACTGCAGATTCACTCAAACTAGAAGAGTGCTGAAAATGTTATTCCAAAAAAAATAAAATATTCGTTGATAATTTCAGTTCAGTACAGTTTTTTTTGTCAGTCTGACCCATAACTGCCTCATGTGAATACCACTGAGCATTAGCGTCACAACTAAGTGACACTGATTGGCTATGATACTGATGAATATTAAAATGTACAGCCAGTTTTACCATGACACTACATTACGACAGACCCGAGACAATGGACTTTTACAGTGACGTACATAAACTGCTATTTTTTGTGGTTAAATTAATGGGTGTTTGTTGAGTTTTAGCTGATAATTTGATAAAACCATAAGCTACCTTAAAACATTTGTTTCAGGTAGTCAGGATATACGTACGTTAAGTGTTGCTATATGAAAATGTCCTGAAACTCAAATGGCATTTTTTACACAATTTAAGGGAATAGGAAGGCAATTATTAGTGATACTATTAAATATATATATATATATATATGTGTGTGTGTGTGTGTGTGTGTGTGTGTGTATATATATATATATATATATATATATATGTGTGTAATTGGTGGTTTTGAGGTTATTCTCCACTGTAAATTGATTCTGCACGTTCTTTGGCTGGAATAACCGAAACAACAGGTGAATGCAATGAACTATCTGGTGGACTAGAAAACCAGCAGTACTGGTGGTACCTGAGGACCTGACTGAGAATTACTGTTTTAAACAAAGGTCAACAGTGGGGAGATTTAAATGACGTCTTCAAATTGTTTGGGAGTTGCTGTGACGTGACTTAAAAAGGGGCATATGCCATGTAGAAGTGATACAAAAGGGATGAAGCACTGACATCTTCATCCAGCCTTACATGACCCTTCTGCACGTCCGAGTCTGTTCCCGGGGCCCTGTGTGCTCACCTTATCTCCCCAGCCAGCCGTGGTCTTCCAATAGCACTGGCCTCCTATTTTAAGCCTATAATTCCACTATCCATATCCCCAAGCCCCTATCTTAGCTTTGTAATTATCTCTAATGGGAGATGGTATTTGTTTTTCTAGCCTTTGCTTGTTCCGTTCATGTCTGGTGTACTGTATTCCCCCACCGCCTCCCCTCCCATGTTTGTGCGGAGACCTTTGAAGATTGTGGCCTGTATTTGGTCTCGCTCGCTGGTTACGGTGCATGTCAACCTACTCTGCCACAAGCATTTCCCAAATTCTGGCAAGAAGATTTCTTGATTTATTTATCCCCCCCCCCCCCCCCCAGTGACAGGGAGGCAATGTCTAATTTTATTTTAGAATAACAGGTTCCTCTGTGGGGTTGTCCGGACTCTTTTCCATCAAAATATATTTTGATTTTGTTTCAACGAGTTTCAATCTTGGACAGAGTTTCGGCGTGCAAGTATGATGATGTTGATGATGATGATGATTTATTTCGAACGTGTAAATAAGCAGGATATAACATACAGATAAGCCATTGCTAATAATCTCAACAAATCCACACATCAAACTCAGTGAACAAATCTCCATATAGTACATCAGATTATTTGTCACATGTTCTAAAAGAAGTAGGAGTAAGTATACAGTATACTTATATATATATGAATACATATATATATATGTGTGTGTGTGTATGTGTGTGTATATATATATGTGTGTGTATATCTATATATATATGTGTGTATATATATATATATATATATATATATACACTACCGTTCAAAAGTTTGGGATCACCCAAACAATTTTGTGTTTTCCATGAAAAGTCACACTTATTCACCACCATATGTTGTGAAATGAATAGAAAATAGAGTCAAGACATTGGCAAGGTTAGAAATAATGATTTGTATTTGAAATAAGATTTTTTTTACATCAAACTTTGCTTTCGTCAAAGAATCCTCCATTTGCAGCAATTACAGCATTGCAGACCTTTGGCATTCTAGCTGTTAATTTGTTGAGGTAATCTGGAGAAATTGCACCCCACGCTTCCAGAAGCAGCTCCCACAAGTTGGATTGGTTGGATGGGCACTTCTTTGAGCAGATTGAGTTTCTGGAGCATCACATTTATGGGGTCAATTAAACGCTCAAAATGGCCAGAAAAAGAGAACTTTCATCTGAAACTCGACAGTCTATTCTTGTTCTTAGAAATGAAGGCTATTCCATGCGAGAAATTGCTAAGAAATTGAAGATTTCCTACACCAGTGTGTACTACTCCCTTCAGAGGACAGCACAAACAGGCTCTAACCAGAGTAGAAAAAGAAGTGGGAGGCCGCGTTGCACAACTGAGCAAGAAGATAAGTACATTAGAGTCTCTAGTTTGAGAAACAGACGCCTCACAGGTCCCCAACTGGCATCTTCATTAAATAGTACCTGTTAGAGCCTGTTTGTGCTGTCCTCTGAAGGGAGTAGTACACACCGGTGTAGGAAATCTTCAATTTCTTAGCAATTTCTCGCATGGAATAGCCTTCATTTCTAAGAACAAGAATAGACTGTCGAGTTTCAGATGAAAGTTCTCTTTTTCTGGCCATTTTGAGCGTTTAATTGACCCCACAAATGTGATGCTCCAGAAACTCAATCTGCTCAAAGAAGTGCCCATCCAACCAATCCAACTTGTGGGAGCTGCTTCTGGAAGCGTGGGGTGCAATTTCTCCAGATTACCTCAACAAATTAACAGCTAGAATGCCAAAGGTCTGCAATGCTGTAATTGCTGCAAATGGAGGATTCTTTGACGAAAGCAAAGTTTGATGTAAAAAAAATCTTATTTCAAATACAAATCATTATTTCTAACCTTGTCAATGTCTTGACTCTATTTTCTATTCATTTCACAACATATGGTGGTGAATAAGTGTGACTTTTCATGGAAAACACGAAATTGTTTGGGTGATCCCAAACTTTTGAACGGTAGTGTATATATTCCACTCCTCATTTGTTGAGCACTTTTATCAACACAATTGACGGTTTAAAAAAACACTTTATAGTATGGTATGGTATAGTATAGTATAGTATAGTATAGCTGTACTATACAGCTATACAGCTATACAGTATAGTATAGCTGGAATATTACCCCAGGACCTAAAGAATGACATTTATCTAAACAGCACATAATCTCACACAAACAGAAGGCATAAATTGTTGGACAAATTTATTTTGTTCCCTTCCTGAGATCATTCAAATGAAGAAAAAAAAAAGGGATCTGAAGTCTCACAGTGAATGGCAATTGATAGGAAATCAAATAAAAACATAGACGTGAAAAAAACGTGTTGGCTTCATCAAAAAAGGTTTTTTTTGAGGGGGGGGTGTTTGGCAAAATCTATCTTTAGAGTGAATCATTTCCAAGGTACATCACTTTCACTGGAAATGTCGGGGGAATTTTCCACCAACTTCCCATTGCCTGCTTGTACGTTAGGGCTATCTTACTCTTCATCAGAGAACCACCTATGCTGAACGTGGTGATTCGCTGGATGCTGGAGTGAAGCTGGATCCACATGCGAGACTGGGTCTGTGTTAATATTGTGTGATCTGTGATACCAGGTTTCAGTTCATCGCTCCATGATGCCATCGATGATATACGTATGCAGGGTATGGATGCCGGGATGACTATACCCCTTCTGTTGTCTATGGGTCAAAAAAATGACCCATAACAGTGTTTAACAGCAGAGAAAGGACCCTAAATGATCTTTTTTCAACCTCAAATTTGACGACTTTTCCTAGAGTGACCCCAACATTAAAAAAAAAAGAAAAAGAAAAGTGAAACATTGTTTTTGTTCCTATTTCCATGAAAGCTGTACACCGCTATGGTACTAAGATTGTCTTGGGGACATGTTTAACTCGAAGACAAAAACCATTTTCTGCACATTTCTGCTACTTTCTTGGGCTGCACAAGTACTATCTCTTGCTAAAAGGTTAATGTTTACACCTATACAGTGCCTTAAGCAATAGTAATACTTTAGTAAAGAAAACAGGTATGATTGGTGTGTTGTAATAAAATGAGTGGTGTCCACTGCTTAAATGCAGTCTTTCTGCACTGTGAAGAGGGAAAACCCAGATAGTCACAAAGTCTGTGATGACTGACAGGTTGTTTCTTCGTCCAAAATAGATTTGGGGTTTAAAATTAGATTAACCTCCTTTATTTTAGAGATTTAAAGAAGGCGGGTCAGAAATGACCCTTAATGACAAGACAAGGGATACCCAGGCATGTTCACATGCACAGTGAATGAACTGTGTTTGTATCACTGTATTATCTGACATGATGTAATGATTCCCACAGTGTGGGGTACCCCCCCTTTGCATGATACTTTGTGTTGTGGTAATTATATTATGTAACCAAACACGTTTTGTAACAGAAAAGCCTCGTATTTCTAGGGGTGTTATGTTCCCCACCTGGGTAGTCTCAGAGACTTCTCAAGCTCTCATAGTTACACCGTGTTCAGCGCTGTGTGTGTGTGTGAACAGAGGTCTCTCTGTCGGCTTACAGTAGTGTGTGTTTCAGCTACAATCCTGCCAGTCTGAATGACTGTGTTCCCCACTTACCGCCTCGCTGGACAGCTCACCGGCGACAGTCACCAGCATGACAACTGTTCCTCTGTCATCAGCTATAGAGGCGACTAATAAAGGTGACTCAAATTGTTGGGGCCACACGGTGCATGTAACCATTATCTTTCAGACAAAAACATGAAATCCAATGTACCCTGTTAGTGCGTGTGCGTGTGCGGTTAGTTAATGAAAGATGGTAAATACGACGATACCGTGCCTCATGTTTCTCGGATGTGATATTGTTTTGTTTTGTTTTGTTTTTGTTTTTTTATGCTTTGAAACTCATGAGAGCATCGTGTTAGAATCCCCCAGAGTTCAGTCAAAGAAAAGCCGGACATTCATCACTCACCAGCTCCAGGAAGGAGCCCTGGCTTACACCACACAATACACTGGAGCAAAGAACGGTAACTTTGTTCCACCCTCCCTAAAATGAATGGGGGAATCTCACGTTTTCTTTGTGTGTGTGTGTGTGTGTGTGTGTGTGTGTGTGTGTGTGTGTGTGTGTGTGTGTGTGTGTGTGTGTGTGTGTGTGTGTGTGTGTGTGTGAGAGAGAGAAAGAGAGAGAGAGAGAGAGAGAGAAAGAAAGAGAGTGAGAGAGTGAGAGACAGTGGGTGAGTGAGTGAGTGAGTGAGTGAGAGAGAGAATGCTAGAGAGAGAGTGCTAGAGAGAGAGAGAGAATGTGCTCATGTTAGTGTACCTGTGTGTGTGTGAGAGAGCGCGAGAGAGTGAGAGATAGTGAGTGAGTGTGTGTGTGTGTGTGTGAGAGAGAGAGAGCACTAAAGAGAGAAAGAGAGCTAGAGAGTGTGAGTGTGTGTGTGAGAGAGTAAGTGAGTGTGTGTGTGTGTGTGTGTGTGTGTGTGTGTGTGTGTGTGTGTGTGTGAGAGAGTGCTAGAGAGAAAGAGAGAGAGCTAGACAGAGAGAGAGAGAGTGAGAGGTAGTGAGTGAGCGAGTGTGTGTGTGTGTGTGAGAGAGAGAGCTAGAGAGAGAGAGAGAGAGAGAGAGAGAGTGTGTGTGCGTGTGTGAGAGAGAGAGAGAGCGAGGGAGAGTGAGCGGTAGTGAGTGAGTGAGCGAGTGTGTGTGTGTAAGAGAGAGAGAGCACTAAAGAGAGAGAGAAAGAGAGTGTGTGTGTGCGTGTGTGTGTGTGTGTGTGTGTGTGTGTGAGAGAGAGAGAGCGAGAGAGAGTGAGCAGTAGTGAGTGAGTGAGCGAGTGTGTGTGAGAGAGAGAGCACTAAAGAGAGAGAAAGAGAGCTAGAGAGAGAGAGAGTGCGTGTGTGTGTGTGTGTGTGAGAGAGAGAGCGAGAGAGAGTGAGCGGTAGTGTGTGTGTGTGTGTGTGTGTGAGAGAGAGCACTAAAGAGAGAGAGAAAGAGAGCTAGAGAGAGAGAGAGAGAGAGAGTGTGTGTGTGTGTGTGTGTGTGCTTGCGTTGTTGGACAGGGAGGAACACTGTTACACAGTAAGACATACTGCAATGCTGAGCTCACCACACTTACAGGTATCTGTTACATTCCACCGGGAGGTTCTGTACTTGCTTTGCTACCTGCCGAGCCACGCCCAACATGTGTGCATTTAAGTGTGTGTAAACGAGAAGGTGAGATGAAATATAGCACTTTACCATGAGTGTGCCAGGTACAACCCATGTCAAGGTGTGGAATGCAGACAGCAATGGGAAAAATGGGGACAGAGAAAGAGAGAGAGAGAAAAAAGAGCAAGTCTGATGTGTTGCTAACAGCTACACCTCTGGTTTTGGATTTTTTTTTTTAATGGGCCAACATTCTTAACATTCCCTTTGCCAAAGCCCGCACAACACCAATGTTTTGTGAAATATCTCACCTTCTTTGTTATCTGAATATTTTGCAATGAGAGAAGTGCAGATGATTCATGGTCAGAGTATGATGAAAGACACCCATCCCAGCCGCCTGACTCGCCTTAAATGCAATCTGCAGGTAAACTATGGAAACATCAGTAACACACACACACACACACACACACACACACACACACACACACACAGAGGCATGACTTGTGTGTTTGGCCATCAAACCCTTTCTGAGATTTATAGCCAATAAAGTAAAAGAGCACCCCCGAGAAAATGTGCAAGTTTTGTTAGGGATGTGATAAAATGACTTTGAGGTCAGTCTTGAAGCTCTGTGAGATAATACAGCAGCCTCGGTGGCACGGACTAACTTATAATGTTGCTCTACTCGATCAACATGACTAACCCTTCAATAAACATTCTGTCTCTCCATCACCTGCCCATCCCCTCTTTCTTTAATGTGCTATGCCTCTTCAGTCTGCTCTGCTTTATATATATATACATACACACACACACACACACACACACACACACACACACACACACACACACACATTTATTTATCCTCAAGGGGACCGAAAATTTATGTTGGAGTGAAAATCATGTTTCCCTCACTCCAAACCCTAAAATTAATCCAATCTTTAACTAATTCATAAACCTAACCTGAAAAATGATTCCAACTTTGATCATAAAGTGACCTCCCAAAAAGATCAAATCAAAAATAACCCAAATCTAAACATGACCCCCATACTTAATCCTGGGCCTTATTCTAATGCCTACCTACATGTAGGCATTTTACCAGACCTACAGGTCTAACCAGAACCCCGACTGCAGCCGCAACCACAAACTCAACTGCTGGCCCACAAATAACCCTTGTTAAATGTTGCCCAGCTTGTTTTTCTTTTGCAGCTTGTTTTTGATTTTTGGGATAACGAAATGAACACACACACACACACACACACACACACACACACACACACACACACTCACAAGCTTTGTCAGTCAGTAACCTGTATCCAGAGAGATGGACTTTGATCAATACACAAAAACATGCAGACAGACAGACAGGCAGGCAGGCAGGCAGACAGGCAGGCAGACAGACAGACAAACAGTCAGGCAGGCAGACAGACGGGCAGACAGAGACAGACAGACAGACAGTCAGGCAGGCAGACACATACACACACACACCGATTTTCACACTCATCAGGAATCTCATCTAACAAACACCATGCACAGACAGAAGACAAAGGCTTGTGTAAGTTCACTTCACCTGCGAGAGATCAATAACTACAGAGCAGCAATTCACTCCAGTAATCGTTTCAAGTAAATAAGAAAACAACTTGAGCTACGCAGGCGAGCACACTGTGAGCACTCACATGAAGGCAGTGCATTAAAGATAATGATGCATAATAAATGCTTGATAATAAGATTACTCTCTTACATAATAGATGAGTGATATGAAATTATTTCATGCAGCTGTGTGCGATTACGGGTTTTTATGGACCAAGTGGCAACTGTTCAGGTAAACAGGCACCACTGTGTGTGTCGTTTAAACTGGGGTACACAAGACAATGCAATAAAGGTTTAAAAGCATTTTAATTAGAAAATCATCTTATAAAATCTCCATAAAAAACACTGACACTTATATTTTAAACAACAAGATGAAAATACTTCTGGTGTAATCTAGAAAAACAACGACAAACAAACAAACAAACAAAACAACAAAAACATCCAAAAACCACATTGCTCCGTTTTGCAAAAACAAAGTACACAATTCTGTGAAAATAAACAACTGTAGAATGGAAAAAAAGATGCACTGTATTGAAATAGTTTATTAGTAATAGTGTTTTACTCTGGGATGCTTGCAGAAACAACAGGGCACTAAGGAATTTGTTTGTGGTCACAGGGTTTTCAGATCGGACTGTGTGCTTCTCTGGCTGTTCAACTCCCGCATACACCACAACACGAAGTGTTGCTCGAGAACCAACTTTTCAGCTCTCACACCGGGCTGATACACGGCCTGTAGATCTGTGCTTTTTAGCCAAGTGATCTCACATGGGCAAAACAAGGAAAGTATTGTGGGGGGGGGGGGGGGGCAAAACCATACGCAACTGCTAGCAGATTAGGGGGTGTTATCAGGAATCAGGAACACTGGCATTTCATTCATATGACAGGCAGTTAAACTGTAAGACTATTAAACGCCCTTTTTTCCCCCATTCAAATGGTAACCACGGACGTCACACCCCTCCAAACCAATGCTGAGTAGAGACCGACCTTCAGAGTGTTGACACTAAATCAGGAAGTTTACAGTGGCCAATCCAAGTACTTTTTTTTTTAAAGTTTTGATGTTGAGATATTTTATTGATCCCCGTGGGGAAATTATGCTCTGCATTTAACCCATCCTAGCTGTGTAGCTAGGAGCAGTGGGCAGCTGCCGTGCAGCACCCAGGGACCAACTCCAGTTCATCTTTCTATTGCCTCGGGCAGGGGCACAGACAGGAGTACTAAACCTACCATGCATGTCTTTTTTTTTCTTGATGGTGAGGGAAATCGGAGCGACTGGAGAAAACCCACCACAGACATGAGCAGAACATGCAAACTCCACACAGAGGATGACCTGGGATGACCCCCAAGGTTGGACAACCCCGGGGTTTGAACCCAGTACCTTCTTGCTGTGAGGTGACAGTGCTAACCACTGTGCCACTGTGCCGATCAATGATGGATGTACGGCATGTACATCATCCTAAGATGTGCTTATGGTCAGTTGGATACTCCAACAAAGGAAAAGATCCATACAGGATTCATAAGGTTAGGTACACCTGTCCTCGATGTATTTTTAATCTTGTGTTTTATAGTTACAAAACTGTAAATAGTTCCCAGATGTTGAAGCAACAGGTGTCAGAAGGAGTAAGGGCTTTCTCCAACTGTAGGTTTCACAAATTCTTCTCCCATGTTACCATATTGTACCTGTCAGTGAGCCTGCACCCCATCCAAAAGTTGAGAAAGCAATTTCCCCCCTTGTGAAATTAATAATACTTAATATATCAAATCAATACCACTGTTTGATGTCAGTTGTCTCTTGCTTTTACTTTTGCCTTGCGTCATACAAAGATGAGCCAAAACATTATGACCAGCTACCTAATATGCTGTTGGTCCTCTGTGTGTTAACAACAGTGCCAACCTGCCAAGGCATGGACTCTACAAGACCTCTGAAGGTGTCCTGTGGTATCTGGCATCAAAACATTAACAAAAGATCCTTCAAGTCCTGTAAGTTGCGAGGTGGAGCCACCATGGATCAGACTTGTCAGTCCAGCACATCCCACAGATGCTCAATCGGATTGAAATTTGGAGAATTTGGAGGCCAAGGCAACACCTTGAATACTTCATCATGTTCCTCAAACCATTCCTGAAGAATGTGTGTAGTGTGGCATGGCTCATTATCCTGCTGAAAGAGGCCACTGCCATCAGGGAATACCATTGCCATGAAGGGGCCTACCTGGTCTTCAAGGATCTTTAGATAGGTGGCACATGCACTCTCCACCGGCTTGTTGTCTTTCCATAGTGCATACTGGTGCCATCACTTCCCCGGGTAAACGGCGCACACGTACACGGCCATCCACGTGATCTAACAGAAAACTGGATTCATCAGACCAGGCGACCTTCTTCCACTGCTCCATGGTCCAGTTCTGCTCACATACCCATTGTAGGCACTTTCGACAGTGGTCAGGGGTCATCATGGTCACTCTGACCGGTCTGCTGCTACACAGCCTCATATGCAGCAGGGTGCGATGCACTGTGACACATTCCTACCATAACCATCATTAAAATGTTCTGTGACTTGTGCCACAGTAGACCTTCTATCGGTTCAGACCAGATGGGATAGCCTTCATTGCCCTCACGGATCAATGAGCCTTGGGCACCCAACACCCTGTCACCAGTTTGTGGTTTGTCCTCACTCTGACCACTGTTGGTAGGTACTCATCACTGCTGACCGGGAGCACCCCACAAGCCTTGCCATTTCAGAGATGCTCTGACCCAGTCATCTGGCCATAACAATTTGGCCCTTTTCAAAGTCACTCAGGACTTTACTCCTGCCCATTTCTCCTGCATCCAACACGTTGACTATGAGAACTGATTGCTTGCTTACCATCTAATCTACCCAGACCTTGACATGTGCCCTTGTTTGGAGATGATCAGTGTTATTCAGTTCACCTGTGAGTGGTCATAATGTTTTGGCTCATCAGTGTATCTCATCATCAAGATCCGCAACCAAAGCAGAGGACAATTTTAAAATAAATTGACCACTTTTCCCCCTGATACCAAGTCATGCCTGTTTCTCATCTGTAAAAGACTGGCAAAAGCTGTCACTCTCAGAATAGCATGGACTTTGAAATGAAACTTCATTTCATCATTTCCCTCTCATTCTCATGGAGCTTTCCTCAAGATGTTCATGCTGCATTGCTCTGGCACTCAACATTGCGCTCTCCATCATCCACTCAGCAAACCCATAGTACTTTAACCTTGTGTTGCCTCCACATCTTTCTTACCAGAAATCTGCCTGACAGGCTTTTTGTATCAATGTGCCACTCTCTCTGACCCCACATCCTTAGTCAGAATTGTCACCTTCATCTTCATCTGAGTCTTGGTCCTCCTCCTCTGAGGAGCTCGGGTCTTTGGTGCTGGCCTCTGAGATCATGCCATCTGAACTGTCAATCTCTATGGACGTCTCTGATAGGTACAGATGGATGGCCTTTGATGGGTGGCTGGGATAAACATACACACACACACACACACACACACACATACACAAGCACGCACATGCAGATAGGATAGGGGGGCACACACAAAGGGTGGGGATACAGAATATGCACACACATGTGGCAATATGCACACATGCATAATTTACCCACCGGCACGCGTGCATACCCCATGAAGGTGAAACACACGGGTGGAGACGGGACAGAGAGAAGCAGACAGGTACAGAAAAACAGCAGCAGGGATAATGGGTTAGAATTACACAGAGTTAAGACATGTTGCCACATGATGAGGGTGGATCTGGATCTTTAAGACAGTCATCCGTGGACCAAAATAACCCATTACAAATTTGCATCGGTGAAGACATTGCTACTTCCTTCCTTGTCAGTGAGGCAGGATTAGAGGGCCAAACACCTACCAAGTTGACAGCCAGTATCTCCTTGAAGTATTAGAGTCAAGTTAACCTATTTGAAGCACCCCATACACAGAGATCTGAAAACCCAAGAGAACAGCAAAGAAGTCCCCTATGCCCAGCAAAAGAGGTCTTTGACAGACTATATGGTTTGAAACAGACAGGCAGCCCATGGAGAACCTGTTAATAGAGTAAAGCAATTTGGCCCTGTGGAAACAGGCTGTGTGGTTATTGAAGCATGAGACGTCTACTGTGCTCCGTCTTATTTTCATTTTTTTGACAAAAGCCCAAGAATTTCTGCAAGAATCACAAAATCTGCCCAATAACAAATGAAAATGTACAAAACCATGTTTCCGTGGGTTAAGTTGAAACCAGAGCAAGCTGGGCCAGATAAAGGTACCTATACAACTATGGACAACAGGACTGTGCTGTATGGGTTTACATGATTTGATGGTTCAAATAATGTGCAGCCAAAAAAGTATTTATGAAGAACAAACTCACAATCACAACGCTGACTAAAACAAACAAAAACATTTGTTCATAGCTCCAGGGCTCCTATTGTTTGTTAGAATAATTTATCCTGTGCTGTCCTGCTCTGGCATGCAGCAGTTTGAAATATTAAAAACACACCATTGTTCTACTTCTACCTCACCCAAACATCCCTACTGAATAAGGGTGATTGTGTCTGCAAGTTCAGTTTACGGGAAAACTAGGGACACATAACGTCATGTTTTCTTCTCTCAAGAAAAGAAAAGAAAAGGCACGTATTGGCATCATGAAAGAGAAAGCTGGTTCTAGTAGCCTGGCTTGAGATCTAGATAATTTTATATAGCAAGGCACTTTTTCAAATCTCTATTTGTGATTTAAAAAAATAAAAATAAAAAAGCTGCCCATCAGCTGATCCAGGTTAACATTCCAATGACTGCAGGTGGAGGAGAAGGAAGAAGTGGAAGCGAAGTGCTAAAATGAAAGAGCACCTCAGAGGCCCCGAAAGGCAGAGCACCACGAGCCCTGGGACACCAAGAAAGAGAAGGAGAAAGAGAAAAAGAGAGCGTCCATTCACCTCTCTCTCTCTCTCCTCTCTCTTTTCCCCTTTTTCTCCCTCCGTCTTCCTCTTGCTCTTACCACGCGGTGGGGTCCTTTCTCTCTTTGCGGGGAGCCTCCTCAATCCCTTCCTCTCTCTCTCTCTTCCTCTTGCACCTCCGGCACGACACGATGATGACGAGGAGCAGGACCACAAAACCTATTGCACTTCCGATGGCCACCGCCAGAATCAGAAGCTCGGAGAATGAGGCTGCAGGCGGTAAGAAGACACACAGACACACACATGCAAGATGAATGCATGCTGTCACACTCAGAGACATATTACTCACATTTCTATGAAATTAATATAGAATTACAACAAACATCAGGAAATAACTGGGATTTTTTTTTTAGGATTTCCGCTGCTTAAAAACAACAAAGGGTTAATTGTGCTCTCCTCTCGATGATGTGAGAACTTCATCAGCAAGAGACGCACATGTATTCAGAGGTACACAAGAACAGCAATGGACTGACAGCATGGTGAACGAAGGAAACATTTCACCCACACATGAGCTGTTACGGCTATATACACGCCTCAGACCTGTGGTGACGACACGTAGCCGAATCTCCCCGGCGTTGCCGTGAACATCAGGTGGGTTCTTCACCTGGCAGCTGAAGGTACCGTTGTAGGTGAACTTGACCTCTCGCACTATGATCGAGGCATCACGGCCCATGATGTCACCGGCCCATATGGCGCGCTTCCTGAAACGGCCATCGGGAGGCGGGTACGGTCGCTCAGCGTAGTAGAAGACCTGACGGAGGAGAGGAAGAAATGAAATGCACGTCGTCGGTGGATTTGGTGGGAATAGTCACCGGTTGTGAGCGGTCATGCGCAGCGGCCAAA
Organism: Lampris incognitus; assembly: GCF_029633865.1. Taxonomy (NCBI): domain Eukaryota; kingdom Metazoa; phylum Chordata; class Actinopteri; order Lampriformes; family Lampridae; genus Lampris; species Lampris incognitus. The sequence goes on from NC_079217.1 coordinate 38,189,407, forward strand.
GTTAACCACACCGCCGAGAAGCTGTTGCTGCCGCCACCGGGGAAGGAAGGCTACACAGAGAGTATTTTTCTCTAACAACTCAGACCTTTCTCCACCTCTTCTCTCTATTGTTCTACTTTCTCCCGCATGCTGATATACACACACACACACACACACACATACATACACACACACTGACAGTGACCCAGGGAGCTCGATGACTCATTGACTCGTCTCTGTCTTGACTGAGTGGGTGGATGTTCTGTGACACAGTGAGGGTGGCAGATTTAATCTCTTCATCTCTCCTCCGTGCACACACACACACACATACTCACCGACTCCTCTCGGCCAGGTCCGAGGGGTCTGAAGCTCCAGGAGACGGTGATTTTGGAGGGGTTGATGGGAGAGGAGCTCTGGAACACACACTTCAGACGAACATCTGTCCCATTGACTGCCTCCATATCCCTGGACGTGTACACACGCATCCCGCTGACCTGCAGCACACCTAGCACACGGTGACACATAGCATGCCAGCACCGATTTAGTGTCAATCAATCAACAAACACATGAATATTTATTAAGGTTGTTGGAAATGGCGATGCCGTGTGAAACACTGTGGCAGTCAGGGCATGATTTGTACGTCGGCTTGGAGGAGGATAGAAACGGGAGTGGTCCAGGTAAATGAGACAAGCCTGCTACTGATGAACCTCTCTGCGTATTTCTCTGTATTCGTTCCGACAGCCGGGGGATTAAAAAAGCCAGCAGAGCGAACAGGAGAACGGACTGTGTGGTGAGAATGGATCAAACTGTATAGCAACTCACATTTTGATCCTCCTGAACAGGGAATTGAGTCAGGGGCTTTGCCTAAAAAGGATGGCTAGAATAGTAGAGTGATGTGCTTGTTGATTTAGGACTTGTGTTTAATAAACTACACACATTAAACACGAACACATCTCTCTACTTGTTTTTGTTTTTTTGCGATTAAATGACTCAAACCTTGTCACAAACACCACACACACACACACACACACACACACACACACACACACACACACACACACACACACACACACACACACACACACACACACTGACACACAGCAGCAAGCAATAGGTAGCAAACAATGTGTGTTTTCTGGCGGCAGCCACAGCAATTCAGTCCTGCCTGCTGCATGTGTGCATTGAATTCAGTGACCCTTTAGCCTACGCAGAGCTACGCTGAGAAATAGCACAAACTCTAAGCCAAGCATAAATAAATCATACGTAAATAATGCACAGCAATCCCACAAACTGGCCTACATTACTCTACGCTTGGAGAGTGGGAGTTAAAATCGTGAATCAGAGACAAGGTCTTCTATCACCACCTACTTAAATCTGAACAAAAAGGTCAAAGTGATTTTTTTTATGAGTTGCTTGACTACGCGGCACTTGGTGAACAAGAGCCACCTTGGAAACACCATGTTAAGTGAGACAGTGCTGTACTGTTGAGGGTGGTGTACATTATCTCGATAGAAACTTTATCCATCTCTACATGGCAGCCGATTCAGCCTTTCATGCTTTGATGGATGGAGTCTCACAGGAAGGAGTCAACAACATGACAGCTTTTACACACACACGCACACACACACACACACACACACACACACACACACACACACACACACACACACACACACACACACACACACACACACACACACACACACACACACACACAGACTGTCCCAGGGAAAAACATGTCCTGTGTGGTAGCGGTACAACATAACAACAGGGACTAGCTGTCAACATCTATAACAGCACCAGGCAAATTGAGCCTAATGCTTATTCTGATACCGATGCTGTTTGAGTTTGTTTTGGGACAACTGAGTGGAAGTAAATGTGCGTGCATGCGTGTGGGTGTGCGTGTGTGTGTTTGTGTGTCAATGCATGCGTCTATGTATACAAGTGCCATTGCAAGCTGCCTCAGTGTGCATTTGTTGAAATCACCTCGCCTAATAAGTCGATTACTTTTTCTTTTTTGCATATTTTTCCCCCTTTTTCTCCCAATTGTCCTTGGCCAATTACCCCACTCTTCCGAGCCGTCCCGGTCACTGCTCCACCCCCTCTGCTGATCCGGGGAGGGCTGCAGACTACCACGTCTTCTCCAATACATGTGGAGTCACCAGTCGTTTCTTTTCACCTGACGGTGAGGAGGTTCGCCAGGGGGCCGTAGCGCGTTAGAGGATCACAATATTCCCCTCAGTTCCCCCTCCCCCCTGAACAGGCTCCCCAACCGACCAGAGGAGGCACTAGTGCAGCAACCAGGACACATAACCACATCTGGCTTCCCACCCACAGACATGGCCAATTGTGTCTGTAAGGATGCCCAACCAAGCCGGAGGTAACGCGGCGATTCGAACCAGCGATACATGGGGATTCGAACCCGCGATGTCGATTACACTTTTTACATCTAGAAAGTATCAAGAGCCATGCCATTTTTAGACTTAAGGTGAACTACACTGCGAAACATCCAACATCCAAACATGAGTGGGGCATTGTAGAAATGACCATGACTTACTTCACTGAATAACTCAATGCCACTGCCACTACATAGGCAGTATTATAGAGAAGCCCAGACATGTAGTCAGAGGACACAGGCTTGCTGGTCTCTGTTCCCTGATGCGTCACCTCAGTAGAGGTGTCGTACATAATAGATGTCTACGATACCAACCAACATACCCACACTGTGCTACAGAGCTCCATGTGGGGGGAAAAAATGGTTTTGTATGTGCTGCTATCTTGTATGGTACCCCAGTAGTTTAACTAGCATGGGGCTCCAATAAAACCTCTGTGACACTTAAATTGCTGCAGGATTCAGTAGCTCCAAACTAAATGACCAAACAAGGCTGTTCACATTTTCACATTGACATAAAAAAAACCAAAAAAAAAACCGTGGGAGGGCCAAATTGAGCCGTTGGTAAAATAACTCTTCCATTAAGATCAGAGGGACTATTAAGGCAGGTTTTGGCTGGTAAATAAAAACATCTGCAGGCACCTCAGGTCATACGTTCTGTTCCTTATCGGTCCACAGAGAGTTTCCTGTGGGTTGGGATAGGAGAATGGTGGTGGTGGTGGTATGAGACAGCCACCCCCCCCACACACACACACACATACATACACACGCATACACACAGCATTAGACAGACAGGGCTCTCTCTCATCGCTGAGCCCTACAGAGCTCTCACAGCCTAATGTGTTTTAAATGAGCTCGATGAAACCTAGGCGGAGACTGTGTGTTTCTGCAGGGGTACGTGTCTGTGTGTGTGTGTGTCTGTGGTGGGGGGATTGTAATTTCATAAGTATTCCGCCATCTTATACTTCGTCTCTGTCCCTCAATTACTCTTTTCCTCTTTCTATCTTGTTCAAGTTTGACAGGTTATGTGCGCGGAAACGCTGATGTTGGGAGGAGTAAACTGCCTGCATTTAGGATATTCATTAGACAGATAGCATCAGTGCTAGCTGTACCAGAATGCCTGTTAATCACCCTCTGTGTGTGTGTGTGTGTGTGTGTGTGTGTGTGTGTGTGTGTGTGTGTGTGCGTGCATGTGTGCATGTGTGCGTGCGTATGCGTGAGCTTGCCAGTAGGGCGGTGCTGGTGAGCAGGTAAGGGCCCTGGGCTTCTCCGACACACTAATCTTCCAACGGGGAGCCAAGCAAACAGGAAGAAAATGAATGCCTCACAGGGAAAGGATTAGAAGGATGGAATGAGAAAGCAGTGTGATTCACGTCTGACCTTTTACAGCAGGTTATCGCACAATAGCCAGCAACGACCTAATGAAGTCCCCAACATTTCCCGCACACAAGTGCAGGTTCATTATTTCAGAGAAGGACTATGTCGTTTTTGGCCTTTGTCACTCGCACAAGGCCATTATATCGCTCTCTGAAGAAGGAAAAATTGGTAATTCTGTCAGATCATCACTATTTAATAAGCTACAGTACTCACGACTTTCAGGAGTACTATACATTCACTGTCTCTGGTGTTTCAGGACTGTAGGAATTATATTCCCTTCTCGAACAGCAAAGACCACAAAACCGGATTATAAAACGAAGCTTCTTTATATGAAAATGGTTGCAGACATACATTCGACAAAGCTAATGGTAACGTTTTTCTTGCTAATCTCTGAGCGCATTGCTCTCGCACGAGTCTCGACTGTCAACCGAATCAACTTCCTGTTTCCTTGTCGCTAAGCCTGCTGGGAGTTTGAGTTTTACATTACCAAATACAGTAGGCTTTTCTAATATGAACTGCGCGATCTGAACATTCGATCTATTCTTTTTAATATCACAAATAATATTTCTGTAATCATGTATCACATATAGTATTCAATCATATCTCTAATCATGTATTCAATAGAATAATCAATCAAATAAACAATATAATTCACTTGTTTTCATGAACTAATTATTGAACTACTATTCAACTCAATCATGTGACCAAATAAGTCACAACATTCTCCCCCCCGATGAACTACTAAGTTTATCTAAATCTCCAGACTATACAGTAACTGGATAGGTCTCCTCAACAAAGTCCCTGAAGTAGTGCGCACCATGCACGACCTGACCAGACCATCACGGCCTGGAAACAGTTCCTCGATTCTCCCCAGTTTCCAGGTTTTTCTGGGAGTGTTGTCTTCTCCAATCAGCATAACGTCACCCACTGTCAGAGGGGTGGGCGGCGGTGTGTCACAGCGGTGTGCGGACTTCAGATCTAGTAGGTAGTCCCTTCGCCAGCTGTTCCAGAAGCTGGTAGTGAGTCTTTGTCGGTACTTCCATCTTCGAGTGATCTCCTCATTGAAGCTCTGTTCTTGTGTTACTCTAATCCAGTATTTTTCTGCCTCGAAGAGCTCATCAGCAGTCAGTCCTCCTTGTGTCTTTGTTCTTGTACGAGCATTGGCTATAAACCTCTTCATCCAGGTGGTCACTCTGAATATTCTTCTCAGGTTGCTGTATTTTTCCAGCTCCAGCACGGGTTCAGTGAGCGCTGTGTCGTTTGCTGTGAGCTGTACGGTGACCTGCTGACTGGACTTGAGTTCTGTGTTCACCTCTTCTGGAACCTGGCCCTCGTCAGTCTCCTGTAGCTGACCAGGTGACGTCAGAAAACCAGGCCCGCTCCACCATAGCTGGCTCTGTGTCAGGTTTCGAACAGTCTGTCCGCGGGTCGGGAGGTCGGCTGGATTCATCTTCCCTGCGACGTGTGACCATGACTCTGGGTTGGTCAAGGACTGGATCTCGGTCACTCTGTTTGCGACAAACTGTTTCCACTTCTGAGCTGAGCTGCAGATCCAGTGCAGCGTTATCATGGAATCTTTCCACATTCTGACCTGTTTCTGTTCCATGTTCAGTGTGGTCATCAGGTGGCAGGCTAGTCTCGCTCCAATCACAGCTCCCATGAGCTCCAGGCGTGGCAGCGTTATCTTCTTGAGAGGGGCTACCCTGGATTTGGATGCGACCAAGCTTGAGGTAAGTTCTCCGTCTTGTGTTGTACCTTGCAGGTAAGCTACAGCGCTGTAAGCCTTTTCACTGGCGTCACAGAACACATGTAGTTTCACGATCTCGCTGTTCTGCGGCTGCATGTCTATTCTGTACCACCGTAGAATGGTGAGCAGATGAAGCTGAGGTAGCTCTGAACACCACTGCTGCCATTCTCGAGTCAGGTCCGGCGGTAGCTCCTCGTCCCAGGAGAGTCCTCTTTCCCACATTTCTTGAAAGATGCACTTGACTCTGACTGTGAAGGGAGTCAGGAACCCTAGCGGGTCATAGATGCGAGCAGACGACTGCAGAAAACTCCTCTTCGTATTCTCTTTTCGTTTCAGAATGTCCACCAGAGGCTGTGGGTCGAACGTGAAGTCATCAGTCTCTGGTCTCCATACCAAGCCCAACACCTTCAGCACGGCTGCGTGCTCCTCTGGCGCCATCGTGTGGCCAGTTTCGTTCTCCTCCCATTTCCTTTTCAGCTCAGGAGAATTGGTCATCCACTTGCAGAGTTCCATGCCTGCTGTGGACAGCATTTGCTTGGCGGTTGTTGTCACAGAGTAGGCCTCACCAACATTGTGTGAACTTGCAATAAAATCGTCTACATAAAGTGACTCACTCAATGTCTCTGCAACTTGGGGATGAGCCGTTTCATATTGTTTCAGGTGCTTCCTGATTGTGGCGGCGAGTAAAAATGGGCTCGGGGAAGCTCCGAACACCACTCGGGTCATCCTCAGCACTCGCGGCTCCGCATCCTCTTCTCCTTTTGGTGGCCCGGTGAGCCACAGGAATTTCACAGCGTCTCTGTCCTTCTCTGCTATGGAGATCTGTAGGAAAGCCTTCTTTATGTCAGCCATGTAGGCAATCCCATGTTGTCTGAACTTAATCAGGACGTCGAGGATGTCTGGGTTCAGATTGGGTCCGGTGAGTAGACAGTCGTTTAGAGACGGACTGCCATCTTCATGGGGGGAAGCGTCAAACACTACTCGCAGTTTCGACGTCGCCTTGTCCTCTCGGATTACTGCATGGTGAGGTAAGTAGTATTTCACATTGTGTGTTGTGTCGTCCTTTGGCACGTCCTCCGCCATGCCCTGTTGTAAGTAGTCCTCCACTACTTCGTTGTACCTGCTGTACAATGTCACGTCCTTCTTTAGTCTTTTCTTCAGGCCTTCAAATCTTTTCTTGGCGATTCTGTAGTTGTCCTGGAGTTCTGTGCTTTCTTGTCTCCATGGCAACTCCACCTGGTATCGCCCCTGTTTGAAGGTTGTTGTTCTCTCGAACATCTGTAGAGCCTCTTCTTCTTCTGGGTTCTGTTGTTTCTCGCTTGTGATACCCAGAGACTCCATTTCCCAGAATGCCTTCAGCAGCGTGGAGACAAGTGTGTCTTCATCTGTGTGGATGAACATGGATGTTGCCTCGGAGATGCTCGACATCGACACTGGTCCCTGGACAGACCATCCAAAGGTGCTCTCCAGAGCAACCAAAGTCTCCGTCAGTCTCTCCACTCGTCCCGATACTATTCGCCAGTAGTAATCTGCTCCTATGAGGATGGAGAGCTCAGGACCATCTTCATTTTCTGGGAAGTCTGCTAGTTTCAGTCCCTTTCTCTCCAGTTCCTGTTGGATATGATCTCCCGGAACCTTCATCACTGCTGAGCACACCTGGGGTGTTTCGATGGCCTCAATTTCAATTTTCTGCTGGCTGTCCCAGACGTTCCTCAAGATGACTTTCACTGTGTTGCGTTGTGACACGGTTGGGGCAGAGGAGCCAAACGTGTGAAGGGTTAGTGTCTCTTGTCTGATTACTGGTAACTTCAGGCTCTTCACCAGTGTCTCATGTATGAAGCTTCTCTGACTGCCCCCGTCTAGTAAGCAACGAGCTATCTTCTTGCCCCCTGGGCCTTCCACCCATGCTTTAGCTGTTTGCAGAAGCACAGTGTTCTGTCCATCTGGTTTTATCTTCACTGACTGAGGAATGACTGAGCAGGCAGAGGCTAGAGTGCCTCCAGAGGTAGCGGTGGGCTGCACCACTGCCCCTACATCTTCTTTCTTGCCCAGGCACACAGCAATGTGATGTCTTCTCCCACACGTTGCACATGACACATCCTTCTCCTTACAGTTCTTAGCGATGTGTTTCTGTCCCAAGCATACAAAGCATCTTCCCATTTTCTTGATCTTTTCTTTTCTTTCCGCAACGTTGTGGTCTGGGCACTGTTCTGATCTATGTTCTGCACTGTCACAAAATATACAGTTGTGTGTCTTCTGACTGGCTGTGTGCAGAGCAGCGGCGGACTGCATGCTGGGTCTCTTCACTTTGGCCTCGCTGGATGAGCATGCTTGCTTCCATGGCTTGCTCTCTGATTTCTGTGGGCTGGGCGTCGTTGACTTTGTCATCTGTATTGCTCGTTCTCTGCTCTGAACCTCCTTCTGTAGGAATGTCACTATTTCAGAGACCTTCCATTCATCATCCACTCCCCTCTGACGACTATATTCAAGAGCTACGTCATCTGGAATCATCTGTAGCAGGATTGGGCATAGCAGGCTTCCGTAGGTTTCTGACACTACACCCAGTGACTCCAAGCTCCTTATTTGAATGTTACATTCATCATATAGCTGCCTCAGTGCATTCACGTCGGAGGATTTCTTCACAGGAGTTAGATTCAGGAGCTTTGACATGTGAGCGCTGATCACTAGATCTCTTCTTCCAAATCTGCTTTGTAGCAAGGTGACTGCAGCATCATAATTGTCATTTGTTAAAAGTCAGTCCTGCTACTGCCTTTGCAGCTGGTCCTGTGAGGTAAGTTTTCAGGTAGGTAAACTTCTCTTGTTTGCAAAGTGCATCATTGTTGTGAACAGCAGTCTCATACTGGCTCCAGAACTCTTGCCACATGCTAACATCTCCATTGTATCTTTCAATGACCAGCCTCGGTAGTTTTACTGATTGTCTCTGTGAGGATCTGGCTGAGTCATTTGAGTTAGCATCACTCACCCGCTGTGGTCTTGCTGCTTGGTTCTGTTCTTCATTTTTTCTTATCATCCGTTGCGCGCGGCTTCTTGTCATGACCACGCGCTCCCTGTACTGCTCCGCAGTTTCAATCTCAGCCTCCAAGTCGTCCATCTCTGTTAGCTGTTCTATTCCTCTGTCCAGTTTGAACAAACTGTCTTCTTTAACGCCCATAGCATCCAATAAAGTTGTCAAGTGATCAATGTCTGGGTCTTCTTTTACCATTTCCATGTCAATCTGGTTCAGAATTCTTGTAGCACCACCTCGTATGGTACCGCGCTTTCGTTTCATTCTTTCCATATCGCTCCGGAGTTCTTGGTCCGCCATTTCAGCAGCCTGAGCTGCGTTCTCGTCGGGGTTCTCAATGTCCATATCTCCCGGGTTTTGGCACCAAAAAATGTAGGAATTATATTCCCTTCTCGAACAGCAAAGACCACAAAACCGGATTATAAAACGAAGCTTCTTTATATGAAAATGGTTGCAGACATACATTCGACAAAGCTAATGGTAACGTTTTTCTTGCTAATCTCTGAGCGCATTGCTCTCGCACGAGTCTCTACTGTCAACCGAATCAACTTCCTGTTTCCTTGTCGCTAAGCCTGCTGGGAGTTTGAGTTTTACATTACCAAATACAGTAGGCTTTTCTAATATGAACTGTGCGATCTGAACATTCGATCTATTCTTTTTAACATCACAAATAATATTTCTGTAATCATGTATCACATATAGTATTCAATCATATCTCTAATCATGTATTCAATAGAATAATCAATCAATCAAATAAACAATATAATTCACTTGTTTTCATGAACTAATTATTGAACTACTATTCAGCTCAATCATGTGACCAAATAAGTCACAAGAAGGACAAAGCTGTTTGAAAAAAAATGGTGATATAATTCTTTACATATCAAGAGTAATTGACTAGGATATCGGGATTCCACATTTTCTTAATTTCCCCTCCAACCGGAGACAGACAGCTAATCTCTTTACATGGTGATTATTGAACGTTGCTAATCTAATTTAATCAAAAATAAAGACAAAGCATTCTGAAACTACAATAACCTCGGATGTTAACAGTGTGGATTAGGATTCAGAGTTAATTATGTCTGTATGAAGACACAGTGGACTCCAATAGAGCCAGGAGCTCAGCCTACATAATGTGTCTATTGTCCTTCTGTCTCTGCAGCTGCATGCTACATACACGAATAGTGTTTGTGCAGCCATTCAGGGGCACTAATTGGTAAGAAGCATGCATGCCATTACCTATACATGCCATCTAATGGACGGTTTTAGCGTTGGGTTTTTCAATGTGTCCATTTGAACTAAAAGCACAGAATGACCAAGATGAATAGCCATCAGATGATAGAGAGTCAAGTCACATGATCAAAAGAGAAGAGTAGCAAGAGTCGGTAAATGAGGGAGTTGGATGAAGAGCAAGTGAGCCAGCTCTCACAGCCTTAATGTGTTTTACATGACACAGACAGATGGATGGCCAGCGAGAAATTGCTTCTTTTTTTTCTATCTGATGACCAGCCTCTGGGCCTTCTATAAGGCAAAGATAAGATGATTTTGTTTGGTTGCTTATGTGTCCATCCATCTGCATCGTTCTGTCTCCTGTCCATTCCGTGTCATTACCATGTTTATGTCTGAATATCCTGCCAACCCACTGCTGACCACACCCAAGAGGAGGAGGAGGAGGGAGAAACTTCATGGCTTATTAGGATGGTGCTATGTACCCCACCGAGGAGAGCGGCAGATATCTCCATAATGTTCGAATAATTGTTAACTATAACTCAAGTGTGCCTCAATTCCAATGGGACAACATCACTTGAAAGTAGAGAGAGGACAGTACCTTTCAAAATGCTAAACCTGACTAAACGCTAACGATAGCAAAAGACATTAAAAGATACAGACCCTCTATTCTGAAAGCAAAAGACTTGAAATAGGAAATTCTTTAGCCTCGATAATGATTTGTCTTCATGGTTTTAACTTTAAATTCTTGGTAATCACTTAGAGAAAATAGCGTTTCCTTACATTTTCACATGTGCAACAGAGCAATCACCTCTGGTTTTATTATGTACTTCAGCTCATTTGTCCGACCGGTCTTCCACTGAGATCTGTCAGAGGGACACTAAAAGTGCAGACTCGGAGGGAAAAAAGGGGGGGGGAATAAAACTACAACAACTACACAGTAATAAAGATGCTTTCCGCTCTTTCTCCCTCCTCTCTCAACTGTGATGCATCGTTCTGTAAGGGGAAAAACAAACGAGTCCATTGCATAGCAGAAAAGTACCGAGCAAATGAGCAAACTAAACAAAAGTGGGACAATACAGAAAAGAGTGTCTGGGCGAGGACGGTTACAACGAGTTCCTTTTGAAATTAATGAGACAGGGACGGGAGTGCAGCACAACAGATAACACCTCGTGCCGTCCCTTTGTAGACACAGTCAAGGCGCTTGGTGCCGCCCCGACAGAGCATCCAGCAGGAGAAAAAACAAGTGAGGGCACGCACTTGGGAACTATGCCTGATGTGTGCCATGCATTGATAAAGTGTGATGATACTGCAAACGACTGAGTCTGAATCATCTGGGATTAAAAACAATTGCCTCTGGTAAAACAATTGCCACAACAATGCCGTCCCAAAGAGGCCCCAACCAGAGCAGGTAGGAATTAAAAGGCTTGCTCAGTGGTACCAAGGGTGTAACGCCTGCAAGGGAGCTTGAAACCCGTGGGTTCAACATGAGGGATGGATGCACTAATCACGCCACCATCTGGCTGCCCGGCAGTTAGCGAGGCTGGGCCTCAGTGTTTACCTCTGAATATAAAAGTTCAGCAAAAGAGATAAAGAAATACCACGGACGCTCTCAACAAGATTGCTCTCTTGCAGAGGAACTTGAAGGGAAAATTACAATCATTGTTAAGTGTGCAAACATGTCACCACTTGACAGCCCAGCAGCTTAAACTTTAATTATATAATCTTTTTCACTTGGGCTTTCTCGTGACGTGTGTGCGTGTGGGTGTGTGTGTGGGTGCGTGTGGGTGTGGATGTGTATTTGGGTGTGTGTGTGTGTGTGTGTGTGTTTATGTCCACTCTGTTTCTATTCCCATTCAGGTGGAGCATTGTGAATAGGTCATAAAACATTATTTGCTATTGTTACAGACTGTCTGTATGTTGTCTTTGTACGTTCTGAGAGTTTGCAAGGAAAAGCTGGGCGTCTTTCAGTGGGGACTTGTACTTGGACCTTGTCCAAACATCTTAACAGGTACACACATACATACATACGTTTACGAGTGTTGGCACCCGTCCATAAATAATATCTCTAAACGCCCACAATACAATAACATGAACCTGCTGAACCTTTAATTCTCTCCGTTCTACTGTCAGCACCCTATGTAAGAAACTGCTTTGGTTCATTGATCAGCCCTTTGTACTCAGACAAGGCAGTTCTCTTTTTTCTTCTTCTTCCACAGAAAAATGACCAGAGTAGTTTCTCTAAGCCTGCCAGTGTTAGGGCCATGCTCAAAGAGCCCAGCGGAGAAAAAAAAAAGTTTTAGTTGAATATACAGTTGCATTTGAGAATGTAGCATCATATCGCAGCGCAGGAGATCGTTCAAAGACGGTAACATCACTGTGATTTGCAACGGCTGTTTATTGTCATTTGTATAACGTGTGTGATTCGCATTAAGGTGAACCAGTCATGATTTTGCACCAAGAGATGCTTCAGCGACAGGACACAGCACACGGGTTCGTCACTGGCTGGAAACGTCTTGGGTTTTACAGCAGGGGGAAGGAAGACTGTCGCACATATCGACCAATCGCGAAGAGTCTCTGAATCGGGGGCTTGTTACATTATTTCCTAGACAGTGTGCTTGTGCTTTTCCTCTCTCGTCATTAAGGCAAAAAAACAAAAACAAAAAAAAAACACAAAGGGACCACAAGAGGAAACTGGAGCCTCTGCTGCACCTTCTTAGGAGGAAACACTCAGACCCAGGACTCAGACACACAAAGACGTCAGTGGATTACAAAGAGTCTCTTTACTCTTTTGTGAGACAGAGAATTCACATGCTCAGGATAGTTTGTTTTTTTTAAGTCCTCTCTTTCACAGAGAGGTAGATGAAGGGGAGCTGTGCAGAGAGGAGTTGGAGGAACGTTAGGGGGACGGTATGTGGGTGGGGGGAGTTCAGATTACATTGTGTTCACAGAGCACGTATGAAAAGAGGAGAAGGAGAGGAACAGGAGTAGAAAGGGAGGAGGCAGCGCAGCCATGGTGCCTCAGCAGACAGACAGACAGACAGACAGACAGACAGACAGACAGACAGACAGACAGACAGACAGACAGAAGGACAGACAGGGGAGGACCCCCTTCCATCCACCCCCCACCCCCTAAGATACACAACATTGCAGTGTACTGTTCACTCACACTGCAGGATTCCCAAAGCTCTTTCACACACAAAGCATCAGAAGAGACACGAGCTGCACAAAAGCGCGTGAGCACAAACCTTTACTTGTAAACATACAGTAAGCGCACAAACACATGCCGGCCTTATTGGCACAACAAGATTACTGCTTTCTTCCTCTCTCTCTCTCTCTCTTTCCCCCACCCAATGTAATTTATCTGGTGGTGGAGTTCAGGGAAGTGTGCGGTGGGTGTGAGAGGATCAGAGTTTAATCCATCAAACTTCTTCCAAGCCCACCTCCCAGCTGACTCAACAACTAATGTTCCAGCATTCAATAAACAACCTTTGTAATAAAACATCTTTTACTATGCAACAGGCCGGGCCCTTTCTTGTGTATTTTATTGTCATGAATCCATAGTGGATCCAGCCCCAACTCTTGACATCTGCACCACCTCCTAAGTGGATGAATAAGCCCTTATGTGATCGAGTGGAAATAAAAAGCAATATACAGTGCTAGCCCGGGTTCGAATTCTGCCACATTTGTCTTTTTACCTCTATGTCTTTTCAGCACACCTCCTCTCTCTAAACTGGCTTTTTTTTATCTTATTAACTTGACTGTCTGAATATAATTGATCTCATTAGCATGAGTAGAACGAATAACTGGATAAGCAGGTCTTTTCCTTCCATTGCCCCTGCACCAAAAGAGTAGTTACTTTGAAGCCGACAGCATCTTTTTGCAGAATAGAACACAAACTACGAAATGTGGACAATCTAACTACCAATACCGTCACTGCCTAATTTACACAGAATAGAAATGTCTCTCCTATCATGACTCCTTCGCCTTTCATCAGAGCTCATTTGGCTACTGCCAAATGAACTTCCTCTAGGCTGTCTCCAGCCATATCAGATGACTCTGAACAGATTGGTGATATTCAGAACCTTCTAGAAGCTCTTTGAAACGTTCCAATAAATCCTACTGGAGCCATTGCTTAAGCTGAGAGAGCTTTGTGTTTATCATGTATCTAAACAGTTTTGGGAGCGTGTGGTGAGCCAACTGAAAAAAAATGTACAGATGTGTGCACTCTCAGTCATGCTCAGAATGATGCAGCGATTGTGTGTGCTCACATACATTCACACAGGAAAAGATGCAAATGTTGTGTATGCACCGCACACACGCTTATGTCTAATCCACGGACACAATCCCTTATGCACATACACTAAAACTTTCTATTGAGTTAATGCATACCCAAAATCCGCTTATGCTTGGTGTCAAACGCATTCTTATGATTTAAGCAGCTACAGCTTGAATGCAAAGGGTGCCTTGCCTCCACATTCAGACACTACACAGCCGCCTCGTGCACTTTTGTGGTCAGAACTGTCATGTCATGTTTGTTCCAACGACATTGTCAGGTGTAAACAACCCCAAGAAATCGCTATTGACTTGACACAAAGACCAGACAACTCCGCCATGTGCCAACAACGTTCAGCTTGTTAAAAAATAAAACCGCAGCTATGCTTTGTTACACCGATCTATTGTAAAGAAGAGATTAGAAATGAAGCATCACTGATTCAATTGTTATTTCCAGACAAACTGGCATCTTACTGGAAAATCTTGCACAATAACGTCAATGTGTCTGCATGTGCGCTGTTTTGGTGGCAAAGACGAGCCTGTTAGGTCAGGACAGGTGATGCAAAGGATTTATATGTTCAAAAATTGTTGCTTGTTTAAACCATTTTTTTGTTTCTAATATGCAAGACACCCTGACTGATTTTTCCTATGTTGTAAAGCACTCTGTTGAATCAATTACTCCTCCGTGCGTGGAATGTAAAAACCTTTAAGTTATGGCTGGTGTATTGCTGTTATCTATGTGAGTGTTGAAACAGGTTTTATTTTTTGTTTTTTTTTCCACTGAAATATGGTGTTGAGATTATGTTTAGAGTACAGGAAAGATAATATTTAGGGAAGATATTGAGTTGGGCTTCGTCTCCTGAAAACAGCCTCCCGCATCACATTAAAACTGCTTATAGTATTTGATCAGACCGAATATGTGGCAAAGCCAAAGACAGTGGGAGGGAAAATGCGTCAACTGTGCTAAACGCGTTTTTATTCTAATGTTGTGAGTGTGTCTCTGTCTACTTGGAGTTGGGTATGATAGAGGAGGGGGCAGGGGACAGCTGTCTAACACATCATTCTACGCAAACGTACAATCTTACGTTTGACATACAGAACATATGTCGCCTACTATGTCTCGCAGAAGTACGAAGCGAATGGTGGATCATTTCATTGTGTTGTGCCAACTTAATAGTAAAACCTAGAGGGACTGCTGGGTAATCACCACAAAGCCACGAGAGCTGCTGAGCCATTCACTACCAGAGCCGTAAGCACATTTAAGACATGTCTATTTCCATGTCTGCTTATCTCCTCCACTAAATCCTCAAATTCAGATGCTTAGCCTTTGTAATTTATCCTATTCTGTCAGTGTACGGGTAGGTCTATAACTACCATATGTTAAGACTGCTCCTCAGGCACACGTGCTGGTAAATACATATAGTCGGTAACCTGCTGCTTAGTGAATGCAACACTGTGCATTGCTAATGATGGATATGTACGATCAATATAATCCACTTAGTTCAGATGGACAAAGATTAATTCACGGTTTGACATCCTGGCGTCTGCCCAACGGATTGCCATTGATAGCATTGATATACCAACTTGGGTTATTAAAACCCTTCCCATTAGCCAAAAGAGTGCAGTTGTCATTTGAACATGAGTAAAGTCTCACGCCGGATAAATGGGGTGTTTATTTGCACTCAGAGCCCTTGTTGTGCTGACCTGATAAGTTGTTGTGATCCGGCTGACATATCCTGGATATCTCCTTGAACGGGAAACAGGTGGACCTCCCTGTGCCCCCTGGTCCAATTCATAGAGCCACATCGCGGATACACAATAAAAAGCAGGAAAGGAATACGCTCGTATAAAA
Source organism: Lampris incognitus (assembly GCF_029633865.1). Taxonomy (NCBI): domain Eukaryota; kingdom Metazoa; phylum Chordata; class Actinopteri; order Lampriformes; family Lampridae; genus Lampris; species Lampris incognitus. The sequence continues at coordinate 38,205,281 of NC_079217.1, forward strand.
ACCAGAACACAATGAGGCCAGGATGATGGAGGACTTGATACCGACAAATACTGTAAAGTCATTATGTTTTAAGGGACAGGCTGATTTATATGGCTGTTGTTCAGTGTGCCAGAATACTGAACGACCCATCCGGTGCCACAAAGTGCTCCACTTCCCATTGACGCACGACTGGCATTGGAGATGCGGGGCCCCTGTGGAGTTTGACACAGGGCCACTCACGTTTCCACTTTTCAGATGACTCCCGATAGGTTATCTGAAGAACTCGTTTCTTTTTCTTTCAGTCGGTTTCTGAATATAACTCGAAACACTTTGTCTCTTGTTTGATGCGTCAAAGAAAGTTCCGCTGTAGCCAATACAGTCTGTCTGTCTGTCTGTCTGTCTGTCTGGCTGGCTGCTCACTAGCAGTCCAGCAGAAATGGGCTTACACGTACATATAACACCAGCGAATAATAAACCTACAAGCTCATATACAACAACAACAACGACAACAAAAAGCTTCTTTTTGGGGGGGGGGGGGTCTCGTTGGTCTCACCTGAAGCTGCGAGTCCGGACAGGACGGCGAGAAAGCAGACGCGTCTGACGCTCATTGGAAAGGCAGCGGACGTCCGATGTCCGAGAAACTTGTACCACAAAACCTAAAGAAAAGAAAAGAAAAAAAACCCCCAAAAAACAAGTGTATCCTTCGCCACACAGTAGCCTGAATACCAGGTGAAAATGTGGGTGGGGGGGCACTACTGTTTTGGCTCTCGGATTGAGAATTTAAGGTGAGTCCTCTCTCCAACCTGCCCTGCGCACAACTAACGTGGAAACACTTCTGGGTGACCGACAATGGCTCCCCTCCTCCATTACGCCACCCTCCCAACGTTTTCGGGCGGAGTGTATTGTATCCTACCATCTCCTCTCCCTGTTTGGCTTATTGTCGTCTTCGTGGTTGTTAAAACTTGTTGGCAAATACCTCGTGTTGTCATCCAACCGGTTCTGCAAGGGAAAAAAATACTTTAGAGTTCCTGCCGGTGCATTGCTCACACGGGTGTTTTACGCATGGGGCGCAAACCCGTTCTTCAAGTCAACGCGTGTTATCAGATTATATGGATCGACACTGTATGTAGCGACATACATAAAGTCAATATAGACAGTCGGGTCTGATCTGATCTGAGACATAATACGTGATATATGACTGTGGTAGTGCGGGCTGGAAGCGGGGATAGGGAGCAGCGTCCGCGTGTCCACGTGGGTCCGCGTGACGTAAATATCGTCATCCGTCCATCCAAATCCGCGAGGGTCCGCGCGACGCCCAAAAATCGTGATCGCGTGGTATACGCATAGCAAGGGCACCGACACTGCATGCTTGGATGCTTGTTTTGGATAGGTTGTGCGAGGAGATCCACCGTTACTCACAATTATATAATTCATCTTTGAAAGAATACAAAGACAGCCAAATGGCGTTGAACTCCAGGCGTTGAACTCCTGTGGACCAACTTCTGGCGCAGCGTGTTTTGGGGTTTGAAAGCAATTGAGAAGTGGTATTTTGAAAATACGCATCTCAGCTTTTCCGACACTCGCCATATACGAGGAGTGTCGGATAAGGCTCAACACGAAAAGTCGAAAACCAAGCAGCAAAATAAGTTTGGCCTAGCTACTTGCTGCACACCAGAAACATCGGCAGACAGCGACGGACGCCAGACACGCCGGCGATGTGGACAAGTAGGTGAGGAATTTGTCCGACAGACAACTCACCCAGGCAGAGAAAGACATCTTTGTTAAGGGGCTGAATTTTGCTGTCATGCCGAGGGAAATCCCGGCTAGTGGAACTGATCATAGCCACAGAATCAGCGATCCGGAAAAAAAAACCATATCACGGACCCGGAAGCGGAGCAACTGCGGACGAAAGTTTCAGCCTGTCTCGGCACTGCGAAGGCGCCACCATCCAACATGAGCAGAAACGAGAGGAAGCTCTCACGACCCTTAGTAAGGACAATAACATCATCATCCTTCCAGCGGACAAAGGCAGATGCACTGTTGTATTAAACCACAGACTATCATGAGAAAGCTACGTTAGCGACACACAATTACTTATGAGCCCCTGAAACGAGATCCAGTCAGTGGTTACAAAAAAAGTGATAGACTGCCTGAAGCAGTCAGAACAGGACAATGCTATTGTGTTGCCTTTAAGGCATAATGATGGGTGGACTTTTATTTTGACAAGACCTTTATTTTGATAAGTGCTTACCATCGCGTCCTCAGTCATGTTGAGGAAGCCTGCTGAATGTAACATATGCGTTCCTTTAGTTACAAACCCAAGGAAATACGAGACAACCCACACTGTAAACGCCACAAAGGCAATGTCGTGAGTAAATAATTTCATTGTTATACTTATAAGTTAATGTTAAAAAAGTTATTTAGATCAAAAAGTATTTGATTTGTTTGTAATTAAAAGGGTTTTATGTACATGTATTTACATTTGAAAAAACGCATGCTACCAACAAAATTGTTGTAACATGAGCTTTTCTTTTGGAGCTTCATTTTGAAAAGACCGGCTGTGTTTCCGGTTACGCCCTCCAACTTGTCGGATGTTCACGGTGCACGCTGCTACATGTAACTGTCGAGTTTGCCAGTCCTAGATAAAGTAAATTCAAAAGACAAGAAGTTGTCGTGGGGTCCTTTTCTCTAAACTGGAGTGACCACATATTTTTGGCGACGAGGTGAACTGGTTTTTCATGGACTTGTCGTCCCGTTTTTGTTAGCTGAGCTACAGTGTGCTAGTTAGCTAGGCGGCTACGCATGAGCGGCAACGCCGAGGAGGAGCAGCGCGGGACGAGGAGCCTCGTGTACAGATGGCTACATTTTGGACTATCAGTGAGTTTGTGGAGGAAAACGAGGACTGGACCGAGTATGAGGAGAGGTTGGGACATTTTTTTCTCTGCAAATGGGATTACCGACGAGGCTAAAAGGCGCTGTATTCTCCTGAGTGCGTGTGGGGCAAAGACTTATAAACTGTTAAGGAATTTGGCCACACCGTGGAAACCGCGGGATATCCCATATGGTGAACTGGTCAGACTCGTGGGGGACCACCACAATCCAAAACCTTCTGTGATAGTCCAACGTTTCAAGTTTCACTGCCATTTTAGGAAGCCAGGTCAGTCTGTAGCCAACTTTGTATCAGAGCTGCGGCAGCTGTCAGAGCATTCTGATTTTGGGGCAGTTTCGGATGATATGCTTCGGAACAGATTAGTGTGCGGCATCAATAACGACGCCATACAACGACACCTGCTGGGGGAAACCCCACCATTGACTTTCAAGAAAGCCCTGGAGATTTCCCAAGGGACGGAGACTGCTGCTAGTAATGCTGAAGATATCCACAAAGGAAATGGAGGGTCGCAGACAGCAGCAGTGCACCAAGTTAGGAGAGAGACTGGTAAGCGTGCAAAGCAGGTATAATGTTTTCGGTGTGGAGGGGCACACTATGCAAATGATTGCAAATTCAAAGACACTGTCTGTCATGCTTGTAGCAAAAAGGGACACTTAGCAGCCACACATCACCTAGAAGAAGATGAGGAGGCACAGTGTTCCTGCAACATGTTTAGGGTGGAAACGGATGAGGAACCACCCAAGCCCTATTATGCCACAGTCAATGTGAGGGGGCAGGACATTAAATTTGAGGTGGATTCAGGGGCTACGTCTTCAGTCATCAGTGAGGAGACCTACGGGAGAACATGGGGGTCTAACCCACAGAATAGAGATCCTACATAAGTACCAATGAGCTGTTCTGCGTCACAAAAGATGTAAAGACGCAAGCGCGTCCGCCATTGTTGTTTACCTGGAGCGACTGGTCATCGCACACCGTCAGTAATTCAATGGCGCCACGATGAAGATTGTCTCGTTTCAATCAATTGATTCATATCTGTGTTCATTTATCACAAATGCAAAGCTTCGGAGAGTTAATCCAGCATAATCAACAGTAAAGAGTATTAAATATCACGCATTATTAGGCACCGTTTGTCCTGAAACATCAGCACAGAAGCAATCTCATCAGGATCTTAACATTTCTTCTTAGCCCCTTTGTTTACAAATATTATTATGGGCAAACTGTAGAAATATCACTCAAATCAAGAGAATATTTTGTACTGTGACGCAATAAAAAGACGCAAAATTCCCCGTCTGAACGCCATCTGACCTCACTCAGAGTGAGACCTGAACTGAACTGTTGACATTGAACTGAAAAGAAAGGGATACTCTGTTAAGTGTAACATTGCATTTATCAAGGTTAAATTGTTAGTGTTACTGACTGTATATTGATGTTTTGAGTTGAATGGTGAATTTGAATGGTTTTTCCTGCAAGGTTTAATCTCAAAGAGTCAACTTACCTGAAAAAGGGATTTTAGAGTGTAGATTTACCTGATTCACCTGATACTAAAAAGAGTTAACTCAAAGGATAAAATAACTGAAACAAAATAGGTCTAGCTTGATAAAGTAGACTGTTATCCTAGGAAAAATCTAGACTGGTCTCATCTTAATTGGAAAATATAAAATAGATAATTGATTAAACTAATTAGAAACCTGAACCTAAACAGCCTAATTGGAATTAAAAAGGGATTCACACTAGGGATTTAAGTATATCTAAATGTATGAATGTGTGACACATAGCTGTGAATAGTTTTCATGTCCAAGTGAATTTACACTATTTAGTCATTAAATTGACAGCTTTTTCATTTTGTTACACCAGTCTCTGGTCTGCTGTTTTGTTGCTCAACCACTCCTTAAGAGCCTAGATCTGGTCCAGTGTGAGATAGTGACACAAGTGTTACATACATTTGGAGAGAATATTTTGTACTGTAATGCAATAAAAAAATATGTTGGCAAGGCACCGGGTGTGGATGAGATTTGCCCTGAGATGCTGAGGCCCCAAACATTGATGGGCTGTCTTGGTTGACACGCCTCTTCAGTGTCGCGTGAAGGTTGGGGACAGTGCCTGTGGAATGGCAGACGGGTGGTGGTTCCCATATTCAAAAAGGTGGACTGGAGGATGTGCTCCAATTATTGGGTCATCACATTGCTCAGCCTCCCTGGGAAAGTTTACTCTAGGGTGCTGGAAAGGAGGCTCCGACCGATTGTCGAACTTCAGATCCAGGAGGAACAATGCAGATTCCATCCTGGCCGTGGAACAACTCTTTACCCTTGCAGAAGTGCTGAGGGGGGCATCGGAGTTTGACCGGCCAGTCTACATGTTTTTTGTGGACTTGGAGTAGGCATACAACCATGTACCCCGGGGCAGTCTGTGGGGGGTACTGCAGGAGTATGGGGTACCAGGGCAGTTGCTACAAGCTATACCGTCCTTGTATAACCAAAGTGAGAGTTGTGACCGCATTCTTGGCACAAAGTCAAACACGTTTTCGGTGGCTGTCGGACTCCGCCAAGGTTGTCCCTTGTCTCCAATTCTGTTTGTGATATTCATGGACAGGCTCTCAAGGCACAGCCAAGGTGAAGAATGTGTCCATTTTGGGAAACTCAGAATTGCATCTCTGCTCTTCGCAGATGATGTGGTTTTGTTGGCTTCATCAGAACACAACCTCCAGCGCACACTGGGGCGGTTTGCAGCTGAGTGTGAAATGGCCAGCATGAGAGTCGGCATCTCCAAGTCTGAGGCCATGGTTCTCTACCGGAAAGTGGTGGATTGGTCCTTCCGGGTTGGGGATGAGTTGTTGCCTCAAGTGAAGGAGTTCAAGTATCTTGGGGTCTTGTTCACGAGTGAGGATAGGATGGAGTGGGAGATTAACAGGTGGATTGGTGCAGCATCAGCAGTAATGTCGACGTGGTACTGGACCGTTGTGGTGAAGAGGGAGCTGAGCCAGAAGGCAAAGCTCTCAATTTACCAGTCAATCTTCGTTCCAGCCCTCACCTATGGTCATGAGCTTTGGGTAGTGACCGAAAGGGTGGGATCGCGGATACACCTGGCTGGAATGAGATTCCTCCGCAGGGTGTCTGGGCTCAGCCTTAGAGATAGGGTGAGGAGCTCGAACATCCAGAGGGAGCTTGGAGTAGAGCCACTGCTCCTTCTCGTCGAAAGGAGCCAGTTAAGATGGTTGGGGCATCTGATTAGGATGCCTCCTGGGCGCCTTTCTTCGGAGGTTTTCCGGACACGGCCAACTGAGAGGAGACCGCGGGGTAGACTCAGAACTTGCTGGAGGGACTACATGTCCAATCTGGCCTGGGAACTCCTTGGGATCTCCCAGGAGGAGCTGGAGGGCGTTGCTGGGGAGAGGGACATCTGGAGTGCCCTACTTAGCTTGCTGCCACTGCAACCCTACCCCGGAGAAGTAGCGGAAGATGAATGAATGAATGGGGAAAATATTATTGTTTGGGCCACTTGATAGCGGCAGAAAACAAAGTATGGCTACTAGCACTGCAACCCAACCTACATTTAACAAACAAAGATTGTTTTCCCGCTAGGCTGCTTATTGTTGTTATTTCAGATTTAAAGTGTCTCCGTTGATTCCAGATTGTTTCCTTTACATTTTGATTGTGCTTTGATTTCTTAATTATACTAATTGGTTTCTTATCTACCAAGCATGACTATTGATGAGGTAGACCTGGCTTTCAAATGGGCAATCAATTTTTACTTACAAAGCCCATGGTCCATTCTGAATAATGCCATTGGCATGATGCTCCCAGCCTCCCAGAGTGGCTGGATAGGCTCACACATTGGGAACACTGGGTCATTCTTTCATCACGGATTGAGTTTGAATAGTTTAAGATTTACAGCAACTGTAAAGGCTACCCTATAGTTAACAAGAGTAGCCCACCTAATGTTTCTGCCTTTGTTTTTGTTTTGTTTTTTGGGGGGGGGGTCTATTTTGGGGATTGGTATTGTTACTTTGTATGTTCCCCATTGTTTTCGGAAACGGCAACATTTATGTGGTACAATTTTAAATGGTCAATACTTGTTACATACTTGCATGACTAGTCAGCTAAATTGCGTCTCCTGGGACATAAAGGGAATCAACTCTCTGATAAAGAGGAAGAAAGTTATTACTTAAAGAAGCTATCTACAAGTATTGCATTTATTCAAGAATCACACCTTACTGATATGGAACATTTGAAACTTAAGAGAGACTGGATCAGGCATGTCTTTTTTTCCCCCTCTTTTACCTCTAAAGTGAGGGGGCTTGCTGTACTTATAAACAAAAACATGTTTAAATTAAACTCAGTTTGAAAAAGATAAGAATGGTAGATTCCTGCTTATTGATTGTGTTTTGAATGTGAATAGGGTGACACTAGTAAATATATACACTCACCGGCCACTTTATTAGGCACACCTGTCCAACTGCTCGTTAACGCAAATTTCTAATCAGCCAATCACATGGCAGCAACTCAATGCATTTAGGCATGTAGACATGGTCAAGACGATCTGCTGCAGTTCAAACCGAGCATCAGAATGGGGAAGAAAGGTGATTTAAGTGACTTTGAACGTGGCATGGTTGTTGGTGCCAGACGGGCTGGTCTGAGTATTTCAGAAACTGCTGATCTACTGGGATTTTCACGCACAACCATCTCTAGGGTTTACAGAGAATGGTCCGAAAAAGAGAAAATATCCAGTGAGCGGCAGTTCTGTGGGCGAAAATGCCTTGTTGATGCCAGAGGTCAGAGGAGAATGGCCAGACTGGTTCGAGCTGATAGAAAGGCAACAGTAACTCAAATAACCACTCATTACAACCGAGGTATGCAGAAGAGCGTCTCTGAACGCACAACACATCGAACCTTGAGGCAGATGGGCTACAGCAGCAGAAGACCACACCGGGTGCCACTCCTGTCAGCTAAGAACAGGAAACTAAGGCTACAATTCGCACAGGCTCACCAAAATTGGACAATAGAAGATTGGAAAAACGTTGCCTGGTCTGATGAGTCTCGATTTCTGCTGCGACATTCGGATGGTAGGGTCAGAATTTGGCGTCAACAACATGAAAGTATGGATCCATCCTGCCTTGTATCAACGGTTCAGGCTGGTGGTGGTGGTGTAATGGTGTGGGGGATATTTTCTTGGCACACTTTGGGCCCCTTAGTACCAATTGAGCATCATGTCAATGCCACAGCCTACCTGAGTATTGTTGCTGACCATGTACATCCCTTTATGACCACAGTGTTCCCATCTTCTGATGGCTACTTCCAGCAGGATAACGCGCCATGTCATAAAGCTCGAATCATCTCAGACTGGTTTCTTGATCATGACAATGAGTTCACTGTACTCAAATGGCCTCAACAGTCACCAGATCTCAATCCAATAGAGCACCTTTGGGATGTGGTGGACCGGGAGATTCGCATCATGGATGTGCAGCCGACAAATCTGCAGCAACTGCGTGATGCTATCATGTCAATATGGGCCAAACTCTCTGAGGAATGTTTCCAGTACCTTGTTGAATCTATGCCACGAAGGATTAAGGCAGTTCTGAAGGCAAAAGGGGTCCAACCCGGTACTAGCAAGGTGTATCTAATAAAGTGGCCAGTGAGTGTATGGTCCCAACTATGACAACCCAGCCTTCTTTGATGACCTACTTCTAAGACTAGCGGCGGTTGAGGGTCCCTACCTTATTGGTGGAGACTTTAATCTGGTCCTTAACCCAGCTATTGACCGCTCACTGCCCAAGGCACTTATGCCATCTAAGGCAAATTCAGTATTGAATCACGGCATAAAAGAACTAGGGACGTCTGATATTTGGCATACTCTCAACCCTAACAAGAAAGATTTCCCCTTTTTCTCTAATGTCTATAATTCTTAATCTAGAATAGATATTTGCTAGTTGTCATGTCCCTGCCTCGTCAGCCCCGCCCTCGTCGGGCCGCTCCCACTGCCTCACCTAGCTCATCTGGTTCCTCGATCTCACCTGGAGCTTTCCAGAGCTCACACCTGACCGGCATCTCCAATCAGGCCAATCAACCCATCTCGGCCAGGACGATCTGTACGCACGGTGCATACAGGATTACGGCTGCCGGCGCCACTGTGTGTAGGTGCTGTTTCTCAGCTGCAGAAAGAGGCATCCTAACAACATCATATAAAACACAAATACACAAATCACTTTAACATTAACAGCAACAGCAACCTACTCCATGTAGTAATTTATAATAATACAAATAATAATGAATTTAATTTATAAAGCGCATTTCTATAACCCAATGCACTGATAGTGTATTAATATGTAGACCTCAACACACTATAATACACAGTAGAATAAATAGAAAACCATGATATTTAGATGACACCTGCAAAAGTGTGCATATTACATAAATACTATTTATAAGCAAAGTATATTTTCATGTGCACACAAAATCATATACTTAGGTCAACCTGTTACCCTAGAATGGCAACAGGGTTGACAGTGACAGGGTTGATGAAGAATGCTAATGGCAGCCATTACTAGTCATGTGCTAAAGGTCTTGACACCACATGGTGTGCATTCACAAAAGGCCTAAATCATGTTATACGTGTACATTTAAAATTTCAAACAAATACCTTTTTAACATATGTTTTTATTATAACAGGGCTGACACAATGAGCTTGTCCCCCTGTCAGACATAACATAATTCAAAGAAAATTCATTAATAAAAGAGGAAACTTACTGGTCTTTTCACCATCCATGTCAGAAAAGGCAGAGGATGTCAATTCCAGGGAATCATGCAACTTTCGGAACAGTCCATTATCTCTGAAGTGGTGTTTTCATTAAAAGTAACAGGGTTGACGACAACATGGGGACCCGCCTAAATTGTTGTTTTTTTTTCAACATTTTACACATATTAAGAATAAAACCAATTAATAAGTATTGAAACAACACTTGAGGATTTATATAACTTTAAGTTTTTATATGATATTTTGACTTTTTTTTTTTTGGCCTTAATAGCTAGTAAAAGTAGAGAGATCATACTGAGGGACAGGTCATTTACATTTTTTGAAAGATGCTTCACACCTAAGTGTTTAAAACTCCTTAAAAGCAAAATAAAATAAAAACGTTATTTGTTTTTATTTTTCAAGACATATCATGTAAAAGAAATTATAAAATGTTTTATGGTTTATTTATTGTTCATATTTACAGATTAGTTTTGTTTGAGGGACACAAAATGGCAAGTTTTCGTATAATGACCCAGGTATGTCCTTATGGTTTTAAATACCTGGGCACAAACATCAGAAAACACCATGACAAAGTGCTCAAAGACAGCTATTTGAATCTCTTGGAGAAAATTAAGACAGATTCCTCAGAGATGGACCAACTTGCCACCGTCCCTAATTGGTAGAGTAAACAAAATTAAAATGAATGTATTACCAAAGTTTACCTACCTTTTTATTTGTATCCCCCTGAGAGTCCCCAGGAGCTTTTTCAATGAACTTAACAAAGCTATCATCTCATTTTAAGGCAAAATAAAATACCTAGAGTAAAATTATCTACTCGCCAGGCCTCTTATACTAAAGGTGGTTTAAACCTTCCCCTGATTCTACTATCTGGCATCTCAGTTCCGGTCGATATTGATTTGGTTGCATGCTGAGGGTAATGAGGTTAGATGGCTATCTGTAGAACAACATGAGCTGAATACTACTCCTTTGAAAATAATTCCTCTCTTGGGCACAAAGAAAAGCTTCTCGTTAATCACAAAGAACCCCATAAGTTTGAACACCTTTGGGGCATGGCAGGAGTCCCACATAATTTTGGGAATAGATATCTCATTACTAAGAAAGACCCCTTTACGGGATAACCCCAACATTCAAAATCTTACAGCTGATGGAACATTAAAAAAATGTGTCAATAATGGGATCAAAACTGTTGGAGACTTATATAGTGGCAATATACTGTCTACATTCCAACAATTATCTTCCAAATTTAATTTGCCAAGACACAATCTCTTTAAATACATTCAAATCAGACACTGGGTCCAAGATAATGCTATAGCTTTCCCGTTTATTCCAAATGAAACACCCCCTAAAGCAGTGTTTCTCAACCGGGGGTCCGCGGACCCCTAGTGGTCCGTGGTGTAATTGCAAGGGGTCCGTGAAAATAAAATATCTTTAAAAAAAAGATCCTATGACATCTATAGAAATAGGATTATTTTACTCAAATGTGACTGAGACCTTTATCTACCTAAACTATAAAGGGTAACAGGACTTTTTTCTCTAATTACATCTGTTTCACAAGTGTAATTTATTGTATTTTAATAAGAGATCTCGCTCCCGTTTGCATTGTTAAAAGTTACTGCATAAAAATTCTATTGTTACATATATCTGAAAGTTACTGAATACATATTCTGTTTGTTACATATATCTGAAAGTTACTGCGTAAGAATTCTGTTTTGTTAACTATATCTAAGTTACAACTGAAAGCTCTTATTTTTGCCCCAAAGAGTGAATAAATGCTATAATGCAATTTAAAATGCAGTTTCTACTGTTTCTATCAAATTGCAACCCCCCCCCCCCCCAAGATCAGGTGGAGGGGTCCTCAGGGTAGATCAAAAATACGCAGGGGGTCCAGGACCCCAAAAAGGTTGAGAACCACTGCCCTAGAGGATCATTTGCTTAACATACCAGTCTCCTCCGCTAGGGGGGGGCTGATATCCTCATTAAACAACATTGAACATCTATGATAGGTTATCTATTAAACGCAAATGGGAAACAGACCTAGAATGCAACTACGGCGACCCTGATTGGCAAAATAATTTGGAAAGATCTCAGACAGTTCTAGTCTCTACAAAACATAGACAAATGCAATTTAATATTTTTCACAGAACATATCTTACCCCACACAGGCTACACAGGATTGATCGAACTATACCCGCCATGTGCCAGAGGTGTAAGATAACTGAGGGCAATCTGCTCCATATGCTCTGGAGTTGCTCTTACCTGGAAGAGTTTTGGAAGTTCATTATAACCACTGTTTCAAATATCATAGAGTACAAACTACCATTATGATCCCAGGGTTTGGTTACTGGGTGACGTTGACATGCTAACAGTAACTCACCATAAGAAGTATTTTGTATCACTTGCCAGCACAATGGGGGGGAAATTATCCTTTTGTGATGGTGAGTTTTCTGGAAATCAGAAAACTCACCATGACAAAAGCACTGGCTGAATGAACTTTCGTCATATTGCACTCCAGAGAAGATTCTGTACAATGTCAGGGGTAAACCTGCAATATTTAATAAAATCTGGTGCTCCTTCTGGGACTTTGTCCCTTCAGTAAATTCACTTAGTTGATTTACTTATTAGAACTGCTGTTGTATTTTTTCCCCCTCCTTAACATATGTATCTTTAAAGGACTTGAAGTTGTGAATGATGTTGAGCATTGTACCATTCTTGGGATGGAGTGGGTGGGACGGTGTGTTTATTTTATTTTGTTTTGTTCTCTCCCTTTTCTCTGTATTTTTTCTCTATTTTATGTTGTTGTATTTTGTTCTTAATACAAAAATGACTGTAAATGGCAACTGTTGATCTGCCATTTTTGGTGCCATATTTATGTTTAATATACAAATTGCATTTACGGTGGTTTGACATTTTCACTTACCTGTCATTGATTTACCTGTTCGCAAGCTGTTGGCACAATATATACATTGACTTATTTCATGTACTTACCTATGATGTACACGTGAGGGCGATCTTTTCCTTGTTGTTGATCCTGTAGAGCGGAAGTGTGTCATTGAGTCAGAGCTTGGCGGCATGTGAAGGCTAGGAGACGGAGCCAAGATGGCGGCGTAGCGTTCGGTCTGCTGCAGAACCCGCTCTGTCTTGAAAACTTTTTAAAAGCAACAAAACGAACTTTCAGGATAAAAAATTGAAGCCACATGTGATGGCAAAAAATCTGGGCTCAGACAGAAAAATTACGACTCCCAGTTCTTCTCCATCCAAACGTTTTGGCAAGAGCCAAAACATGGAAACCGACGCCGCAGAAAACATCATTGCTACGCTCAAGATGGCTATCAAAGAGCAAGGAGCTAGCATTGGGAAAAGTATCAGTGACCTGCAGGTTACTGTTAACTGTATTTCTGAAGATCTCAAGGAGCTGAAAGGAAAGTTGGCGCACACCGAAGCGAGAGTGAGTAAAGCAGAGGAAAAAATCCAAAATTTGGAAAGCAAGGTGCTGGAGCTGTCACGATACAAACGAAGAGGGAACCTGCGACTTCACGGGCTAACTGAGGAAGACGGAGAAGACGTTCGCAGAAAGGTCACAGAAATCTGCCAAAACATGGCTCCTGACCACCGAGAGACATTCCCGGAGGTACTCGACTCAGTGCACAGGCTTGGGCAAAGACGTGAGTCTTCAGCGGCACCACTGCCCCGTATAGTAATCATTCAATTCACTATGAGGCATTTTCGAGACATTATCTGGAAGACGGCGAAACGATCCGACTATTTGACGCCGCCCAGGAAGCTGCGCTTTAAGGAAGACCTTTCTCCCGAGCACCGAGAGAGGCGCAACCTATTGTGGCCGCAGGTTGAGAAAGCACGAGAGGAAGGGAAGATTGCATACTTCGTGGGAGCCCGTGCGTTTGTGAACAGAAAGGAGATTCACTTACGTTTGACATGATTTCTTAGCCCTCTTGTGTAGTGAAATAATAGACAAAGACACAATGAATAAAAAGAAATAAAAAGAAGAGAAGGTAGTGTTAGATCAACTGAATGGCAATAGAAAACTTAACAGTCCCTGGGAATGTACTAACAAGGGAATGAAAACTGCAAACCTTTAAGAAAAATGTCAACATAAGGTGTAGAATCAAGTAACATTGTATGAACATGAGGATACATAACATCGTGCTCAATGTGGCAAATATCCCCTGGAAAGTTTTAAGAACACTATTTTTCTCATTTTTTTTAAAGATAGAGGTAAATAAACAAATAAAAATAGCTGTTTCTTTTAATGCTCGAGGATTAAGGGACAATACCAAAAGGAAAGCACTGCTATTATATGCTAAAAGCCTGAATACTGATTTTTGTTTGATACAAGAATCTCATTCTGAACCTAATGACATTAGATTCTGGAAATCCCAATGGGGAGAGGACTTGTGGATGTCTCATGGCACAAACCACTCAGCAGGAACTCTGACTTTGAAACACAAGTTTAAAGGGAAAGTTATCTCTTCACAGACAGATCCAAACGGTCACTTTATTTTGTTGGTTATTTCATTTAATGACCAGGTATTTTTATTGGGAAACGTTTATGGTTATAACAACAAACAGGAGAATATTACCTTAATGCATTCAGTAAATGCAAAAATTGATTCTATAATAAGTAAATTTGCAGATCTAAAGATCATATTCGGAGGAGACTGGAATCATTCAATTAATGATATGTTAGATAGATGGCCAAATAAAAGTAATACAAATATTAGTTATTTGTTAGATTTTATAAATGAAAGAGATCTGATTAATATTTGGAGGTATAAGAATCCTACAGTTAAAGAATTTACGTGGAAGAACAGGTCAGGGTCATTACAGTCTCGTATTGACTATTGGTTGATTTCTGATCCATTATCTGAACATTTCTCTTCAGTTAAAATGTTACCAACACCCTTGACGGATCATAAAACTATCTTTTTGGAGCTGTATATGTCTACTAGTCATCAAACTAAAAGAGTCAACTCATATTGGAAATTAAATAATTCTCTTTTATTGAATGAATCTTTGGTAAAGGAGATTAAAATAAAAATAGATGAATGCTGGGATAGGGCATGTGCTGAAAATATGTATGGCAAAAATTGGGAGTTCATGAAATTTGAATTAAGGTCCCTTATAATGAAAAGAGGAGCTGAAATAGTTAAAAACAGAAAAAAAGAAGAATCAGAAATGATCTCTGAAATTATTGCTTTATCCTCACAGCCACTTGAAAATTTATCAGAGGATAACAAGAACAGACTTCAAATTCTACAATTAAAATTAGATAATCTATATATTCACAAGGCAAAAGGAGCCTTTGTGCACTCTAGGAGGAGATGGCTTGAGGAAGGAGAGCAAAACTCCAGCTATTTCTTCAAATTAGAGAAACAACATAATACACTTTGCAGCATGACCAAACTCTGTTCAGATGATGTCATCACACAAGACCCTAAAAAGATTTCTGAGACATGTGAACTATTTTATAAAGAATTATATAAGTCTAAACTGTCAACAAATGACATGGAAAGTTTCTTCAACTCTTTAGGTAATATTGAGAGCATCAGCAATGCTAATAAAGATTTGTGTGATGCCCCCATCACAGCACTGGATGTTGAGGATGCTATTAAAAAATGAAACTCAATAAGAGTCCTGGGAATGACGGATTAACCTCAGAGTTATATAAATGTTTCTCCAAGGACTTATCAAGCTTTTTACATAAAGTATATATAGAAAGCATTGCTAATGAAAGCTCCCTCCTTCATTGTCTCAGGGGTTGATCACTTTGATTCCCAAACCGCAAAAAGACTATTTGTTGTTAGATAATTGGAGACCTATTTCACTCTTGAACAATGACTACAAGATAATTGCTGTGTTTGGCTAAAAAATTGAAAAGTACACTTAATGACATTATTGATGAAACAGTCTGGTTTCATGACTGGTAGACATATAACAAACAACATAAGACTGGTGATTGATATCTTGGATCATTCAGAATTAATTACAGATAACAGCTTCATTCTTTTTTTAGATTGTTATAAAGCTTTTGATTCCATTGAACACAAATTCATATTTAAAGCACTTAACATTTTTGGTTTTGGGAATATGTTTAAAAAATCTGTCAAAACGTTATATGCAGGTGCAAATAGTTCAATCAAACTCCCATATGGCACTACTAAAAGATTTAGCTTAAATCGTGGAATCCGTCAAGGTTGTCCGATCTCGGCATATCTCTTCCTTCTTCCTATGCAATTGCTCTCCATTCATTTCAAAAACAGTGATGTATTGGGTCTCTCTATTGTTGACAGAACACTGTCTATCACTCAACTTGCAGATGATACAACACTTTTTTTAAGGATACATTTCAAGTTAATAAAGCAATCAAAGTCATTAACTCTTTCTCAATGGCCTCCGGCCTTAAACTGAACATTTCAAAATGTGAGCTTCTTCCTGTTAATAGTTGCACAGATACTATTATTTCTGGGATCCCTGTGAAGCATAAGGTTAAATATCTTGGTATTATAATTGAAAAAGACCAAAGCTCCAGACTATCTGAAAATTTTAATCCACTTATAGCTTCAGTCCAACAGAGGTTTAACCTTTGGCTTCAAAGAGATTTGTCTATTACTGGAAGATCCTTGGTAGCTAAAGTTGAAGGCCTCTCCAGACTTATATATGCAGCTATGGCACTTGATGTCTCAAAAGACATATGCACTAAAATTGACAGAATATTATTTGAATTTATCTGGAAAAAAAGAATACATTATATTAAGAAGAATGTCATGATAAATAAGTTATGTTGTGGTGGGATTACTTCTTTAGACTTCACCTCCTTAAACTCTTCTTTTAAAGTCAAATGGATCAACATTTTCTTAAAAAATCCCAACTCAATCTGGAATTTTATTACTGCCCATATATTTAATTCACTTGGAGGAATGCATTTTCTCTTAAGGTGCAATTACAATATTTATAAATTACCGATAAAACTGTCCAACTTTCATAGTCAACTTTTGTTATCCTGGTCAATGATGTACTCACACAATTTTTCTCCCCATATATTTCATTTTGGAACAATCAAGATATTAGGTTTAAGAACAAATCTTTATATATTAAGAGATGGGTTGATAATAAAATTTTACTTGTTAGTCAATTACTGAATGACAATGGTCAGCTTTTCACTTATGAAGAATTTCTTTCTGTATATGGTTTCCCTGTTACACCAAGAGAATATTCTATTGTATTTGATGCAATACCAGATGGAGTTAGAAAGTTATTGTTGTCTGCTCCTAAAGGTAAAAGTTGTACTATTCCAGGTTTAACTCCTGAAGACATATATATTGGTAACTTGTGTCCTTTATTAAGTGATAAAGCCACTAATCAATGCGTTAGAAATATTATTCAGAGAGACATTGTTTCTAAACCTGCAGCCATTTTCTACTGGAATAATATTTATAATGACATAGATTGGAGGAACACTCGGATTTTATCACGAAAATATTGTATTACAAATAAGGTACGAGACGTTACATTTAAACTGCCTCACAGATGTTATCCAGTCAAGTCCCTTCTTGTAAAATACAAGATTAATATTGACACACTCTGTTCCTTTTGTGGCAATGTGGATGAAACCATATGTCATGTATTTTGGGATTGTACCTACTCTCATGTTTTTTGGATTGATCTAAATAATCTCATAAATAACAAAATTGACTCTTCTTGTAAACTGGACATCCAACATGTTTTATTTGGTCTGTCACAAAATGAGAAAATAAGTTCAGAAAAAATGTATATTATCAACCTTCTATTAATATTTGCTAAATTTCATATTCATTGTACCAAATTTGCACACCAGCGTCCAAACATTAGGGTATTCAAAGCACTTCTTTCATCCTATTTAGAATCTTTAAAAGAATGTATGAATCCTAAAGCCAGCAAAACCAAAGACTATGTGAAGAATATAATTTAACTTAAATCCTGTATCTCGAGCTTTTTTATTTTGTCTTTTCTTTTCTTTTTTTATGGATATGTAAATTTTAATTTTGAAATAATTTATATTTTTGTAACTACTTTTTGTCCTATTGTGATGTAATATTTTCTTGTTTATATGTTTTGTTCAATAAAAAAAAGTGAAGGCTAGGAGACGCTACATGTCAAGTAACGAACCTAAAAAGAAAAGACAAACTTTTCCTTTATATTTTTGAAAAAGAGACTTACCTAAGTTTATTGCAAGCGTAAATGTTTTTACTTACCTTCTTTCACGAAGAAAGCAGCGGATTTCCTTTTCTTTTAACACCCTTGGTCTGCGGAATAAGGTAAATGGCTATTTCGCCTCGTTTCATATTCAGGATCTGTCTAGCAATGCTAGCTACTCTACCTTGTCTGCTGTAATATGGAAACGTGTTCATGTACAATGTATTTCGGTGTAATTGTTTTGTACAGTGAAATTTATGTTCCCTCTATGTTTCTTGTTATGTGAAGCTAGATAGGACGGTATATTGATGCCATTTTGTGTATCTGTCTAGTTTTCACGGTGTTACGAGACGGTGAAGGAGAGCGGGAGAGAGGGGAAAAAATAAACACCCTATCGAGCACCAGTCGAGACTCTCCGCGTCTGCTTTCGAGAACCAGGGGCAGTTACAATGACGATGTACTTGTTTGGTGCGTTGTCAATAAATACATCTTTTTTTTAAAAAAAATAAATAAATAAAAGAAAACAGCAATTGATTAATGTGTTGATCTTGTCCAAAACAAGTTCAATTTTCTTTGAGAAGTAGCACTCCCACGGTGCTCATTATGATAGTGTGGCGGACACTAGTAGTCCATGGGCCAGACGATATTTCGGTACACTCAAGGTGGCAAAACTTACTTATAATTTTTGAAAGGATCCATGTCTGTAGATGATATTTTGGTATGATAACCATTCC
The DNA here is from genome assembly GCF_029633865.1 of Lampris incognitus. Taxonomy (NCBI): domain Eukaryota; kingdom Metazoa; phylum Chordata; class Actinopteri; order Lampriformes; family Lampridae; genus Lampris; species Lampris incognitus. Next base: position 38,223,821 of record NC_079217.1, read on the forward strand.
TGAGTGGCAGCTGTATCACAGTTATCAGCTCATGAAGTTAACCACCCGCTAAACTAAATTGCATTTTAGACGCTGGTGCATATCCTGGTTTAGCCTCATGGTCAGGACATTTTTCAATGTTCTATAATATTGTCTTTGGTATCATTTTAAAGGGGACCTTCTTAGCTTTCATTCAAGCCCTGTTGTGGATATTTCTCACAAATATAGAGGTCACTTGAGCTCTTCAACCCGTCAATAACACACATCTTTCTGCAATGTTCGCCTAAACTATATACTTTCTTTTAGCCCTGTGGCATCTAGGAATATCAGGGACACAAAACACAAAAACTGGAATACTCACAGGACTGTAAAGATTCAGGAAATGTATAATATACCCATACTATTTCATTGTGTGAGGTGATTGTGAGCCTTAAATGAGAACTAGACCAAAGCCAGTTAGGTCACAAACTGGTCTCTATACATTTGTTTAAATACACAATCAAAATACATGATAAAAAGGAATACCATAGTGAGGTAATGAGCTATTTTAATATTTTAAACAACATTGACATTTACATATACTTAGTCAATGATACATGTAATCCCATATCATTAGTGGGTATATGTAATGGTAATGGGTAGGGTAATGGGTATATGTGAATATGGTTACATTATTGTTATCAAGCTCTGTGTAACCAAGTCCAGAATCAACATCCTGTGCATCAATAGACTACTACCACAGTAATACCATCAGAATCATCACACTGTCATTCATCAAACTGCTCGTTTCTCTCATCATCTGACTCCCCAAGTTCAAAGTCCAGTTCTGGACCATCCTGCTGTTTTTGGTTACTGCAGGTCTGTAACCTGCACATGTCTGTGCATGGAAGTCCATTTGACAGGCACATGCAGCTTGGCATTTTGCATGAATGCACACACTTGCATGTTAGCATTTCCAAGACCACATCTGGTGCAGGTGGGGAGCGCATCCAGTAAATGGCCAGCTTGCCTTCATCGTCTGTCCATCCATACTCAGTAGGGCTTGGCACCACAGGGTTAGCCTGCAGACAGCACTTCCATATTGCTGCCTGATAGTTGGCTCGTTGAACATGCATAAAGAGACAGTCTCTACATGGTGGCAGCTGGCTGGACTCAACCTCTCCCCTTTTGGTGCAGAAGAGCTGGTAACGGAGTTTGTTCACCTCAGCAGTGCTGCTATTAGCAACATACATCCGACAGGTGAACTGCTCAATTTTCTGGAACAGCTCATCACTCACATTCCATGTCTGTCCCAGTTGACTAAAAGTCTCTTGGCAGGAAGTGTGCTTTCTCACTATCTTCAGGGAATTCAGCTTCCCTCGACCAGCGAATGCACTGACAGTGTCGCAGCCTGTGAAGGCATGTAAGCCAATTAGGCTGTCACAGATGCTGTCTCCAAGTGAACTTGCCAGTTTGGTGATGTCGACAAACCGTGTGCGGTTCTGAGTCCCACACTTCTGGTAGATGGGACAGGTGATGTCCTTCTGGAAGCCAAGACAAAGCACCATGACATCAGTGTCCTCAGCTGTGATGATAACTGACTTTGAGCCCGCATTTGCTGCATGCAATGCATGCAGGAGCAGACGGGTGTCAGCTTCTTCATGTGTGGAGTGCAGTTCTGCTGCTCCCTCACACCCATCTTCTGTCAACTTGTAGCAGGTTTCCTCACAGGTCATGTACAACACCTTGCCATGCAGCATAGCTCTGTATCGTGGGAGTTTCCACTCTTCCACCAGAAACTTGATGAGACTGGTCTTGTTGGAGGAACTGCACAGAAATTTTCTTCACTGCTGGACGTGGTGTCCCCCTGCAAGATTCTTGTACTGGAGAGTGATGTCTCCACCCCGGTTCAGTCGTTCAGCATCTTTGATCGAAGTCTGGTGATAGACATCAAAAACAACATCAATCCTCCCACTCTGTGCTCCCTCATGGAGGACCTGGGTCGAGGCTGACTCTGCCACCTGTGCAAAGGTTTTGTTGTTTCCATTCATTTTTTGGACCAGGCTCATCCCATCAATGATGGAAGTAGATGGGATTGGGATGTCTTCTGCAGGAGATACATTCTTTTCAAGCTCTCTGGCAAGTACAGCCTTGTTTGTTTTTCGTAAGGACCCATCAGCATTTGCCAGTGCCCATGGTAGTGGGCCCAATGGGTAGGCAAGGACATCCTTCAGATTCACCTTCCTGCTTTCAGCCACCAGGATCATGTGACTGAAAAGGTTTCTATCTGCCTTCAGAACCACATCCTATGCTTTCTTTCCATGAGCTTGTTTTGTGCTGACATTGGAGAATGTTTTCAGACTTTGCTTGGTCATCTTGTCGTGGAATTTCACAGGTGGTGGGTCTGCATCTAACCTTGTTTGCTGGAATGCTTGGTAGGCCTCTTCTCCTTTCTCAAGAGCTCTCAAGAGATCTATGGTCACATCAGGTGGAGCCATGTTGCCAGTGGAGAGGCTAACCAAATCAATCTCATCAGGGGACATAGGATTGAGCAAGTTATTCTCCATAAGGTCCATGAGAGACTGGACATCTGCTTCATCTCTCTTGATCCTTGGACTCTGTAGATCTGGATGAGACCATTTGCACCTGCCTTGACCTGTCAGGTCTCTCAGCTGTCTGAGGTACATGCTTCTATACTCAGCTGTGAGATAATATTTGGTCACAGCTCCTGGCTTCAAGCTGAATCCCTTTGTCCCTCCAGCTGTTTGGGTGTCTTTGTTCACCGTTTCTTCTATAGCTTGGTCAACAGGGATTCGGCCAAAGGGATTGGTGGAGCCCAGTTGGACTGAGAAGCCTCCTTCCATGAATTCTGTGTACACATCTGGGTGTGTGATGGGCAGCTCAGGCATCTGGGCGTAGTAGTAGGGGAGGTAGCGTGCTTAATTCATCCTGTCATAAGCAAAGCACCATGGGATCATTGCTCGAATGCTAGCCAAGTGTAGCATCCAGTCTCCCTCTCTGGATGCTCGGATGAGCCCCAACAAGATTTCAACCATGTCCAAATAGGACATCCAGAAGTTCGAGAGGCTGCCGTTTCCACCTCTAAGGAACTCACGGTAGACTTCAAATAGATCCATGATGCGTGTACAAGAGCTGTTCTCGAGGACCTCCTTCAAAGCATGTTGTGAGACTTCTTTCCCAAGGCTGTCAATGGTCTTCAGTGTCTCATTCAGGTGAACCATGTCATTCCTGTGAGTTTCTTCCAACCAGGACAAGAAACCATTCAAGGTCAGTCGCATGAGAGCCTCATACAGGAGCTTGTGTAGTCGCACTGCCCTGTTGTACTTGCGGCCATCCATAACACCAGCAATTGAGCCTTCTGCAATCATGCCAGACTCAATGCAGAGGTCTTTGAGTCCAGCATCTTGGAAACGCTTTCCTATTATTGCCAGCAGTGTGCAGATGGTGTGGAATACCCCAAGCCTAACGATGATATCATGGAACTTGTCATGGTGTTTCCATGTGATCTCGACAGCCTTCGCATACAGGGCTTGGTCAAAGACACAGACAATCTTCCTCAGGCCTAAGCACTGCATGATGCTCAGTGACTGGTTAAGCACCTCGTTGACAGTAGACATTTGTGTCGCTGGAGCATTGATGGTAGGCAGATAGCCTATATTGTCGGGGATGACCGTCATCTCTCCTCGAGTCAGGATGTTGAAGCCTGTCCAGCTGCTGACTGACTGTTCTTCTTGTTGTGACATGCGTGCTAGGACCCAAAGAAGGTTTTTCTCTCTGGCAAGCTTAGTATTGGCTGCAGTATCGGCATCTGACTTATTGCTTTGTGGTGGCCCTACCCGTTGTCCAGCATTGTAAGTTGGTAACATTGGTGGGGGTCCATCAATGCTTCTCTTCTTTGTTTTGGGAACAGTGGCCATGGGTTGGACAGGAAGTGGGTTGACTGGCTTTGCTTGCACAGCAATCCCATTGACTCTGTGAGATGTTCCCTCACCACTGACAGTTTCTTCAAGACGGTCGATATTGCCCCAGGCTAAAGTTGTGAATATGCCAGGATGGATGTTAGCTGGAAGGGCAATGCCACTCCCTGATGATGAGAGTTTCTGGAGACACAGGGCAGTGTTGATCTCTTCCATCTGTGAATAGGACACACTGTGACCAAGTCGGTTGAGGATGTTTATCAACTCTACATTTCCTGTCAACGATTTGACACTGAATGGCAGAACAATGTGCTTGGAAGGCTTGGTATTTCCACATGTCACTGCATATACTATGTCATGGCCAAATGACTGCAGAAGGCACTGCACTCTCTGGGATGCATGATCAGGATCATTTGAGCCTGTGAGTAGAGAGTACAGGAAGATAATGAGCGACTCTGGAATGGTAGGACATTCTGCTTCTGGTTTGACTTCAGGCGGCCAGGTTTGAGGAACATCTTGACTTTTAATGTCTGCTCTCAATTTGATGGCTGCTTTGGCTATAACATCTTGTGCACTGACACTTTTCAGGGTCTGCAGCTCCCTTTTGAGAGACTGATTTTCTTTGGCAAGTTCCCTCATGGACAAGTTATCGGGATAGAGGAGGAATTTTCCTTTCTCATCAGGGAATATCTGCAAGGCTCCAGCAAACTCACTCTCCAGGTTTCGCCTTATGTGCTTCTTGGTTGATTCCTTGACTTGGGCAATGCCTTGGGAGTTCATTGAAGCTACCAGTCTAGAAGAGAGATCAGTCATTGTCATCACTTGAGGATTGCCAAAAAGCTCCATCCTGATGAAGAGGAACAGCTCATTGTATGCCTTATTCACAGCAGCTTCATACTGGGCTGCAGCATCATCATCTTCATTGCTGGCAACCTCTCCTTTGGAAACCTCTTCTTTGGTGTAAAGTCTATAGCATGACCTGTGGTAGTGCCCTTCAGCTGCTACAAGGTCTCTACTCACAATGGCAAGGATTCTGCTGTCCCTTTTCTTTGTGGCTGCACTCCTGATCTGTGCATCAGCTTGCAGTTCTCGACACTGCACCAGTACTTCTCTCGTATTCTGTCTCTTGGAATATTTGCTGTTTTTCTGACAACATATGCACTCTGCATCATAAGTCCTAGATGTACTTGGAGCATGTCGAGCTACTCTCTTAGATTGTTTCTCTTCAGCAGAGACACAACTTTTCTTTTCTTTTGCAAGGAGGCCATCAAGAATTTGCTTCATAGTGAAGATACTGCGACACTTTCTGTGGTAGTAGATTGCTGGAATCTGTCCCTCGGGAATGTCTTTTGCCAGTTTCAAAACTGGTGCATGATTTCCTATCTGAGCTGCCCTGAGCAGAGTTCTCCATGAGTCGACACTTTGTAGTGAAACCAGCTTATCTGTATCATCAGAACAGTGGATAATGCACTCCACCCATGGGCGCTTTGGTATTGGGTAAAAACTTGCTTGTTCACCAGTGGCCATATTCAGTCAGTTTTCACCTGCCACATACAAACAAATACATGTAACTTAGGTGTATGAACACTACTAAAACAAAGTTTACTTTGCTTCACCAGCATCATATTACCATTATTTATCTTACATAGCCACAAATAGATACATTACCTAGTTGCTATGCAACAGCTGTATTTTGTCCACATGAGGCCGCTAAAATCAACACAAGATGAAAGTTCCTCGTAGCCACTTTAACTAATCATATTAACATATACATTAAAAGAACATGCTAACATTATGGGAAATTAGCTTACAATCTTCTCCAGAGTGAGACAAGAAGATAGATACCAGTTTCCTCTATATGTGTTTAGTAGAAAGCTATCTGGCTGCACGTTAGCCTAGCTTAGCACAATGAATGGAAGTACACAGTACTGGTTATCCTTGGTTGTTGGCCAACTAAGAACTGTCCCAGAGTTTAAGCTAGGCTAATCAGTACCAGGGGTGTTGAAATGCTATATTTGTAAAAATCTGGGCAAATACACAATCGTGAGAGGCACAGAAACAGGTTTCTTGAAAGAAAAATGAAATAGCTGCTCATTTGGAAAGGTTATCATGTATTATTTTACTTCTGTTAGTGTACCAAATAAAATGGCACCAGTGAAGTTGTGTCACCTTGGGTGATATCGATATCTGGTCTGACCCATGGACTAACTGGCTTTGGTCTAGTTAGTTTCTTAGTAATAATGCCCTTCTAATTTAAGGTTCACAATCACCTCACACAATGAAATAGTATGGGTATATTATACATTTCCTGAATCTTTACAGTCCTGTGAGTATTCCAGTTTTTGTGTTTTGTGTCCCTGATATTCCTAGATGCCACAGGGCTAAAAGAAAGTATATAGTTTAGGCGAACATTGCAGAAAGATGTGTGTTATTGACGGGTTGAAGAGCTCAAGTGACCTCTATATTTGTGAGAAATATCCACAACAGGGCTTGAATGAAAGCTAAGAAGGTCCCCTTTAAAATGATACCAAAGACAATATTATAGAACATTGAAAAATGTCCTCACCATGAGGCTAAACCAGGATATGCACCAGCGTCTAAAATGCAATTTACTTTAGGGGGTGGTTAACTTCATGAGCTGATAACTGTGATACAGCTGCCACTCAGGAATGGTTATCATACCAAAATATCATCTACAGACATGGATCCTTTCAAAAATTATAAGTAAGTTTTGCCACCTTGAGTGTACCGAAATAGGAAATTTTGGGCTCTGGCCCATGGACTATAGGGGCTATGCCTCTCACCCAGCAGGGTTGTGAGCTGGGGGCGTGGTTTACGTTCCCGGGCTCTCTGGTGCAGGGTTGTTCCTGTTTCAGTTTGGTTTTGGAGCTGAGGAATAAAGTTCAAACTCGCCTTCGACTCCTGTGTTTTTCCTCATCCTGCCACAATAGCTTTGATAGCACTGGTATATTATATATGTATGACGCATTTATGGCAACACACAACTTTCCTCCCTGTCATTTATAAAGAATTTGCAACTGTTTGTGATGCAATCTCAGAAAGTCTTCCTCACCTTATAAAAAGTCATATGGGGTTTGTAATGTCCAAGTGATTACATCACAAGCATGTAACAAGTGATTTAGATATGACTGGTCCAAAGTTTTTTGCTGAGGACGTGTCACTCCATGGAGTGACATGTCAGAAAAGATAACACATGGTGTAGTTAAAAGCAGCTATTTTTATTTGTTTATTTACCTCTATCTTTAAAAAAAAATGAGAAAAATAGTGTTCTTAAGACTTTCCAGGGGATATTTGCCACATTGAGCACGATGTTATGTATCCTCATGTTCATACAATGTTACTTGATTCTACACCTTATGTTGACATTTTTCTTAAAGGTTTGCAGTTTTCATTCCCCTGTTAGTACATTCCCAGGGATTGTAAGTTTTCTATTGCCATTCAGTTGATCTAACACTACCTTCTCTTCTTTTTATTTCTTTTTATTCATTGTGTCTTTGTCTATTATTTCACTACACAAGAGGGCTAAGAAATCATGTCAAACGTAAGGCTACATTCCTATATTGCAAACAATATAATACTGATGTTTGTATTGTACAAGAATGTCACTCAACTGAACAAGATACGAATTTCTGGAGATTACAATGGGGGTGTGCTTTACGGCTGTCTCATGGGTCAGAACGCTCAGCTGGTGTTTGCATTCTGAAAAACTGTTTTAATGGAAACTTTCATTTCTGACTGCGACAAAAAGGGCCACTATATATTCCTTATACTTGAAATTGCAAACTTGAATTATATTATAGCTAATGTTTATGGTTTTAACTCACAAAAGAATAATGCTTATAACCGTTGGTTACAAAGATACTTGTCTCTGAAGGGCAGAGTTCTGCTCACTAAGGCGTAAAGTATGTCTCATTTAACCTATGCTGTTCAATCATTATATCAGTGTGTAAATCGATCGACAGGAAGCTCGGCAATCTCTTATGGAAAAACAAAACCCACTGTATGTGAAAATCTGTCATTTTAAATACATATAATGGTGGGCTAAATTTTATAGACTTCAGCTCGCTTAACAATACATTCAAAATAAACTAGATCAAACAATATCTTAAAAAAAACACTACTTCTATTTGGAATTTCATCTCATCACTTTTTTTTCACATTTAGGTGGTCTAAAATTCATTCTGCATTGCAAGTATCGTATTCAAAACAAATCCCGCTCAAACTTTCCAGTTTTCACCAACAGGTTCTTTTGGCTTGGGCACTGATTTACAAGCACATCTTCTAGCCGCAGAGATATTATATTTGGAACAACTGTGGTATTGTATATAAGAATAAGTCATTATTTTATGATAAATGGTTTAACAATGGCATGATACTAGTGAGTCAGTTGTTTAATAAAGAAGTGCTATTATACAACTACTCAGAATTTCTTGCCAGGTATAACCCCAAAAGAGTTTTCTATAGTTTTCAATGCTATCCCATCTGGTATATATACATGTTATTTAGGAATGTTGACTTCTCTATGCCCTTGTCAATGTCACCCCTGACCCAGTTCAATCTCCATTAGGAAAAGTTTGTTTTCCTTTTCATAGAGGTATGAATTCCAGATTAAGAGCTTTGTTTCAGGCCAACATCGTTTCTGTTCCTCCAGCAACATTTTAATATTGACTGGAAGAAACCTGGTCCTTACCATAAAAGTTCCTCCTAACAAATAAGGTCAAAAAAGTTTCATTTAAGTTGATCCATAGATTCTATCCAGTTAAATGTTTCTTTCAAAAGTTAAAGAGTGACATAGTAGATGTAAATTGCTCTTTCTATGAATTACATCCTGAAACTTGCTCCCATTTATTTTGGTCTTGTACTTTTACATATAAGCTGTGAAAAGATGTCAATCATTTTATAGTTGACAAAATGTTCTCAGATTTTGCTCTTCATTATAGAAATACTATAGGCTATTTGGTTGCTATGATTATAGTGACCAAGACGTTAATGCATTTTTTTCTGATTAATCTAATTCTACTTCTTGCCATTTCCACATTCACAAATGTAAATTTACAAACAAAACAAACCTAATTTCTTTGTATTTATGAACAAAAATGGTACAATATGTGTCAATGATTTTTTCCTCTCAAAACAAAAAAGCTATTAAAGCAATGAATGTTTGCAGTGTTTTTAAGTGAATTTATTGTCATATACTCGCTTTTTTCTCTCCATCCTAGATTTTTTTCTTTGTTTCTGTTTGACACTGCTCATCGTTGTATTTTACCCATTATTCATTTGATTCTGTTGTCTTCTTTTGTTATTATGTATGTTGACAGTTTGAAATAAAGAATTATCAAAAAAAGAAAATTAGCCGTGTCTGCGGGTGGGAAGCCGGATGTGGGTATGTGTCCTGGGGGAATAGCATGATCCTACCGCACGCTATGCCTCCTGGCGAAACTCCTCACTGTCAGGTGAAAAGAAGCGGCTGGCAACTCCACATGTATAGGAGGAGACATGTGGTAGTCTGCAGTGTAGCCCTCCCCGCATCAGCAGAGGGGGTGGAGCAGTGACTGGGACGGCTCAGAAAATTAGGGTAATTGGCCGGATACATCCATCCATTATCCAAACCACTTATCCTGCTCTCAGGGTCGCGGGGATGCTGGAGCCTATCCCAGCAGTCATTGGGCAGCAGGCGGGGAGACACCCTGGACAGGCCGCCAGGCCATCACAGGGCCAACACACACAATTTACACCTAGGGACAATTTTAGGACAGCCGATTCACCTGACCTGCATGTCTTTGGACTGTGGGAGGAAACCGGAGCACCCGGAGGAAACCCATGCAGACACAGGGAGAACATGCAAACTCCACACAGAGGATGACCTGGGATGACCCCCAAGGTTGGACTACCCTGAGGCTCAAACCCAGGACCTTCTTGCTGTGACCTATACAACTGGGGAGAAAAAGGGGGGAGTTCTCACATCATAAATCAAACCCTGAACTGGTCTGAAGTCCAAAGACAGGGGGCCGATTTCTAAAAGGCAAAGAATGTTAATGCATAGTTTTTTTTCTTTTATTTTATGCAATGGATAATTATGAAAACTGACTGGTTACTGATCCATACCACTTGGGGGCAGACCTGCACTTTTATGTGTATTAGGAGTTCACACGCCTGTCAAAAAGATCAAAAAGCCTGTCTTAATGTAAATATTAATGTATTTTGAATGGCTAAAATATAGAAGCGTTTTGCTCAAAGATTTTGCAGTGTTGAATATTGACAATGAGAATTGCAGGAAATAAATCAAGCATCAATTTCTAAAATACACACTTGCCTAACTATGCAAAATAGTCAAACTGCCATGAAAAATCCCCCAAAAAAGAGAAAAAAACCTACACCGCCATATGAATATATTATATGTACCATATTCAAATAAAGCTCACAATCATTTTGGGGTTCGAAAAGGGATGGTGAGAAAACACACTTCCTGTGGGTAGATGCTTGTACTGGTGGTGTGAGTGCGTGCATGACACACGCAGACAAAGAGATTTAAAAAAAAAAATATTTGGTCTACTTTGATGAGTTTTCCTGCTTACCAAGTTTGTCGAGACCGTTTTCTAGTTTTCAACATAGCTTATACATTCAAAGAGGCAAACGAGACGAGAAAGGCAATCCTGAGAAAATGACCAGACTTGGCTGCATGCTTGTTGCCTTCCTCATGCTCAGGACTGCTGTGAAGGGTGATGATGGTAAATATAAAACTGTTTCCTGCTTGTTCTTTGTCATTGTATTATTTATTTAGTATGTGGCCCTTCTTACATTATCCATACTAGATTCAGACCACCACATCTCCTGATAAGAAACATACGAGTCTATGGAAGAGGCATTCTACAACTTTCTCAGTTATGCCTGATTTTGTCCTGTGCTGCATACTGTATTTGCTGCTCTGTAAATTTAGTTCTATGCCAATCTGCTGTATGTCTTGTCTGCTTAATGTTGCTTTGGCTGCTTTCATGCCTTGTTGCCTTTGTGAAGTATTTGTGACTACCCTTGAAATGTGCAGGTTAAAACATACATGTATGTATTTATGTGTATACAGTGTGTATACTACAACTACTGATTAAAGCAGTGACTCACAATATTATTTGTAATGAACATTTTTAAGAAAATTACCTTAATATTATACTGTTTGATCATATATAGTATATACATATACATATACATATATATATATATAAAATCCAGTGAGTAAACTAAATTCTTTATGAGACAGCACAAGCCTGTCAAGCACAAGCCTAAGCAATCATTAGCATGATTGCCTAAGCCTAAGCCTAAGCACAAGCCTAAGCAATCATTAGCATTGCTTATGGCATGAAACAGGCTTGTACTATCTCAGAATTTATATATATACACACACACACACACACACACACACACACACACACACACACACACACACACACACACACACATATATATATATATATATACATACATATACACACACACACATATACACACACACACACACACACACACACACACACGTGTTAAGCTCAAACAACATTTTCAAGCTAAAATTGTGTCCTTTTTAGAACCACCAGTTGAACCACGTGTATTCTTCTCGGGGATAAAGTTTACTATGATCTGTCCATGGAAGGATTTGACATGGTACAAAGGAAACAACAAAGAATCAGAAAATGACGAAAATACATTGACCAAACAGTATAACATGGAAAACAAGGGTGTTTACTGTTGCACTAATGATAGTCACATCTACCAATTTTATGTCAGAGGAAAAGGTGAGTAAAGCGTTTGCTGGTTTTCACACATACTAAGCACCACTGCTGTTAAGAGACAGTTGTTTCCATCATTCCGTTTAAACTTCTCCTTCACTTGCCAGTGTGTGAAAACTGCTATGAGATGAACGGGATTATTGTTTTCCTCATCGTTGCTGGAGACATAGCGCTAACAACAGTTGTGATTCTGCTGGCATTCTTCTCTGCCAAGAGGCAGGATTCAACCACAAGCACATCTACCAAAGGTTGGGCCATACTTTGAATCAAATTGTCTAGTGCCACTATGTTCTTGGGGCCATGATTTATTTGTATAGCCCAAAATCACAAACTAGTCCCAAAGAGCTTTACAATCAGTGGAATATATGACATTCCATGCATGTCCTTAGACCCTCAACTCAGATGAGGAAACCTACAAAAAAAAAAAAAAACTTATTAGGGAAAGAAATGGGAGAAACCTCAGGAAGAGCAGCAGAGGAAGGATCCCTCTTCCAGGACAGACAGACATGCAAAAGGTGTCGAGTGCACAGAGTAGACAAGAGTAACTGAATTATAATGTACCATCATAGATTACACACAGCGAGGTAATGTCGAATATGTACAGTTAATACACAGATTATAGTAAAGCAAATTTACATGTCCTGGGTTATAAAAACTGATGTCCAGCTGTAGTTGAAAACATCATATTAATCAGTTTTGGGCAAAGCAAGTATTGCCTGATTTTTGCTGCTAAATGCTTCCAAAACACCCGACCATGAGCAGGTGTTTATGTCAGCATGATTGAAGGCCTTGCCATTTTGAAAGCAAAGGGCCAGGTATCGAATTTCAGTACAGAGCTCTGTAAGTCATTTTGCTGCAAATGCATCAAGACTGACACTAAAACTGTTTCTGATAACACACGCAATGAAAGCCACGTTATATGATTTATCCACAACAGGGTCGTCTCGGGCAGCAGGTCGCAGCGGTCCGCCTGTCCCCTCACCTGACTATGAGGTGGGTGCAGCCATTGGGTCTCACTTTGGAACAAGGAATGCATTTGTTTTTCGGTTTTTTGTTTTTTGTTTTTGTTTTTGTTTTTGTTTTGTTTTTGTTTTTTGCTGTTCAGTTTTTTGATCATTTGTTTAAAAAAGGTATTGAAAACAAAATCAGTAAGTTGAAAATGAAATCAATACATGAAGTCGTAGAAGTAGTTAACAACTGTAGTGTTTAGCAGGCAGTTGGTCAATATTTTTCCACAGTGTATCTTGCTTTTCATGTAAGCAATTCTGTCTAGTTTTCCCCCAAACATCAAAAAGCACATTTGCAGCAATCCTTTGACATACACGTGTAAAAGGTTATTGGTAATGGCACTACAAAATACATGACCCATCTGTATTGTTTGTGTTTTTACAGCCACTGAGACCTCAAACCCGAAACCCAGATACTTACTCTACAGTACACAGGACTGGCTAGAGTCATCTAGAGTCATCTGGAGACACCGAGAGACATTTGGAGACATCTGGAGTCATCTAGAGACATCTAGAGTCATCTGGACTTCCGGTTCACAGAGCTAAACCCTGCATACACTTGTTCATAAAACCACACTGTGAGGTTTTCACATAGCACACGGTGATATAGTGTCAGAATAGAGATACTGATGACTTTATATGGGCTTGCTTAGAGGAGCGCTTTACAAGGTACCACTGTACACGTCAAGGTACACGTCACAGGTATGGAATAGTTACTGCTGGTATAGAATAGTTGCTGCTTTAAACACATTGATAAATATTGTTGTACATATCTGTTTTCTACTGTAATCAAATTTCACTATGACTTTGTTGGGTTGAATGATTTTGTTGGAAACCTGCAACGTCACCACAGGCAGCAGCAATCTGCTATTGACTGTGGGCCTGCTAATTTGTTGTATCGAGTTATTTTGCATTGCCTGTTTCATGTCCCCAAGGCCTAACAAGCTTAACACCCAACATGAGAGATCGTACCCGAAGTGAACAGTGTTAAAACTGAATGGGCCTAGAATTTAACAGTGAGCAACCTGGTCTTCATAGCTTTGCTTGTTGTGGGAAGCAGCCAACAGATGCTCTTACAAACACAGAGCTATACTTTGTTGTACACAGGCTCAAAACCACAGCTCGCATAGTACGCCCTCACCATGATCTGTGCTGTCTTTCCATTGTTCCTGTTTCTCGTGTGACTGACATTTTTAACTGTTGATAATCAAAGTACCGTACCACAGTATTCTTAGAAACGTTTGACAAATTTAGAAGTATTTTTTTCTTCAGAGTATATCTTACACAGTAGTCAACACAAATGGAAAGAATGAGCAACGCATGTGCCTCGGGTTGCCTGCACAGCGTTCCTGCGGCCCTGCCGCAGAAAACAGTAACGATGATGATGACGGAAATGGAGGCTGAAAACAAGATGCCACTGGATGTCTTATCTGCAACCAAAATAAAGATGACTGATTGGTCCCTTTTGTTTTGTCTGACTGTTTCATAGCTCAGAGTAGATTTCAATGGAACTACACCCACATGACAGTGCTTAATGAAACGAGTCTACATCTGCTGTGTTCATATATATGTAAATGTATGAGAGAGAACAAATTCTCTTGGCCTATCTCAGAGAAGTTGTGGCAAACTCCCATGCATGGACTTACAGCTAGTGTGTGTGTGTGTGTGTGTGTGTGTGTGTGTGTGTGTGTGTGTGTGTGTTTGTGAGAGAGAGAGAGAGAGAGAGAGAGAGAGAGAGAGAGAGAGAGAGAGAGAGAGAGAGAGAGAGAGAGAGAGAGAGAGAGAGAGAGAGAGAGAGAGAGAGAGAGAGAGAGAGAGAGTGGTCCCCATTGGCATACAGAAATCAGAAACCACCTAACTTGGGACATTTTACAGGTCCCCGTGAGGAAAAGTGTCTAGTTTCGGTTTAGGACTTGGGTTTAGGGTTAAGGTGAGAATTAGGATTAGATTAAGGTTAAGGTAAGGGTTAAAGTTAGGCATGTAGTTATGATGGTTAAGGACTAGGGAATGAATGTAGTCAATGATGGGTCCCCACAAGGATAGGGTGATGTGTGTGTGTGTGTGTGTGACATTGTAATCTATTGGATGTGTGTGCGCTGCTTCCCCTGAATGTCCCTTGTGCCCCCCCCCCCCATTCTTGTTCCAATCATTTGTTTATACTCTTTTTTTCTTTATTTCTAGCCCTCCCTCGTTCCTTCCGCTCTCCTATCTGCCACTCACCCACTCAACCGCTCCGTCGTCTCTGGTGAAACAGATTGAAATAGACCCCTGGGACAAAAAGTTTCTTGCCCTCACTCTCACAAGATTGTATGAAATGAAAAAAAAAGACAAACAAACAAATAGTTAGAAAAAAAACAGATTAGGGACCATTTGAATTTTCTTAAAATGAACCGGGGACATTATTTACCACATGGCAGTGCACATTTATGAAGATTTATTTGTAAGAACATTTCACTTTATCTTCATATTTAAAGCATTACATACACTCACCGGCCACTTTATTAGGCACACCTGTCCAACTGCTCGTTAACGCAAATTTCTAATCAGCCAATCACATGGCAGCAACTCAATGCATTTAGGCATGTAGACATGGTCAAGACGATCTGCTGCAGTTCAAACCGAGCATCAGAATGGGGAAGAAAGGTGATTTAAGTGACTTTGAACATGGCATGGTTGTTGGTGCCAGACGGGCTGGTCTGAGTATTTCAGAAACTGCTGATCTACTGGGATTTTCATGCACAACCATCTCTAGGGTTTACAGAGAATGGTCCGAAAAAGAGAAAATATCCAGTGAGCGGCAGTTCTGTGGGCGAAAATGCCTTGTTGATGCCAGAGGTCAGAGGAGAATGGCCAGACTGGTTCGAGCTGATAGAAAGGCAACAGTAACTCAAATAACCACTCATTACAACCGAGGTATGCAGAAGAGCATCTCTGAACGCACAACACGTCAAACCTTGAGGCAGATGGGCTACAGCAGCAGAAGACCACACCGGATGCCACTCCTGTCAGCTAAGAACAGGAAACTGAGGCTACAATTCGCACAGGCTCACCAAAATTGGACAATAGAAGATTGGAAAAACGTTGCCTGGTCTGATGAGTCTCGATTTCTGCTGCGATATTTGGATGGTAGGGTCAGAATTTGGCGTCAACAACATGAAAGCATGGATCCATCCTGCCTTGTATCAACGGTTCAGGCTGCTGGTGGTGGTGTAATGGTGTGGGGGATATTTTCTTGGCACACTTTGGGCCCCTTAGTACCAATTGAGCATCGTGTCAATGCCACAGCCTACCTGAGTATTGTTGCTGACCATGTCCATCCCTTTATGACCACAGTGTTCCCATCTTCTGATGGCTACTTCCAGCAGGATAACGCGCCATGTCATAAAGCTCGAATCATCTCAGACTGGTTTCTTGAAAATGGCAATGAGTTCACTGTACTCAAATGGCCTCCACAGTCACCAGATCTCAATCCAATAGAGCACCTTTGGGATGTGGTGGACCGGGAGATTTGCATCATGGATGTGCAGCCGACAAATCTGCAGCAACTGCGTGATGCTATCATGTCAATATGGACCAAACTCTCTGAGGAATGTTTCCAGTACCTTGTTGAATCTATGCCACGAAGGATTAAGGCAGTTGTGAAGGCAAAAGGGGGTCCAACCCGGTACTAGCAAGGTGTACCTAATAAAGTGGCCAGTGAGTGTATATGTACGTGTGTGTGTGTGTGTGTGTGTGTGTGTGTGTGTGTGTGTGTGTGTGTGTGTGTATATATATATACACTACCGTTCAAAAGTTTGGGATCACCCAAACAATTTTGTGTTTTCCATGAAAAGTCACACTTATTCACCACCATATGTTGTGAAATGAATAGAAAATAGAGTCAAGACATTGACAAGGTTAGAAATAATGATTTGTATTTGAAATAAGATTTTTTTTACATCAAACTTTGCTTTCGTCAAAGAATCCTCCATTTGCAGCAATTACAGCATTGCAGACCTTTGGCATTCTAGCTGTTAATTTGTTGAGGTAATCTGGAGAAATTGCACCCCATGCTTCCAGAAGCAGCTCCCACAAGTTGGATTGGTTGGATAGGCACTTCTTTGAGCAGACTGAGTTTCTGGAGCATCACATTTGTGGGGTCAATTAAACGCTCAAAATGGCCAGAAAAAGAGAACTTTCATCTGAAACTCGACAGTCTATTCTTGTTCTTAGAAATGAAGGCTATTCCATGCGAGAAATTGCTAAGAAATTGAAGATTTCCTACACCGGTGTGTACTACTCCCTTCAGAGGACAGGACAAACAGGCTCTAACCAGAGTAGAAAAAGAAGTGGGAGGCCGCGTTGCACAACTGAGCAAGAAGATAAGTACATTAGAGTCTCTAGTTTGAGAAACAGACGCCTCACAGGTCCCCAACTGGCATCTTCATTAAATAGTACCTGTTAGAGCCTGTTTGTGCTGTCCTCTGAAGGGAGTAGTACACACCGGTGTAGGAAATCTTCAATTTCTTAGCAATTTCTCGCATGGAATAGCCTTCATTTCTAAGAACAAGAATAGACTGTCGAGTTTCAGATGAAAGTTCTCTTTTTCTGGCCATTTTGAGCGTTTAATTGACCCCACAAA
This sequence comes from Lampris incognitus, assembly GCF_029633865.1. Classification (NCBI taxonomy): domain Eukaryota; kingdom Metazoa; phylum Chordata; class Actinopteri; order Lampriformes; family Lampridae; genus Lampris; species Lampris incognitus. The sequence continues at coordinate 38,241,141 of NC_079217.1, forward strand.
TGTGATGCTCCAGAAACTCAATCTGCTCAAAGAAGTGCCCATCCAACCAATCCAACTTGTGGGAGCTGCTTCTGGAAGCATGGGGTGCAATTTCTCCAGATTACCTCAACAAATTAACAGCTAGAATGCCAAAGGTCTGCAATGCTGTAATTGCTGCAAATGGAGGATTCTTTGACGAAAGCAAAGTTTGATGTAAAAAAAATCTTATTTCAAATACAAATCATTATTTCTAACCTTGTCAATGTCTTGACTCTATTTTCTATTCATTTCACAACATATGGTGGTGAATAAGTGTGACTTTTCATGGAAAACACGAAATTGTTTGGGTGATCCCAAACTTTTGAACGGTAGTGTATATATATACTATGTGTGTGTGTATAAATATATAACATTTTTTTTCCCGAAACAGTCAATGGTGTTGTGAGTGCTCGACAAATGAGAAGCGGAATATCAACACAGATACAGGAAAAAAGATTTTAATAAATTGTAGTACTGGCCTGTTTTGTGCGTCTCACACGAAAGCAGCTGGTGAGTGCAAGACGCCCGAAACCGGCCTGTACTGCAATGTATTAAAATCTTTTTTCCTGTATGCGTGTTGATATATATATATATACAAACGTAGCAGAAAATGAAACATCACCTAACCCACCCTACAGTGACACCGTGGCCACAAACATCGGTGAGCAGTTTTTTTAACTTTTGGATAAGTGCTTTACCCCGGACCATCAACTGAGGAAGATATTCAATAGGAACACCATCAAAATTTAGTTACAGCTGCATGCCTAACATTCAACAAATGACATCATCCCACAACACAAGAATCATATGAACAAATAAATGACACCTTCTTCACAGTTGGACTCCCCCAACTGCAACTGCCGTGTGAACGACTCATGCCCCCTCGAAAGAAAATGCCAGAGGAAGGGAGCTATCTACCAAGCTACGGTGACGAGAGATGACAACGGCAAAATAGAGACATACGTCGGTCTAACAGAGGGAACATTCAGAAAGAGGTTTAATGCACACGTGCAGCTTTAGAAACAACCGTTTAAAGAACGTAACATCTTTAAAAGCAAGCTTAGAGAGGCTTCGAATACTGCTGAAAAGACCTAGATGGTGTAGTGCAAGTGAAATGTTTGTGGCTGCAGGAGTCAATACCTTTCAGGCACTTCTAAGAAATCTCATGTATAAATTTATTTGCCAGCCCAGTGACTTTGATAATGTAATCATCAAGGGTTTAACTAATACAAGACTCAGTGCCACACGCTACCAATCCCGGCAGTGGGACCACTGGTATAGCTGCCTTCTTATAACACACTGATTTGTTCCATTTATGTTATTTATTATGTTTGCTCTTTGTATTGTCTGGGGTTTGTCTTTTACCTATTTGTCTTTGTCTGTTATGGACCCTGAGTCTGCAATAAAGTTTTGAATTGAATTGAATCTTTAAGCTGTTATATTTGGTAATTGGCGGACAGAAACATTAATTATTCAACCAGCTGGAAAATCCTCCCAAAGAACAGGGCATATTCAACCAGTAGTAAAATGTGCAATCTATGTCTAACTGAAAAATATTTTATTTTTTGCAAACCAGAAATGTCCACCTTGAATAACAGGAATGAATTGGCCAGCAGTTGCAGACATAGATATAAGCACCTATTTTGTAATTATAAATAAATCAGACAAATACCCCCCCCCCCCATTGGACCGTTAGCGATCAAGTGTTTTTGAATTTTTGAATGTCGCACCTCTGTTAGTGATCACGTGTTTTTGAATTTTTGTATGTTGCACCTCTCCCTTCCCCATTGGACGTTGTGCAGGTGATGTGCATGACGAGGCAGTAATGGTATGTCCTTTTCGTCGAGTACCTTTATTGACAGCTGATGATTGCTTATGGCATGAAACAGGCTTGTACTGTCTCATAAAGAATTTACTTGACTCACTGGATTATTTTGCGCCTTATTTGTTGAGCACTTTCCCTACCATTGAGTGTTTCTTTTAACAAAGATATATACATATATATATATATATATAATGTCAGCTCAGGTAAATGTTTATAGGGCAACAGAGGAAGTAAGCGTACTGGAATATTTGCAGCATAGTGACATTAAATCAATTTAATGTTCTTAAGAGCCATTTACAAAGAACAACATAATATAGTCCAGATCACTTCACGTTACACAGCTACAAAGCATCAAGTGTACAGGGTGCACAGACAGCATCACTACATTCAATACAAGGGAGAATTTCAACATTTGGCAACATCCATCATTTAATAGTAGACATACTAAAGACAAAACACTGTGATGAGTAATGAGACTTTGTCCTGCGGTGGCATATATTTAAGACCATTAAATCTTTTTCACAGATGACTTTCACCCAGGAAACTGAACACACAGGAAAGCACATGTATATTTATATAGGCTACAGACAGTCATTTGACACCCCCCCCCACCACCACCTCCCAGTTGTAGTTGTACTGGGAGCTCTTCTCACCAGTTGACGTTCCACTTGGACAGACAGCACATCGCATCTTTCTACTTTCTGTTGGCAACAACATCATACTCATCTCTTTCACGAGGTCTCAGACGCTGATGGGAGGGGTTAGACAAAGAAAGGGGACAAAGAGAGAAGAGGGGGACAGAGAAAGAAGACACAAAGAAAGAGTTCAGCAGGGTAGTTCCCTATGTCCTCTGATTGTTTTAACAATCGGGTACGGCATATTTTACCTGATAAGTGTCACTTGAGCCTCTGCTGCTGCTCTCATTTGAGATGAGGTGCTGTTTATCAGAGCCTGCAAGAGCAAGAGACAAGAGCAGCGATGAGGAGAGGACGTGTGAATAGACAAGAACAAGAATCAGCTATGTCTTACTGATGATCAAAAACGTGCCCACAGCTGCTGGCGACACGCTTCTCTTCTACCCCTCCCCTACTTTATCTCCATCTCCATTAGACGGATGGACGGACAGACAGACAGACAGACAGACAGACAGACAGATAGATAGATAGATAGATAGATAGATAGATAGATAGATAGATAGATAGATAGATAGATAGATAGATAGATAGATAGATAGATAGATAGATAGATAGATAGATAGATAGATAGATAGATAGATAGATAGATAGATAGATAGATAGATAGATAGATAGATAGATAGATAGATAGATAGATAGATAGATAGATAGATATCTCTTACTCTTCTTGCCAGTGGTGGATGAACTGGTGGTAGCACGGGAGTTGATGAAATAGACAGCAATTCCTATCAGGAATGTTATTCCCAGATCTACTGCCACAATGACTCCTATTGCAAGTATATCCACATCTATGCAGTTTTCACAGGCTGCACACACACACACACACACACACACACACACACACACACACACACACACACACACACACACACACACACACACACACACACACACACACACACACACACACACACTTCTTTACAGTATGTCCACATCCCAAACTGCTATTGATTATAGTGGTGCTATGATTTGATGAGGTACAAGTAGTGGTACTGGCTTCTAATAGCTACAAGCTTACACCATGTGTTATTACATATAAAATAGCACAAGAAGATATATGGAAATATAGAAACATGAAAATCAAAAATCAAAAATCAAAAGTCGTACGTACTCCGAAATTTCACATAAATCTTTTCTTTTGGAGTTGACTTGTTAAACATGCATGAGTACTCTCCTGTGAACTCATCTTCGTACGGTAATGCCAGAGGACTCGACGCATTTTCACCATCCGGTTTTGTAATACTTTCAGGACAGTGTATTTCAATTCCAGCAAAGGTTTCTCTCACTGTTATGACATGTTTTGACTTCACTGAAGGGACAAAAAAACAAACAAACATCAAATAGAACAGACATTCAGCTTATGCTCCCCCAGAAAAGTTTCTCTCGGGCGACCACTTTAGCATCCGTTACGAGCCATCCCAAATGATTGCAATCACTTAACAAACCTGTTGATTACAGGGACTATCATGTTTCCCCACCCCACCCTGAAACAGCTTTTGGTGTCTTACGTACTGGCCTGACAGCTGACAAACTCTGCAAGAGAACGGTGAAAGAAAACAGAAGAAGGGAATGAGAGCGATTCAGTGGCACTTGGATAAAACAGCTCCGGTGATCTTCAAGCCTTGTCCGAGTACACGTGCTATTTTACACCCTCTTTGTTGTACGTTTATTTATTTATTTTCAAACAAATTATTTTTTTCCAGATCATTTTAGTTGTCCCATGCCAGCCAAGCCTACCTGCTAAAGTCCATATCAGCAACAGAAAAACAAGCATGGTCTTCGGCCTCCTCATTGTCTCCACGCTCCTCTGGGTCGTCCTGGTGAGATGAACAGGACTTTCGTACTTTCTCTTGTCTCTGTGCAGCAAGGAGGAGCCCACGCCCAGAGCGGTTGAGAGACAGGAAGAGTGCCATTTTGTGTTTCTGCTCAACCATTTCATAAAAGCTAATTAGTGTAAAACCAGGTAAGAGGCTCGGGTGCCTCTAGCTAGATGAGTGGTGTTGGTGTTAGCATCACATGGGCTTTCACACCAGCTCATTTGTTTAACACCAGAAGACCCCACAGCCTTTACCAAACACACACATTGTCTTACCTTGCATGGTGAACTGTGAACACTATACTGTCAATACCATGTCCTTGACGAGTTTGTATGAATTTAAAAAAAAGGAGAAGCATCAAATGGATGATAAATTCACAAAAAACAAGTAAAATAATGACCTTGAAATGAAATCTTTTCGTGTCTCTTCCCAAAAAAATGGTATCCCCTTGTCAATGTCTTCGTCTCTGCATCTGTATCTGCGTCCGCGTGTGTGTGTGTGTGTGTGTGTGTGTGTGTGTGTGTGTGTGTGTGTGTGTGTGTGTGTGTGTGTGTGTGTGTGTGTGCTTGTCTCTGTCTCATCAGGCTGTGTTTAATGTTTGCATCTAGGGCCGCTTTGCTGCCGTGACTTCCTGCACATCACACAGTTTGCTAGCAGAGGATGTCGGCCTCGTCCAACACGGTTGTCTGCAAATGGATCTCACTCATGTGAGAGTCTGATGTAGATAAACTCAAGAGAAATGTTAATTTGTTAGACTGTAGAATATGATAATCACTTCAGATGTAAACCATCAGTTGTACGTAGTAGTCTATATGAAGGTTTATGTTGCAGACGGCTCTTTCTACACCCATCCAAATATCTTTTTCAGTGATCTGTGTCAACCTGGAAAACATTTTCCAGTAGGTGCTGGGAGGGAAAGTAGCTCCAAGGAGAAGGATGCCTTGTAATATATAAATGAAGTGTAAACATGACGTAAGGCTCACACAGAAAATGATTTTTACAAGTGGCACGTTTTCGGAAAAAAAAAATTAAAAAATGGCACAGAACACAAAAGGCCAAACCTTTCCTGACACCTTGCCTTTTTGTGTTCTGGTTCATTTTCCCATTTTGAGGATGTGACGGGGGAACGCGTGGTGAGAATAAAGGAAGGGATGTACACAGCTCCCTGTGGAAACACATCCCAGATGTAGTCAAAGTGTTTGTCCCGCTGTGAGTGACTGTTTGGAACGTCTGCTTAATTCAGAGCAGCAGAAAAGAAGCAGACACGTTCCCACAACACGACACTTCCTGTTTGAGGACGACCGAGCCCACAGCAGCCTGTGACCCAGAGCAAACACCTGGCACACACACACACACACACACACACACACACACACACACACACACACACACACACACACACACACACACACACACACACACACACACACACCTGAACTCTACCATTCTCCCCCTCTCGCTCACTGTTTCTTTCTCACGTTCTTCTCTATACCCCCCCCCATTCATTTGATTTCTGTCAAATCTTGTCAACCAACAAAATCTTACACCTTTTCTACTTAAAAGTATCTTTTCCATTTTCTCTCTTGACTTTTAGTAGACGTAGCATTTCTGGTGTACAGTTCCTCTTCAACAATTGTGATAAGCGTACTGTAGTTTGACTGCTAGACCAGTGTGATATGCCCTGGAACATACTTGGTAAATGTGCAAGGTGTTCTCCTCTGGTGTGTGTGATGTCATAATGGTTTGGGGTCCTACTGACAGTAACGTCTCAGGAAGCAGTCTGAGGCACTGAACCATGGTGTGGACTGACTTCCCCGACAATATGGCCCCTTTTTTCTTTTATCATTTTGGGCACCTGCTGTTGATTTTCTTTTTATTTCTGATTTTTAACTGGAAGTCGAATAAAGCACCATCATCTTTGCAGTGGTTAAGGGAGGTGCTGTCCTTTCAACCGTTAGAAAAGCTCCGATATAAAATATATAAAACCCAAACAAAATTTGCTTTGGCCTGGAGTCCTTTCATGGACTTTATTGAAGGTTTTCCCTTTCATTGAATGTACTTTTTACCTGGTTGTAACTACATATTTACACAGATGTATGTGTGTACCGTTATATTGTCTTCAAAAACATAGGTATCACGTGGAATTGGGAATGAGAAGTCCCTGCATAGTCTACATAGTCTGCATAGGCCCTGTGATGGACTGGCGGCCTGTCCAGGGTGTCTCCCCACCTACCACCCAATGACTGCTGGGATAGGCTCCAGCATCCCCGCGACCCTGAGAGAAGGATAAGTGGTTTGGATAATGGAGGGATGGAACTTCATCTGTCATTCTGACATCCTGGAGAGAAAACAAAGAAAACATGTTTTTTGTACCACCTACAGCAACAACAACAACAGTCCTGTCACAACATCCCTACTACTCAAAAGACGAGGGGGGGCGACACTGATATGGCAGGCACGCACGCACACACACACACACACACACACACACACACACACACACACACACACACACACACACACACACACACGGATATTGCATGCGCGCACACCTATCATACTCCCACCCTCTTCTGCACGTTCTTGAAACTACACAACTACTTCATCACTCCCTGCCTCATCAGACCCCACCCCAACCCTCACCCCCCGCCATGTTTTTCAGCGGAGTCTGGAAAAAAAATCGCCACAGTGCGCTCCCTGGTGGGTCTTTTTTAAAACTACAGCAGGACAAGCGTTTTATGTGTTTTGTGTTTTATGTGTTTTACTTACTAGTTAAGTTGGGAAATGGGCCGGTGGGGGTGTTTGTGTTTTGGGGATCATCAATGAGAGAGACATTCAAACATGGAGTGTATGGCTGCCATCGAATATTATAAAACATGAATTTTCAGACAAAATACCTGATGTAAAATGCAACTTGATTGATTGATCGATCAATCGATCGGTCGGTCGGTCGGTTGATTGATTGATTGACCTGACACAAGTTTAAGTGTTCAGGTGTTGCATGCAGCCAAACCCTGTCATTGGATATGTTTTAAAAATGCACGAGCTCCTATTGATAACCGATCGATACATTTGACAACAAATTGGTTGAAGCAAATCCTGAGCCATACTGATATAGAATGGAAGACCCTTGACCCACTTTGAACACTGGTTTCCATACATTATCTTTATTAGACTCATTCTTTATACACATATATATGCATACAAATATACAGTAAATGTAACTTTAAACTCCATTTATAAATAGATTGTACTTTTTTTATATAATATCTTGGGGCAACGTTCACCGTAATGAATTCCTCATCAGAATGTACTGTCTCACATATAATCTGGGTCACTATGATGTGACCATAGAAAGAACATCGGAGCATTCCTTGATGTAACAGGAAGAGGATTATAAGCATATGAGGAAGTAGTGTTGAAATAGGCAGAATATGGTTTACAGTATGTATTATTTCATTTATAATTCAGAATGTGATTTTACCTGAGAGAAACTATATTGTTCACTTGATACAACGCTATAGTGTTCTCTCATCATGAACACTACTTACAGACAAACTGCAACATTGTATTTGTGCATAAGTGACAAGTTCCTGGTTAGACTGATATTCATGTACATACATAAATTTTTTTATATAGCCTACGGATATTTGGGGGGGCGGGGGTAAAGTCAAAGAATATATACTGTATATAGTCCAGCAGCACTGAAAACCATGACATCAACCAGGATCTCTGTAATGGTGCACGGCAAGAGCATAATGCTGTGGTTTCCTTTTCAGTCATACTGACCCAGTTTGTGTTTGACTGACGATTTGTTGAATCGATGACTGGCAGTTGTTCTGGGTTTTCAATTAAATGGCCAAACTGTTGTTGACGCTTTGTTGATCGCGGAGGTTATCAAAATGTGTGTGTGTGTGTGTGTGTGTGTGTGTGTTTGAGGTTACTTAGAGCCATATTTCTTCGCTGCTTGTGCTGTTGACCCTATAGAAGTAGCCCACCATGGGGTACCTGGCAAAACCTATAGGAAGCATGGAGGTTAACCAGTTTGGAAAGAATATACTTTAAATGATGCATAAATACTTCAAAAATATTCTCAATACAGGCAATAAAAACAGAAAATCGTTGTTGTTTTTATATCAAATCCTATCAACTGTGCAAAAAAAAGGAAAATATAATGGCATCAGAGTATTTCTCTGACCTCTGGCAGCATAGGCAGCAGACAGATCCTCCTCTTCCTCCCTCTTCCTCTTGTCACCTACACTGTTCTGCTGGGCTGTCTCCTGCGCTACAGGGAGAAATACAGGAAAGAGGTAAAAAAGCATACACATATATACAGACAGGTGACAAATGAAAGGAAGAGCCAACATAGTGTCTTAGTAAGGTGTTGGACCACGAGGAGCCTCCAGAACAACTTCAATGCTCCTTGTCATAGATTCTACAAGTCTCTGAACTCTACTGGGGTGATGGAGCACCATTCTTCCAAAAAGATATTCCCTCATTTGGTGTTTTGATGATGGTGGTGGAGAGCACTGTCTAACACGTTGGTCCAAAATCTCCCATAGGTGTTCAGTTGGGTTGAGATCTGGTGACTGGGAAGGCCATCGCATGTGATTTACATCATTTTCATACCCATCAAACCATTCAGTGACCCCTCATGTCCTGTGGATGGGTATATTGTTATCCTGGAAGAGACCACTCCCATCAGGATAGAGATGTTTCATCATGGGATAAAGGCGATCACTCAGAATAACTTTGTGTTTGCAGTGACCCTTCTCTCTAAGGGGACAAGTGGACCCAAAGCATGCCAGGAAAATGCCCCCCCCCCACCACAGCATAACTGAGCCCCCGGACCCCCTCACTGTAGGGGTTAAGCATTCAGCTTTTTCCTTTTATTTGTCACCCATCAGTAGGACCAGAAGGGTCTCTACCCTCCTGAACAACTAGTTGAACCCCATTACTTAATCTCAGATACCAGTAACTGAAGATATCATTATATACTACATTCATCCATCCACCACCGCTCCTTTCTATTGTTCACATCTTTATAAACCTAACACGGCTGCTGTATTCTTATTAGAAGTGCTAAAAAAATTGTGATGTCTCTGTACCTCTCAGATGCAATAGACTTGACTGATGTAAAGAACGAATGACAGAAAGAAAGAAAGAAAGAAAGAAAGAAAGAAAGAAAGAAAGAAAGAAAGAAAGAAAGAAAGAAAGAAAGAAAGAAAGAAAGAAAGCCACATTATTTTGTCATTGTACAGGTTACAAGGAATTTGATCTCTGCATTTAACCCATCCTATTGTATAGGACCAGTGGGCAGCTGCAGCACCCGGGGACCAACTCCACTTCTTCTTTCCATTGCCTTGCTCAGGGACACAGACAGGAGTATTAACCCTAACATGCATGTGTTACATCTGTCCCTCCTTCCACAGCCTCCACCTCAAAGGCTGCTTAACCTGAGCCAATCCCCGATTGTCAGGCTCTCTCTGTTTGTGTGTGAATGGAGACAGGTGAGCAGAGCCTCACCAGCTGCAACCCATTCCTTAATCAAGCCAACCTGCTATAAAAGACCAGCACTGCCACTTCCACCCTGCCAGATCGTAGCCTCTGATCCGTCAGTGTACTGCATCCAGCCCTTGCTCACGAAATCTGTTTTTGTCAGTATTGTTTAACCTGCTGTTTGACTAACATCCTCCTTTTCACTGCAGTCATCCTGCTCTGCCTCCGGTCCCTGTTCTCCAGATTTTCACTTGCTCCAGATCGCTGCTCTGCCTGGCTCTCTCCACCCCCCACGGTCTCTCCCCCTGGTCCTGTTTCCCCAGCCCAATTCCTTTTCGCCTTAGCTGGCCCCCTGTAATAAACTCAAGTCAGTTGGAAGCAAGTTTTGTGTCTGCACCCGAGTCCTTCCGGAGTGTCCCGTAACCGCATGTCTTTTTGATGGTGGGAGGAAACCGGAGCACTTGGAGGAAACCCACGCAGACATGGGGAGAACATGCAAACTCCACACAGAAAGGACCTGGGGTTCGAACCCAGGACCTTCTTGCTGTGAGGCAACAGTCCTAACCACCCGGTTACCTACTTCTACATTCTTGCGGACACCGGAATCCAGAACTCCTAGAGAATGCCAAACCTGAATATCTGTTTATTGTACTCTTCCTAAATTTGTGTTTTGCTCAAGTGTCACAGAAAGCAACGCATCCGAGTCAGATTGCAAGTCTTACGGATAACATAAGAATTGTTGCAGAATTTTTTTTAAATTTATTTTTATTTTTACTCCATGAGGTGGAGTTCAGCCTACACCTGTCAGGTCCAGCAGGCTGCAGCGTAGGTGAGACAGAACTCCTACCTTTTCTCAGCGTGCTGAGGTCATTGAGCTTCATGTTGGAAGGCAGAGACATATTTTCTCTCGGGAGGTAAGCTTTATCCACCATCTCGGTCTTTAGATTAGCCGAATCACTGTAAAGATAATAAGGGGAGTTGACAAAACTAGATAGTGGTATCCTAGTACATGTTTAGATGTATTTTATGCCACGTACAAATTCAGCATTTATAGCTTTGTCCATATTTCCAATCTATTACACTAATGTTGCTGAAATGGATGGTGAAGTTGTAAATGAGTGGATGCCATTTTGTGGATGAAATGTAGGCTGTTGTAGTGTAATGTTCGTATAGGACAGATGTGACTATGGTGGTAGATGGCTGCTGAGCTCCCTGGAAGTGCTCTGAGTCTAAATCAAACGCTAATTTTAGCTGGGAGCCACATGTTTGATAATCATCATGTTGTACAAACTCTCACCCGCCCCTTTATGTGCCATTTTAAAGATCCAGTCCAATATAAATCACGTTTCCTCATCTTGTACTTTTCGACAGAGGGTTTGTTAATGTAGAGTTGCATAAAATATTAGAACTACTTTTGTTGTGAAATTATGATTAAAACTGCATGAGAAACTCTCCCGGTTGTTGACAATCAAAACCGTTTCAGAAAATCAGTTTGTTTCCGGTAATATATTACATCATTTGATACCCTGATATGATTGGACAATCAATGAATCGCCATCGGTGTCAATTGGTCTGTTTTCGAACAGTTGCCTAGCAACATCATGCAAGTTAGCGAGCTAGCTAGCTATTAAGAGCCTTGAGAACAGAAGGCCCCCTCAACCTCCTGATAATGGGCTGTGATCAGAGCAGGGCACTTAAACAAGCTATAACAAACGGAAAGAAACTTCTAAACCTGAAAAAAGTCACTCCTAACATTGATATTTCACAATACAACTTGTCTGACTGAATAGAATTATTGGACTAGATCTTTAAACCAGATTTCCATGTATGTATTTCCCTTAGCATAATAACGCTGAGGTTATTTACATCACATCTTATCAACGTTTGTAATTGTTTCTCTCTCCTTCACATGTTATTGATAAACAAATGCAGTCATTCATTCATCGATGGCCAGCTTTCACTCCATCCCTCATGACATAGAAATGGAAATAGATTTTGAAAGGTGTCCACAGACACTCAAGCAAAACAAGCAGTTTGGCAAAGTCCTTTACCTTTTTTTGGTCATCAGAATCTCCAGTGGCTCATCTGAGAAAGGGTGCAGTATAAAATGTTAACGACCTGGTTGTTATCTCTAAGTTTTCACAGTACACATAAGATATTTACTAGAGCTACAGCTCTTGTCCCAAGCACCCTCTGGTTTCACGTGCTTCTCACCAATAACCTTGGTCTTGTTCTTTTGCATGAGACAGAGTACTATCAGACTGAGGATTAGGGGGGCCATGAAAGCCACAGTGCCACCAGTCACAATGCCTAGCATTGGCACCTCGACACGAGACTGCAGGAACTCTGGGGAGAAAGAGAGTGAGAGAGCGTGAGGTGTTAATGGAGTGATTGTGACACTTGGTAAAGAATGCATCACTTTGTTTTTAGGGTGACAGGGTAGCAGAGAAGAAAGGGAAACGGGTTTAACTGAATTTTATGGAAAAACAGCTTGTTTGTTTTATATGCAAGTCTGCGTTTTGCTTCTACAGTACTGTATGAATATATATAGAGGGGGGGGGAATCGGACTTGATAATAGCCTCTGATTGACAGCACTTGGATTGTGACCATTGCCGACCTGCCAACGTGAGGTTGCTTTCCACCGCTCCAACACTATTACTGGCATTCAGTGAGATGTTCCCAGATAGGCTGTTGAGTGTCACCCTCAGCGTGTGGTTGGTCAGCCAGGGGTAGCTCCGTGAGTCCAGGATGAGGAAGTTGGAGGTGTTGGCCACCAACTGACCAGACTGGTCCACAAAGGTGATGGTGGCAGGGGGGTTAGATCTCACCAAGGCAAAGAGGACCAGGGAGAGGCCAGGGTCTGAGGTTTCACTGTAGTGAGCATTGACTCTGAGGATCTCTGGCTGGACTGGGAGACAGAGATAAAGACAGAGATGTGGAGAGGGATGAGGTGTTGAGCTGTGAAATGGAAGCGTCACTTAAAGTGAAACCTAAGTCATTTTTTTCCTGTTAGGGGTAAAACTGGGTGATGAGCAGTGAAATCTTTTAAATTGATTAAGTATTGAGCACCAAGCTGCAATGTAATCCTTCACCAAATAACATAAACTAAAAGAGCTCTTTTTTGGCTCATAATCTCATGAGAGGTGTCTGAAAATACCTTCCAGGATGAAAAGACAATCCCAGTACAGCCAGTTAATATAGAGGTAGACCTTTTGTGCATTTTCTGTTTTGCACTTCTGTCCAAATCTCTCGCACTGCAACTGTTGTCTTCCTATAACAATCCACTACACATGGGATTACAGAGCAAGATCTATGCTCCAGGTTAGAAATGGATTGTTATCTATGTAATTCCATGATCAATATTGTGGCTAAGGCTCTTCAGACTCCTCTCACAACATCCTGAGCCTGTTGGTGTCAAAAAAGAGGTTTTTAATGGATGTTATTTGGTGAAAGAGTAGATTGTAGTTTGGTGCACAGCAGTTGGCTGACATTAACTTGCTCAATAGTGAAACAAGATTCTGCTGCCCATCGCTTAGTTTTTATTCCTAGTGATAGAAAAATAGGGCTTAGGTCAAAAAATACTTTAAAATCCACTCCAGTGATCTCACATAGTTTTTTTTTTCAAACAAACCTCACAAGCACACCGTTGGGTTGCGAGTTGAATTAGTTTGATTGTTTCCATCAGAAAAGACAAAACTTTGATCCTCAGTGGGATTGTGGCTACTGGAGAAGAAAAGTAGGCTAATTCAATAATTTTAAAGAAGCTGAGGGCTTTAAATATCAAATTGGGGTATGATGCCACTGGAAGAAGCTCTCAATAAGTACACAGAAATAACAGCAAAATTGTGAACCTTCTTTAAAGTGATTATAGTTTGTTTCTGTAGAACATCTGAACTGTCCTTTAACACCAGAGTAAGCCCACACTCACACTGGACGTTGAGTGTGACGGTGGCATTGTAGCTCTCTCCTGTGCGAGGGTTGTCGGCAGCACACACCAGTTCTCTGTCCCACTTTCTGGCCCGCAGAGAGAAGGTGCTGTTGTGGTGTGACCCGGGCCTCATGACCTCCGACTCCTCATGTGATGTCATCACTAGACGCCCGTGTTGTGGTGACGGCTCACTCTGCCGCTCCCCGTTCAGGTACCAGGTCAGCAAAGGCGGGGCACGGGGATCCCAACCATCGGATTGGCAGTTGAATTTGTGCGTCACATTCTCCTGTAATGTGATTGCTGACTTGTGCCATCCGTCAATTTTGGGGGCGTGTTCAATTGTGCCTGTGGAAGAAGGTGTGCGGTGTAGAGAAAAGCATTTATGCTTTTATGAATTCATTTTAATAGATTTTAAAGCTTTTTTGTAAAAGTTATTTTCTTAGTTTTGACTGATTTCTCAAGATCAGGGAAAATGCAACCCTACGCCATCAAATTTAGATAACATTAGATGAAGTTGCATCTACGCTGACCAATACTAAACAGCTATATACAGAGACATTCTAACTGGTATGTTGTTTTGTCATATACTATAGATTTCAGAAGATCTAGCTAGCTAGCTAGTACTATCTTTAGCTGTAAGAACAAACATATTTGTATTATTATTGTGTTATTTGTTTGTATTTAATGTTGGTGCTCCTGTTTTATTCCAGACCTGTCTCACCTGTCCAGGACCAGGCCAGTGTGTGAATGAACATGACAGCTGTGGCTTGACACCACTGCTGCAGACACACACACTTCATCCTGGCCCACCGGAGCACGCACGCACGCACGCACACACCTAGCTGCTGGGAGAGGAAAGTCTATAAAGAGAGTAAGTCTACATCAGTGCAAGGATTCATCAGAAACTGCAACAAATGTAAAACAGAACATGTCATTATGCATGCTCAAAACAACGCAATCGTAAAAGACAATGAAAGAGGCAGAGAAGACAGAGCAGAGCATTCAGATGCTGGCTTAACTAAATAGACATCAAAATATAATTGATCCACATGTCCGCCATTAGACGAGAAGCAGCTTCTTGTTTAGTTTGACTTCAGATAAACTGTGCAATGAAACTTGAGATACACGCATAATGAGAGCTGGAGTCACGAAATCTTCAATTCTTCACTAGCTATCCATGTTTGATTTGAAGGACTGGCGGACAAAGACGTTGTTACATATCTGCACCTTGCTACACTTTTATTTACAAGCCTTTTTGTAGCCACATTGATTTTGCATGAATTTGGACGCAAACACGGGAATAAGAAACGTCTGATAGCGTATGAAACACAGGTCACATGACCAGTGTTTCGTCACCTTTGAAGAAAGCAGGAACTGAAACACCGTATGAGAAACACACATACACAAGTCTGCTGTCAGTAAGGGATACATGGGATTGTCCTCACACAAAGCCTCAACACACAGGCCTCCAGCCGTATGTGAGGACCAGGCTTGCATTGGCACAGACAGCTCAAGTAGGTTGATAGTGAGGGGTTAAAACATTGAAATATGGACGCTGATCATACAGACATACATAACACCCAGATTCTGTGCAGGGCTTCATGCAGGCATTTTAATGTAACGGTCACATCAGTACGCAAAGTAAGCCTATGTGGAAAACACTCATGCGCACACATGCACATACATACACATGCATTCATTTATATGGTTGAGCATTACCTCAGCCCTGTCTGCGGATGGTGCTGTGATTCAACCTGCCAGAGCTCCATGGCTGCAGAGGAGGAGAGGGAGGGATGGTGATGACAGAGAAGAGGCAGCACCCCCTGACTCAGTCGATCTCCCATCTGCATACACCCATACAGAAACACTCACGCACACGCACACTAACAGCAGCTAACACACTCCAGCAGCTCCAGCATAGCAGCAGCCATCCACACACTGGCTGGCGGGCTGACGCAGACTGTCACGCAGTCGTCACTCGGAGGAGGAGAGGGAGTGCAGAGGAGGCAAGAGCAAGAGAAGGAGAGGGAGGGGAAAAACGTTAGAGGGGGCTGAGTGCAAGGAGGTAAAAACAGACGAGCGAGGCGAAGGAGCGAGAGAAAAGAGTGGGCGCAGAGTTGCTGAGTCGTGAGGAAGGAAAGAAAAGAGGAGACAATGTGGGGGAGTGAGAGAGCCAGTGAGGAGCAGAAGGGCGCGTGAGAGCATGTACGGGGGGGGGGGGGTAAAGGGTGAGAGAGGAAAGAGGAGAGCCAGAAAGAGGAGAGTGTACGCAGCACATCAATCATTAACAACCATCTACTAGCATTCCGAGGGGGATTGAACATGTGATTGTAATGAGAGGCCCAAGTGATGGAGGGATGAAGAGAAACCAAACTGTCACTTCAGAGGGATAAAGGAAGTTATCTTCTCATCCTCTGAGCTGCTGTTTGTGTCCATCACCACTTTAACATCTCATTCCTTCCTTCCTTCTTATGAAAAATTTATAAGGGCTGGTTGAAATACTGAAATTGGTGTATGGAAAAGAAGACAACGCATCATTATTCACAATTTGGTCGGCATTTGGTTCACAATTCACAAGGACAGAATAACACAAGTACTGGATTTGTTTTTATATACGTATATATATATATATATATATATATATAGTATATATAATAGATGTAGGAAAAACCATTGACGCTTTCTGAAAAGCTATATATATATATGTGTGTGTGTGTGTACATAAAGTACATGAAAATATACGTACATAAAATACACACACACACATATAAACACACACACACACACACACACACACACACACACACACACACACACACTCATATAGTAGTATATATATAGAGTGCATCCGGAAAGTATTCACACCCCTTCACTTTCCCCACATTTTGTTATGTTACAGCCTTATTCCAAAATGGATTAAATTCCTCTTTTTTCTCATCAATCTACACACAATACCCCATAATGACAAAGCGAAAAAGGTTTTGTAGAAATTTTTGCAAATTAATTAAAAATGAAAAACTGAAATATTGCGTGTACATAAGTATTCACACCCTTTACTCAGTACTTGGTTGAGGCACCCTTGGCAGCGATTACAGCCTCAAGTCTTCTTGGGTAGGAAGCTACAAGCTTGGCACACCTATATTTGGGGTATTTCTCCCATTCTTCTCTGCAGATCCTCTCGAGCTCTGTAAGGTTAGACGGGGAGCGTCGCTGCACAGCTATTTTCAGGTCTTTCCAGAGATGTTCAATGGGGTTCAAGTCTGGGCTCTGGCTGGGCCACTCAAGGACATTCACAGACTTGTCCCGAAGCCACTCCTTCGTTGTCTTGGCTATGTGCTTAGGGTCGTTGTCGTGTTGAAAGATACACCTTCGCCCCAGTCTGAGGTCCTGAGCGCTCTGGAGCAGGTTTTCATCAAGGATCTCTCTGTACTTTGCTCCACTCATCTTTCCCTCGATCCTGACTAGTCTCCCAGTTCCTGCCGCTGAAAAACATCCCCACAGCATGATGCTGCCACCACCATGCTTCACTGTAGGGATGGTATTAGCAAGGTGATGAGAGGTGCCTGGTTTCCTCCAGACGTGACGTTTGGCATTCAGGCCAAAGAGTTCAATCTTGGTTTCATCAGACCAGAGAATCTTGTTTCTCATGGTCTGAGAGTCCTTTAGGTGCTTTCTGGCAAACTCCGAGCGGGCTGTCATGTGCCTTTTACTGAGCAGAGGCTTCCGTCTGGCCACTCTACCATAAAGGCCTGATTGGTGGAGTGCTGCAGAGATGGTTGTCCTTCTGGAAGGTTCTCCCATCTCTACAGAGGAACGCTGGAGCTCTGTCAGAGTGACCATTGGGTTCTTGGTCACCTCCCTGACCAAGGCCCTTCTCCCCCCATTGCTCAGTTTGGCTGGGCGGCCAGCTCTAGGAAGAGTCCTAGTGGATCCAAACTTCTTCCATTTACGAATGATGGAGACCACTGTGCTCTTCGGGACCTTCAAAGCTGGAGAAAATTTTTTGTACCCTTCCCCAGATCTGTGCCTCGATACAATCCTGTCTCGGAGGTCCACAGACAATTCCTTTGACTTCATGGCTTGGTTTCTGCTCTGACATGCACTGTCAACAGTGGGACCTTATATAGACAGGTGTGTGCCTTTGCAAATCATGTCCAATCAATTGAATTTACTACCGGTGGACTCCAATCAAGATGTAGAAACATCTCAAGGATGATCAGTGGAAACAGGATGAACCTGAGCTCAATTTTGAGTGTCATAGCAAAGGGTGTGAATACTTATGTACGTGCAATATTTCAGTTTTTTATTTTTATTTTTTTAAATTTATTTCTGATTTTTCCCTTTTTTCTCCCAATTTAGTGGCCAATTGATCCCTATTTTAATTCAAACACCCACCCTCGTATTGCATGCGTTCGCCAACTGCATCTCTCCGGCCGGCAGTCTCGAAGGAAAGCGCCTCCCCACTTTCGTGACAAGGCGAATCCAAGCCGAACCACTGTTTTTCCGACACACACACAGAGACGCATTCACATGACGAACACAAGCCGACTCCGCCCCCCTCCCGAAGACAGCGTTGCCAATGATTGCTGCTTCATCGAGTCCGGCCATAGTCGGATCTGACGAGACCGGGGCGCGAACCCCAGTCCCCAGTGGGCAACTGCATCGACACCAAGCCGATGCTTAGACCGCTACGCCACCGCGGACTCCAGTTTTTTATTTTTAATACATTTACAAATGTTTCTACAAAACCTTTTTCACTATGTCATTATGGGGTATTGTGTGTAGATTGATGAGAGAAAAAAGGAATTTAATCCATTTTGGAATAAGGCTGTAACATAACAAAATGTGGGGAAAGTGAAGGGGTGTGAATACTTTCCGGATGCACTGTATATATATATATATATATATATATATATATATATATAGATAGATAGAGCAATCACACTTCTGGGCCACTCGATTGGCAGGTATAAATGTTAGAACAGTGTGTCGTCCTAAAGAATAGCAAATGGTCTTACATACCAGCATTTAAGTCCTCCTACCTGCTGTAACCCCCCCCCCCCCAAAAAAAACACACACACACACATCGCTCTATTACGCTCCACTGAAAAAAGTCTGCAGTGCAGCTGTGAAGCCTGGAGCCACCACACAATGGAAAGGTGGATGCAGAATGGACACCATGGGGCTCTTTTATGACCAATTTCAAGCCAAATTAAGTATTAATGAATAAGGATTTTATTAGTCCAAGGGATTAAGACACTGGTTTTTTTTCCCTCCCAATCGTTCTCAAGAATCTATACTGCTATTGCTAAAGGCTCACCTGCCCCCCAGAGACAATTTATTCTTAGGCTTGAACTTTAGGATATGAGCGATGTATGATTTCGAATAAATGTACAATGGAATCCAGGACTGTTTGAAAACCACTTCAATCAAACGCTTTCTAATATTCTTTCACCCTCGTCTTCACACATGCCATTCACCTTTGTGGTTGTTTAGAGAAGAACATTTGGGCTGTGCGTCTAGAAAACTGCCGATGTCCCTCAGTACTTCAGACATCCCGTGAACAAGGACAAAGCAACAACACGACAGCATACATCTGTACACTCTATATACAGAGAAGAGCAGTTATGTTTTAGCTTTCCTAAGGACATGACTATATCGGTGCCACAGGGACAATCTATTCACAAGTGTGGCCGCTGTCAGAAGAATACAGACAAATGTCTTTTTTTTCCAACCTCGTCACGTAAACCATTCACCGAGGCGAGACTGACATTTTTTTTAAGCAGAAAGCATGTCCATACAGAAATAGTTGACCCACAGAGTTCACAATTTCCCCACCTAAAACACTTCTGCGCACAGTTATTACTGAATACAGAGGAATCAATAGTAGTGAGTGAACAAACTTCACACCTTGGCTGTTTCCTCCACGAGAACACGAGGCCTGTTGTTGCCCAGCACACAGGACACTGTGCAGGCAAATGCACTGCTCCATCCTGAACATCACAAGCCTCAACAGAGACATGCATCAAAAACACACGTCGAGACCTTTTAAATTATTTCTTTATTTATATATATTCATTTATTCATGTCAGTTTGGTTGGTAATCTTTTTAATCATTGCTGTTGCACTGTAGTATTGTTGTACTTAAAACAAATAAAAAAAGGACAAAAATCAACCAAAAAAACAAAAAACAAACAAAAAATTAAAAAAAAATAAAATAAAATAAACCTAAGATGCAGGAGCGGAGCAGAGAGCCGGCTAACACACGAGCAGGGAGGGAGGGAGGAAGGAATAAAGACAGATTGAAATGGCAGGGTGGGGTGGGGGGTGTCGGGTCTTTCCAATCACCCAGAGGACATGTGCAATTTGAAGAAGGTCTCCGACTCCTTTGGTCCCCCCCGCCCCCGACCCCACAGTTTCGTTTAAGTTGTCTCCGCATGAGTCACTCCACTCCTCATCGTTTTCGCAAATCTCAAAAACGACAGTTTGCTCCCGTTATCTCTTCCATCCCTTTTTTTTTTTTTGCTTTAGGCCTCGGACACCAAGTGCGGCCTCTACAGACGTGTCAAGGGCTGGAACACGCCCTACGCCGGCAACGGCTTCATGTTCCCTCTGTGTTGAAGCTTCCATTCAAATAGTCCATTCCTATGGACGCCTCTTTAAATTCCTCGCGTATGGTTCAGGGAGGCAGGACAAATAAGTTTCCAAGTCAAGGGTCCTCTCGCCTCGTCCCATCTTCTGTTCCAGGTTTTGGGGAATGGAGGCAGCGGGGGGGTGGGGGGGGCACAACGTAAGGGGAGATAAAGAAAGACAGAGGTGGGTGAGAAGGGTAGGTGAGTAGTTGTAGTAGTAGTAGTGTCCTCCTTGGCTGCTGTAGTAACAAGGCCAGCAATGGAGGAAGGGCTTACGTCCGTTGTGCGACAGACATCTGAGGCTGAACAGAGTGGGAAGGGAAGGAGTAAAAGGAAGGAAGAGAACGTGAAGGGGGGGGGGTTGTCCATCTCCACACTCGTCATGTTTATGATATGTAAGCTATTTTACAAGTTCCGAATCCCTTGTGTTTTATACGTTAAGTCTCTGTAGCACCCGAAATCAACCCCAGATGACAAAGCCCAAAGCCTGACCCCTTATTTAGCCTACCACAACTACCCCATCAACAGAAACAGGACCAACATCAACAAGATGACAACAGTCACAACAACATCAATGATTGAAATGATACTTTAAAAAGCAACACAAAATAATTACTCTACTCTTATTCAAGTGTCTTGATATAATAATATTAAAACAAATATTTTTACGTCAAGGAAAGAGCACCGTCTTTCTTCTCTCTGTCCTCTTTTGGCTAGAAATCTCAATATTCAGAGGAAAAAAACAAAAACAAATATTTCAAAGACATCAAAAATACAAATGATAAACAACAGCAATATAAAAGAGCCTCCCCGGCATCTAAAAATAAAAGTAATAAAAAAAGAAAAGAAAAAAAAAATCGATACACAAATTGCAATAGCGTTCTATACATGGCATCACTGTACAAGGAAAGGAGCAAATCTCTGGTAAAACTACCCAAAACGCAATATACCATCACTGACAAGGGAGCGGGATAGAGAAGGGAGGTAAAAAAAATAAAGGGGGGTGGGGGGATGGAATGGAAGAATGGGGCTAATATGAGATGGCAAGAGAGATGAGAGATGAGAAAAGACACAAGAGGGCAAGTTGGGAAGACGGCTGAAAAAGGACAGAAAGAAGATTGAACCGAAAGTGCAGAATTACTTAAGTGATCCAAAAAAAATATTGTCTTCCTTGCAACAAAGAGTTGTTTTTCCTTTAATAATAATATTCATTATAATAACAATAAAACTTCTTTCATGGAAACAGTAATAGCAATAAGAGTAACAATAAATCATTTCTACATTTTTAATTTTGAAATTTAAAAAAAGAAAGAAAAGAAAATGAATGCCAGAACAAGGGGGAAGAAAGAAACAAAAAGAAAAAAAGAAATAAAAGAGAGGGCTGGTTTGTCCTGTGCGATGCCACAGCCCTCCTATTTGGAAGAACCACCTCATTGCCCCTAAAGAGCCTGATCGACAACATCCCCACGCAGCCCAAAGTAACGGGCTGCTCCACTCCGAGGGGCCGCCTCATTGGCTCAGAGTACACACTCTGGAATGGTCCACTGAAGGAGAGGAGAGGGGGAGAGGGCAAAACTCAGTGAGATTCACTGTCCCCTCTGCCCGTCCACCCCCCCCCCCCACACACACACACACACAGACTTCAAGTGAATACTTTGGGTTTGTGGCAGGGGTGTGTATACATTTTTCTTTGTGTGTCTGTAAGTATTTTATAATTCTTATTTTTCAAATTTCAATTATCCTGCAAGTTTGACTCAATGAATGCCTCGGCCAATGACACTCATACTTTGTCATTATGTCAACATTTAAGAGAGGACTAAAAGGACGCGGAGGGCTGAGACTGGGGCAGCAGAGGGCTGTGGTTTGAACGGAAGAGGTGAGCGGAGACAAGGCGAGTTGAGAGAGGGAGGAAGGGAATCCCAATCGATTGAAATCAGACGGTGGAGTGAAATCAAGAGATAACGACAATCCGGACATCCAGGTGTTGCTGGATGCGCAGAAAAGGCTGGCACTTTGACCCTGAAAAAAAAAAAAAAAAACCCTTCCTAATCCCACTCCCACTCAATTGGACTGCCCTCCAGGGGACAGGTGGGGACAGAAAGACGGACATAGAGCAACCTCTCTGGGCAGACAATGGCGGTTTGGCATGATGCTGCTCAACTCAAGTCAACACAATTCAGGGTGGCTGATATGGACCTCTATACACAGGATGTAACCCCTAGGAGAGAAGGAGACAGAGGGAGAGAAAAGGCTGGGGTGAAGGTGTCTAACACGATGATATTCATAATAAGCTATCAGGTTGTGGACTTCATTCAAAATGACACACAAGTTCAGGCCGGTTCAGACCTTGTTTTATGCGTTGTGTGCATAAATATATACTTTAAAAATGACTAAGAAAAACACAGTATTTAGCCAATATCAAAGTAGTTTCCAGTAGCCTTCATCAGAGAATGTAATGTAACAGTAGCATTAGCCACTGCCAGAACCAGGGATTGATAGTACTATTACCATCTTCTGCTACTTGTGTATGACTGGGTGCAATCCTGTCTACCTGTGCTAGACCCCTGCCTGCTCCATGCTGTACTGCAGGTCTGGGGGCTTGTAGCTGAGAAGCATGTCACTGGTGCAGGAAGAGGGGTAGCAGGTTGCTGCATGGAGTTCTCCCTCCACGTCACATACTGCGTGGAGTGACATTCATTGTCATGATACAGACTGAAAAATTGACGGAATAGATATGTGGCCCTGTAGTGAGGTTTTTCTAGCGTAATATTAGACAGGCTCAGTTAGAGAGTGCACCCCGCTCACCTGACTCTTCCCGCTGGTGCAGCTGTTGACTTCCTGTTAGTGATGTCTGACTGAGGATGTCAGACATGCGGGCGGAGCTCAGTGCTTTCCCAGCTAACAGGCTCATCCCAGACATCGGCTCCGCCTGGTCCTGAACACAGTGAATAATCATTGTGAGCAAAGACAAACCTGAAAAAGGCTAAAAGCCACTAACATCAACTATACTTGGACACTAGGCCCAGAATTACACTTACACAGAGCACTTTTCTAGAGGGCTTCAATGTTATCATGTATGAAAACAAGTCTACAAAATGTCACATCTGCCTTTCTGACATATAGTTTTTCCAACTTCTACACAAAGTGTCTCCACTGACACAGTAAAAAAAAAAAAATCTAACCTGCCTCCTCCTCTCTAACACACACACACACACACACACACACATACATATATACACTACCGTTCAAAAGTTTGGGATCACATTGAAATGTCCATATTTTTGAAGGAAAAGCACTGTACTTTTCAATGAAGATAACTTTAAACTAGTCTTAACTTTAAAGAAATACACTCTATACATTGCTAATGTGGTAAATGACTATTCTAGCTGCAAATGTCTGGTTTTTGGTGCAATATCTACATAGGTGTATAGAGGCCCATTTCAAGCAACTATCACTCCAGTGTTCTAATGGTACAATGTGTTTGCTCATTGGCTCAGAAGGCTAATTGATGATTAGAAAACCCTTGTGCAATCATGTTCACACATCTGAAAACAGTTTAGCTCGTTACAGAAGCTACAAAACTGACCTTCCTTTGAGCAGATTGAGTTTCTGGAGCATCACATTTGTGGGGTCAATTAAACGCTCAAAATGGCCAGAAAAAGAGAACTTTCATCTGAAACTCGACAGTCTATTCTTGTTCTTAGAAATGAAGGCTATTCCATGCGAGAAATTGCTAAGAAATTGAAGATTTCCTACACCGGTGTGTACTACTCCCTTCAGAGGACAGCACAAACAGGCTCTAACCAGAGTAGAAAAAGAAGTGGGAGGCCGCGTTGCACAACTGAGCAAGAAGATAAGTACATTAGAGTCTCTAGTTTGAGAAACAGACGCCTCACAGGTCCCCAACTGGCATCTTCATTAAATAGTACCCGCAAAACACCAGTGTCAACATCTACAGTGAAGAGGCGGCTGCGGGATTCTGGGCTTCAGGGCAGAGTGGCAAAGAAAAAGCCATATCTGAGACTGACCAATAAAAGAAAAAGATTAAGATGGGCAAAAGAACACAGACATTGGACAGAGGAAGACTGGAAAAAAGTGTTGTGGACGGATGAATCCAAGTTTGAGGTGTTTGGATCACAAAGAAGAACGTTTGTGAGACGCAGAACAAATGAAAAGATGCTGGAAGAATGCCTGACGCCATCTGTTAAGCATGGTGGAGGTAATGTGATGGCCTGGGGTTGCTTTGGTGCTGGTAAGGTGGGAGATTTGTACAGGGTAAAAGGGATTCTGAATAAGGAAGGCTATCACTCCATTTTGCAACGCCATGCCATACCCAGTGGACAGCGCTTGATTGGAGCCAATTTCATCCTACAACAGGACAATGACCCTAAACACACCTCCAAATTGTGCAAGAACTATTTAGAGCAGAAGCAGGCAGCTGGTATTCTATCGGTAATGGAGTGGCCAGCGCAGTCACCAGATCTGAACCCCATTGAGCTGTTGTGGGAGCAGCTTGACCGTATGGTACGCAAGAAGTGCCCATCCAACCAATCCAACTTGTGGGAGCTGCTTCTGGAAGCGTGGGGTGCAATTTCTCCAGATTACCTCAACAAATTAACAGCTAGAATGCCAAAGGTCTGCAATGCTGTAATTGCTGCAAATGGAGGATTCTTTGACGAAAGCAAAGTTTGATGTAAAAAAAATCTTATTTCAAATACAAATCATTATTTCTAACCTTGTCAATGTCTTGACTCTATTTTCTATTCATTTCACAACATATGGTGGTGAATAAGTGTGACTTTTCATGGAAAACACAAAATTGTTTGGGTGATCCCAAACTTTTGAACGGTAGTGTATATATATATATATATATATATATATAGTATATATATATTTATTTAGTTTAATTTTTTTTTATTTTCCACCTTCATTTGATAGCGATAGTAGAGAGAGACAGGAAAAGCAAGGGAGAGAGAGGGGATGACATGCAGCAAAGGGCCCGGACCGATTCGAACCCAGGCCGCTGCAGTAAGGACTCATATCAGCCTTATTTAAGGTACGCGCTCTGCCACTGGGGCTCCCCCACTTTTATGATTTAAATGGATTATTCGTAATGCATGTGCTCAGTGTGTTTCTTGGTTTCATGAGATATGTGTGATGACTCATGGATTTATATAGTGTTTAACAAATGTAGTTTAATCCTTAATGCTTACTAGCTCTGGGAAAGACTGAATGTTCTACCTTACACCATCAGTCTCTCCCTGAAATTTCTCATGACAGAGCATGCTGGCAGGACATGTCTACGGGCAGGCTACCGGAAAAACGTCACAACCCAATATTTTTTGACATTTCCATGTTTCATGCCATGCATCACAGCGCATCTATGAGGCTCAGATTAAAATTAAAACAACTAGCGTTTGCCTTACTCTTCATAGAAAGTGCTTTTCTTAAAAGACTTATTTAGAAGTGACTGTATCCATCTCTTTGGCACTGAAGCTTAAACCTTAAAACTGCAGTGTAAGGTTAAGTAATTTCAAAGTTATTTCACATAACGAAGTTGGAGCCTTATTGTAGCATTTTTTTTGTTTCACTATCACATCAGAAATATTACGATGTGTTTGTAAAAATGCAGGCCAAACTTAAGTCTCATGACCTTTCAGGAGGTAAGATGCTGTCTGTTTTCAGTGGAAAGAAATTAAACGTTAAGCAGAGTAAATGGCTATGAACATTGTGTGAACACATTTGTGCAGGATGAGCTGGTGGAAGAATCATCCAGTAAAAGTCTGGAGAAAAAAATGAATTTAAGTAAACGATCTAAAACGGCTGTGTTTAAAGCAAAAAATGGAAATTACAGGTGGCGTAAAACCTGCTTTAATATCACAAAATCTAATATTTCCCTGTGAATGCAAATCATCATGAAATTTTTACAAATTACAATTGCTCAACCTTAACTCCATTTAAACTAAGCCAGTTGCACTCACATAGGCATCGTCGCAGGTTTGGATCGTGTGATGACGCTGTAGCTGCCCACGAGACCTGTAAGTGTCACCGGTGGCACCCCGTGAGTAGCTCACACCATTATGGTCAGGCACATCCATGGCCTGTCCCGAGGTTCTGCACTCTACATGTTCTGGATCTGAAGTAAAGAGGAAATAGATATTGTGGTTATGTTCATGTTACAATGAAGGACACAAAACGGTTGTCTACACGATACAATTTGCTATGATGGCAAATTAATTTAATTGAAAGAAATGGGATAGAACTTGGTTGTTAAGCCATCTCTATCTGGGAAGCCTAGGAATCACAGAGAACAGAAGTCTATGTAAGGGACTGAATATTGTGGTTCAATCCAATGTTATGGATGTTACTTTTGTATACTAAAAGCACAACTATGATATCGAGAGTTGCAATATAGGACTATTTATCTCTTGTCTACACAGAGGTAATCGAATTAAACAGCTGAACAGTTTTGCATGTTACAAAATTACTCTAGTCTGCTTAGGTCTAACTGCCAGTTGGTCTCAACACTCAAATCCTTCTGGAAAATGACCTGAAAGGTGAACACTAGAAGAGCGCACTCAGTAGAGTGCAGATCCCCACCAGGCGTATCTCCCCTTCTCCAGTGCTCGGACCTAGTGACAGACCAGCCCTTTATTCACCAACCAGGTGGTGCTCACATTTGGGTGAAAAACCAGCTGAAGAATTAGCACTCAATTGCAGCATAAAACAGGTTTTTTAAAAGGTTCTGACTCACTGCAACTACGAGAGGTCCTTGATCATACATTCATAACTGTGCAACAAATATTATTAGGCTGACAGGCCCAGTAGTATGTGAGATTACAGCAGACAGACAGACAGACAGACAGACAGACAGACAGACAGACAGACACACACACACACACACACGGTGAGAAAAACCAGTGTTTTTCCTGCCATTATAAGCCTTTTGCACAGCGCCCAAGTCGATTGAAGGGGAAATATAGAAAGAAAAAAAGTTTTAATATGCAGTGCTCAAGCTAAAAAAAAATCTACCAAACGAAACACTTTTGTCTGTCAGTCTGTGGATACGCAGACTCCTAGGCGGTCCCTCACATGAATGCGACTAAGTCTAATATAAACTTGCACTTTCCAAAAAGAAAAGGTTTGCTATGCAACCATTTAAGCCTAACCCCTACCCTGTCTTTATTTTAATATTATGATAAAGCTAGGTAAACCGTTTACTCGCACATGCACTCACATCTACGGTTGACTCAGATCGGGCAGCAACACACTGCAGTTTGACCAACTTGGAATGACTTGCTGACTTGTGAAATATGATCGACCTCTCGTTTGCTTTCAAGACTCATACGCTGTTGCTGCCCGATCTAAGTCAACCATGTGCATGCGTGCGACTCACATCTACAGTTGACTCAGATCAGGCAGCGACAGAGAGCAGTGTTGGTCAAGCGAGTGAAAGAGTTGAGCGGCGGTAGCGAGAACAAACATTTTTCAAAGGTTTTCAATCACTGCAACCACAAGAGGGTCTTAATAACACAGTCATAACTGTGCACAAAAAATATTAGGCCAATGGGCCCAATAGAATGCAAGATTAGCTGCGGACAGATACAGACACGCACACGGAAACACACACACACACACACAAGCGCACACGCACAGAACCAAATGCATAATCCCCTCCACGCTACCACCTGGTGGAGATAAAAATTATGCGTACATGTATTCTGTTAACTGATGCCATTTCTGCTCACTCTCGTATCATTTGATCTCCAACCAAATGAGCTCATTCACATGAACAACTCCACCTCTCACCTGAGAAGAAAGAACTCGCTTATGTGAGAAATTCTCTCTTCTAACTTAAGAAGGTGAGGTGATTTGTGTGATCAAAGTATGGTCTTATACAGACTGTCAGTTTAGCACAGTGAATCCTGCATCCTTGTCCTATATATTCTAGTCTTCTGTCTTTTCGTGCAGTCTTTCCCTTCTGTGAATTGTAGTTGTTTAAGAGACCCAGGTAATTCTTTTAAATCCTTGTTATAACTTGCTGCCATCCTCCTCAAAATTCCTTCTTGATTGCAGAAGCCTCATTCAAGAATGGAGACTAATACAGAACAAATTTTAAAGTCTACAACAGCGCAACGTGTTAAGTGATGGGATGACTGACACCGATGGTAGATTTACTCCCTTTGATCCAATCTGAAGATGCTGCAGTCTAATACAAGGCCTGATCCTTATCTATAGGGGCTAGAGAGCTTTTTAATTATCCCCCTAAGCCTTACCTCTGGCTGCTGAAGCAGTCCTTATGTAGCCATGCCTGTGTGTAGGGGAATTGTAGGGTGGGGTGCCTCCTTGGGGTGGTCCCAGCAGCTCGTGCCCTTCCCCAGCCTTGGCAAGCAGGCCCTCATGTGTGTGGTGGTACCCAGCAGGTAACTCATCCTCCTCCATGCTCTCCGAGTGGGGCAGGCCAGGACAGGGAGCCTGGGCTGGATGCTGCTGGGGCTGGACCTCTGGGGGTCGGATCTGTAGGAGGTGGTGGTAGTGTTGGGTTCCAGACGCTCCCTGTGGGGTGGGGGGTTCCAGGGTCTCACCTTGGCTCAGCTGGCGGAGCAGCAGCATTTCTCCATAGTCCTGGGGCCCAGTGCTGGGTGGGGTCGGGGGTGCTGGTCCTGGCCGGGGGCTCTGCCTCTTCAGCAGGGCAGCGAGGTCCTGGGGGGGCAGCCTGGGGTCTGCATGGCCTGTAAGGGAGTGGCGGGGGGAAAGGAGACCCTGCAGGGTGGGAGTGACGTGTTGTTGTGGGGACCGGTACTCCAATGGGGTGGGGGAGAGCAGGGCCTGTTGTAGCGCTGAGGGACTACCGTAGCCACTGGTCCCAACTGCTCCACTCTGGTAGCCCTCCAAGCCGGGCACTTTGAGGGAGGCTCCCTGTAAGTAAGGGTTGTAGGAGCCAACAACACCAGAGGCACCCCGTGATGCAGCATCATTTGAGAAGAGGTGGGGGTTAAACTGGGCCTGGTCATAGCCCGACGAAAAGCGCCCAAGGCTACGACTGAAAAGAAAGAAGGAGGGAGTGAAAAAGACAATCAAAAAAATGCTCACCAGCATCAACAATATCTAAATTTACCGACTAACATAGACACAGTACTAACACATTGCCCTAACTATGAGCTTTAAACCATCTACAACTGGCCTCCATTGAATCACCACACAAAGAGAATCTAGCAATTAAATTGGGTCAAGTCTAGGTCACAAGTATTTACTGAGAGCAGTAAATACTTTGTTTGATGCTTAAAAAGTTTTGTTTGATACTTCCGAAACAAATCTAATTCCACAGAATATCACTGGTCTTAAGTCGGTTTGGTACTACCAACTTGACAATAACAGCACAGTGAGACAATGATTCCAACTGTTGGGAACTCTACAGCTACTTCTCCACGACTCACATCAAACCACTCACCCAGCTAAAACTGAGGTGAAGTATTCACTGATGAGGTCATCCCGGCAACGTTTGTTTTGGGATATCAAAACATATTGGTGACAATATCGATTACAAGGACAATCTTAAAGTCTAACCTCTTATCTCTAAATTAATTCTGTGGTCTGACTAACAAAGGGCTGAGTATATAATATTAGTTTAGATTTGGGAAGTCTATTATTTAATCTAAATTCAAGAGAAAAGAAAAGCCAACTAAAGAAAAGCAATGGAAAAAAAGCTGGTGAAAATTCTGAAGGAATCTGAAAATATGGCCAACAGTATGAAGGTGTTTGTAAGACTGCTAAAATGATAGCAAAAACCAAAATGTATGAAAAAAAAAGAAAAAATAATAGTAAGAAAAAACTAAAAGTACAAAAAAGAAAGAGTTGATAGTGTTTGATGCATTTGGCAAACACCAGAGTACACGGTGATGGGTTGGGTGGGGTCACCTGTGCGTCTCAGCATTGTCTGCACTTAGCTGCTTTCCAAGGACCCGGTGTCCACATGGTGTGGACAAGAAGCTACTCTGCCTCTGTGTGCCACCTCCAAGTTCCACCTCTTGCACCTGAATGGTCACCTGTGCAAAAAAACAAGCAAATAACAAATTAACTCGGCAGCCAACTGTTCAATGATAGATGTATGTCGTAAAAGACCATCAAGCTCAGATAAACTTGTATATCTATGACACCTTACAGCAGGCTGATTTACCCTTGTCTGAAGGTATTAAGACAAAATGGGAGGAAGCGTTGGGTCTGTAGATATCTGATTAAAATTGTGAGGGAAGCCTGCAGCACAGACATACATGCTCAAACAATGCTAGACACCGCCTTATCCGACTTAAATATTTGTACCGACTCCATTATTCCAGAATTAGGCTACACCAGATTTATCCTGAAGTGTCACCCTTACGCGAAAAATGTCAAGTCAGCCGAAGGTACTCTGCTACACAGCTTTACTCTTTGCCCAAAGATACAGACCTACTGGATAGAAATATCTAAGATACTGTCTAAAATGATCAACACCCAGTTAGAACAAGACCCTCTTTTAATCATTCTCAGAAGGTCTGATACGCAGACCAATCTGACTGCCTCTCAACAACACTTTCCCTCTTATTGCCTTATTACAGCAATGAGGTTGCTTCTTTTGTTTTGGAAAGAAAAAGGGGTCCCTACTACTAAGATGTGGCTCAGCGACCTGTCAAATACCTTACATCTGGAGAGAATAAGATATGTTTTAAAAGATAAACTTTCACTGTTTGAAAAAACCTGGTTACCCCTTATTCATTACCTTGCTAGTTTGACTAGCTACAATTAATATGTTTCACTATTAATCACCTATTGCATAGTAGATGGATGGGGAGGGACTTTATATTTTAATTTAATTTTTGTATTCGCTTAAGTTGTTTTGTACCATTAGTATGCAATATGTTATATTCATCTAATACCTGTTTTGCATTAAGCATCTGTTGCTTTTTAGTACTCTCTGTTGTTTTTCTTTTTGTTTGTCTTTTGTTGTGTACTTGAAAAATGACCACTGTATATCACATATGTACAGTGCATCCGGAAAATATTCACACCCCTTCACTTTCCCAAAAATTTTGTTATGTTACAGCCTTATTCCAAAATGGATTAAATTCCTTTTTTTCTCATCAATCTACACACAATACCCCATAATGACAAAGTGAAAAAGGTTTTGTAGAAATTTTTGCAAATTTATTAAAAATAAAAAACTGAAATATTGCATGTACATAAGTATTCACACCCTTTGCTGTGACACTCAAAATTGAGCTCAGGTTCATCCTGTTTCCACTGATCATCCTTGAGATGTTTCTACATCTTGATTGGAGTCCACCTGTAGTAAATTCAATTGATCAGACATGATTTGGGAAGGCACACACCTGTCTATATAAGGTCCCACTGTTGACAGTGCATGCCAAAGCAGAAACCAAGCCATGAAGTCAAAGGAATTGTCGGTGGACCTCCGAGACAGGATTGTATCGAGGCACAGATCTTGGGAAGGGTACAAAAAATTTTCTCCAGCTTTGAAGGTCCCGAAGAGCACAGTGGTCTTGAACATTCGTAAATGGAAGAAGTTTGGATCCACCAGGACTCTTCCTAGAGCTGGCCGCCCAGCCAAACTGAGCAATCGGGGGAGAAGGGCCTTGGTCAGCGAGGTGACAAAGAACCCGATGGTCATGCTGACAGAGCTTCAGCATTCCTCTGTAGAGATGGGAGAACCTTCTAGAAGGAAAACCATCTCTGCAGCACTCCACCAATCAGGCCTTTATGGTACAGTGGCCAGACGGAAGCCTCTGCTCAATTAAAGGCACATGACAGCCCGCTTGGAGTTTGCCAGAAAGCACCTAAAGGACTCTCAGACCATGAGAAAAAAGATTCTCTGGTCTGATGAAACCAAGATTGAACTCTTTGGCCTGAATGCCAAACGTCACGTCTGGAGGAAACCAGGCACCTCTCATCACCTTGCTAATACCATCCCTACAGTGAAGCATGGTGGTGGCAGCATCATGCTGTGGGGATGTTCTTCAGTGGCAGGAACTGGGAGACGAGTCAGGATCGAGGGAAAGATGAATGGAGCAAAGTACAGAGAGATCCTTGATGAAAACCTGCTCCAGAGTGCTCAGGACCTCAGACTGGGGCGAAGGTTTACCTTTCAACACGACAACAACCCTAAGCACACAGCCAAGACAACGAAGGAGTGGCTTCGGGACAAGTCTGTGAATGTCCTTGAGTGGCCCAGCCAGAGCCCAGACTTGAACCCCATTGAACATCTCTGGAAAGACCTGAAAATAGCTGTGCAGCGACGCTCCCCATCTAACCTTATAGAGCTCGAGAGGATCTGCAGAGAAGAATGGGAGAAATACCCCAAATATAGGTGTGCCAAGCTTGTAGCTTCATACCTAAGAAGACTTGAGGCTGTAATCGCTGCCAAGGGTGCCTCAACCAAGTACCGAGTAAAGGGTGTGAATACTTATGTACATGCAATATTTCAGTTTTTTATTTTTAATAAATTTGCAAAAATTTCTACAAAACCTTTTTCGCTTTGTCATTATGGGGTATTGTATGTAGATTGATGAGAAAAAAACGGAATTTAATCCATTTTGGAATAAGGCTGTAACATAACAAAATGTGGGGAAAGTGAAGGGGTGTGAATACTTTCCGGATGCACTGTACATGCATGAACTAACTGCTCAAATAAAATATATATCTTCTGAAATAACAAATGAACTCACAAGGGACAATTTTGGAAAAAACAACTTTTGAAGGACTTGTAGGACCATATGGAGTTCACTACCATCAAGTTCCATGAGGTTTGAAAGCCTTGGGAATAGAATATGCATGGTGCATATTCCTAAAACTAACAATACTGGATCTCTGTGATCACCTGTTGTTGCTGGGGTACTGCCTGGTTTATAGGAACACCCGTGCGGGCAGATACTGCTGCCTGATTAGCTGGTAAGGAGACTCTTGGGAGGCTTGTGGGAGGTGGGCTGCCGCTCTGGGCCTGATAGAGGGATGTAGCACCATGCTGGTACTGCACTGATGATGGACCTCCTAGGATAACAGATGAGAGGAGAGCTAAAATAACATACTCGACATGAGGTGAAACTACTGACTCCTTGTGCCACATATGCATCCAAGCAACCCTTTATGTAGCCCTCATTTGGTTGGTTTCCCTCTGCACTCTTACTGTCCAAACAAGAAAAGAGAACAATGAAACTCCAAAATCCTAACATATAGCACCAGTGCGTCATCAGTTACAAATGATGAAGAAGCAAAGCATCCAAGAAATTGCAGTACTAACCATGCCCCTGCATTATCGCTGCAGAGCCCGGTGGAGGACTCTGATTGGGCTGTCTGAAGAGGTGGTTGCTGGGATGTGTTGGCGGAGGGCTGGAGGGCTGGATACGGAGCCTGGGGGTGGAGCAGGACAGAGGAGGAGAGGAGCGAGATACAACAGTGATGTAACACTTCAGTCGATACCACTGCACCACAGTTTAAGATTGCACTGGATATGTTTCATAGCTGATGTGTGTGTGTGTGTGTGGTCACCTCTGAAGCTGGTGGGTGAGGTGACTGGGCTGGCTCTCTCCATGTCCTAAAGACAGGGCCTGCACAGGAGAGAGAAATTCACCGATCATGGGTTTTTATGTATGCTTCCAATAATATATATGTGCGCATGGTTATTCAAAGGATTCCATTTTTCAAAATGTATGTGGACATACTGAAAGTTATTTCTCATTTTCCAATTTGCACAGTAATGTAGCAAGACATTATTAGGAATTATTATGCAATTAACATCTACATAAAATGCAGCTGATTAGATAAGAATTACAATGACTCAAACAGTCACAGAGATCACAAGGAAATCCAACCACCAGTGGGATTTCCTTGGGACTGCCTTAGGTGAATGTGTCATCATAGCAATAGCTACCATATGTGAGGGAGCAGTGAAGACTAGACTATTCGTGGTTGAGATTTAAATGGGTGAGGTCGTCCGATGGTTAGATCTTCTTCAATCAATCAATCAAAAATCATTTGTATAGGACCTATCATACAGGTTACTGCAGTTCAAAGTGCTTCACAGATGCTTCATCTATTCGTAACCTCCTGTTACTCTAAGATGAGGTCACATGAGCTTACCATAGGCAGCTATGAGGAATAAATCAAAAAGCTATTTTTTTAACTTATTTTCAATCAGCTATAGCATTTTCAAATATATAATTGTGATCCCCATTCCAGCCCATGGAGTGAAAATGTTTAGCCAGGGCAACAGAAGTTAAATTCAAATATTTTGACATTCTGTACTGTTGATTTTGACTTCAAACATGGCTCCCCTGTGCTGCACTTATTAGTCTGCATTTCAATATTGCCAACAGAAATGTTTTTTCCTTTGTAGTGGTTAATTACCCCAAATTCAAAGTATGAAAATTTACCACCAAAGGTTTTAACATCACACAAAAGAGAGAAAAAGACAGAGAGAAACAGTAAATTAATGTCCATAAATTTCAACAAAGGTTTTGATTAAGAGAACAAAAAACAAAGAGCTACTGTCAAAAAACCATCACCATCCCTGAAAGAACAGCTATTGGTCATTTCCAGTGAGTGACAGAAATACCTTCACATTGATGACTTTATGACTGTCTCAGCAGCCTAATCAATGGTCAAATTTAATTTTACGAACTTATCCGACATCACTGTCACCATCACTGTATTTAATTCTAGTATGTTGCCTCTCTGTCTGGCTGTTAGCTGGCATTAAATGTATGCATTTTAAAAAAGGAAAACCCAAGAAAAAAACCCACCATACCCCCACCAGAGAGAGAGAGAGCAGGAGAGCAAGAGACTGACTGACTGACTATGTATTTACCTGGATTTGCTGGTGGAGGATTTGCTGCTCTTGCTGGTATAGAATGTGCTGCTGTTGGGTGTGCTCCAGGAGTCGCTCGTCTTGTGGTGCAGCATACATTTTTTGGAGCTGCTCACACTCCTGTTGGTTACATACAAGCAGTTTTGCAGGAATCAGCCACACAAAAAAAAAAAAAAAAAAAAAAAACACACACACAAAAAAACACAAAAAAAAAAAAACTTTTTTTTTTAACAATTGTGAGTTGGAGGCAAAACTGAATTGTTCCGTTTTGGAGATGTCGCTCTTCTTATTTTCAATTCCATGCCCAGTCGACCAAATTAAAA
Source organism: Lampris incognitus (assembly GCF_029633865.1). NCBI lineage: Eukaryota > Metazoa > Chordata > Actinopteri > Lampriformes > Lampridae > Lampris > Lampris incognitus. The sequence goes on from NC_079217.1 coordinate 38,276,736, forward strand.
GATGCTACTCTTCTTGATTCATCTATTATTGGCAAAACCCAGTGTTATGAGTCTTAAGCAGGCAATAAAAAGTAGACTTGTCAAAAGATGGCTATCCTAGCTGTCATGATCAATACTTGTTTGGAGCCTCTTCGATTTCACATTTTATTTTTACAAACAAGCCACAAAAAAAAAACACAACACACTCACACCACAATCGCATCATATTTGGCTTACTAACCACATCACGGCAACCAAATTAACACAATATACACGTGTCAAAAAAAGTGTAAAGTGGGGTGAAACACAATGCTTATTTTGTGATCAAATTCAATTAACCTCTGCTTTGACACTGTAAGGATTCACATCAGTAACCAAAAACATACAGCCCTCTCGGGCTATCGTTCTCACTCACATACACAAAACATTACGATTTTGTTTGGAATTGGACCTTGATGCACTAAAAACCCTCATTTAGCCAATTTATGATATCAATCAATTTAAACTCTATGTGAAACTTCTGTTTGGCAAAATTAAAGCAAGATTTTTTTGGGGTGAGAAGCCATGTTTTCATCCACTACATTCATCCTGAGAGTTAAAGCCAATACCAAAGATCTCAAGATCTGTCAGTCTAAAGCCAGCAAAACAGAACTGCCAACACACACACACACACACACACGCACATCCTTTTGTAAGTACAAAAACGCCTTGGTTGATGCTCCTAATTTGGTCAAAGGTTAATAAAAGTATTTATTCTGTAAATGCTACATCATTAATTCTCCTCTTCATTGAGTCCATATAGGTATTTCCAAGAGCTGAGGAAACCTAACAACTACATTCACTTTGAAATGCCACATTATGTTCATTTGCAAAATAGGACAACAACAGGCACTATGTATATGATAACATGTGTAGAGATGACCAACTCTGAGATCGCATCAATGCACTTAACTCCTTTCCGGTTGGAAAATTCTGCCATGAGGCTACTATTAAACTGAACTCTTCAGGGTTATCCCAGGTGGCAGGTCATATGTGCATACACCCCCCATTAACCGTATTTAAATGTAACACCCACTACAGCATAGCGGTGCATGTCTAAGCTACAACACCTACCACAGGCTCAACAGTTTTCCTCAATCTTTTTATCTCCAATGATATTAAAAGGAAATTTGATTTCAAAGACACTATACTCCAAACTGTGGTTCCCGGCCATGTCTGAACAAGGTCCCTGGAGTCTTCCAGGTAAAGCCTCTGTTTACCATGTCCTGAAATAATCAGATCTGTGCATTAAATGACGGATTACGCTGCATCAATGATGATTAAGTAAAAACTTGGACACTCATGGCGCTAACACTGTTATCCATCTAGCTAGTGTAGTGAGCTTTAATCTTCTACGTCACTTGGCTATTTCTTGGTCATCACAGTTCTCTCTATATTGCTTGGTCATCACAGTTCTCCCTATATTCCACAGCTGTTCCCCCGAATGTCACAACAAGATTCAACACAAAATTCAAAATGTCCAGTTTTCTGCTACAACGAGTGATTCATGGTCTAGCCGCACTTCAGAATCTTATTTGAGTCTGACCAATCATTTCAGTCATGACTGGAAGGCTTATTCTTTTAGGTTTTTTTACCCTGTAGGACTATATTTTTTTTAAAATAGGGAAATTAGTTTGCTTGTAATGTTCAGTCTTCTTCTTTCAGCTTCTTCCCTGTTTTTCAGGGGTTGCCACAGTGGATTTTACAGTTTCCATCAGGACCCTGTGAGGGCACAGCACCAATGCTGGCCACTGTTAATGCAGGCCTCGACCGATCCGGTATGGTCTTGTCAATCCACATATTGATTTGGCAAAATATTACGTCAGATGCCCTTTCTGACACAACCACTAAACCCTTTGGATGGGGGTACAGGTAAAGCACTGGATGCCGTCCCAGTATTCATCGACCTGCGTCCATGCCTGTCGCCATATCGCTTGTAATGTTCAGTAACTTGCATAATAGCCTTAAAAATTAATATGGTTGCCTACCAGCACGGGGATCGCTGGTTCGAATCCGTGTGTTACCTCCGGCTTGGTTGGGCGTCCCTACAAACACAATTGGCCGTGTCTGCGGGTGGGAAGCCAGATGTGAGTATGTGTCCTGGTCGCTGTATTAGTGCCTCCCTGGTTGGTCGGGGCGGCTATTTGGGGGGGAGGGGGAACTGGGTGGAATAGTGTGATCCTCTAACGTGCTACGTCCCCCTGGCGAAACTCCTCACTGTCAGGTAAAAAGAAGCAGCTGGCGATGCCACATGTATCAGAGGAGGCATGTGGTAGTCTGCAGCCCTCCCCAGATTGGCAGAGGGGGTGGAGCAACGACCAGGATGACTCGGAAGTGTGGGATAATTGGCCGGATACAATTGGGGAGAGAAAGGGGGAAAGGTCAAAACAAAAAACAAAAACATTATGCAAAAGAATTGTGATAAGAACATGGACCGTGATCCTGCCTGAAAAATGTGTGATATATTTTTGCCATATCGCCCACCCCTACTTAACATCCCCTGCATCCCCACGCAACTCACTGACCTATTCCCTGTAGCTAGGGCCTTAGATTCCCCCTCATAGTATAATCTCTACTATAGGGCCAAACAAGTAGCAAGGGTTTATTTATGGCAATCAACTCCACAGACAAACTACTTCAGAGGCAGCATGATGCTGCCTCTGAAGATTTTTGTTGGCTATACTTTTAAACACACTATAACTCTCTCAGTTCACTATGGGTAACATTTTTGGAGCAATCCTCTAGCCATGGCAAGTCTGACATAGATTTACTTTGGTAAAGTAGCCAATGGGAAGTGGTGCCACATTACCAAGCTACTAATGAATTCCATCATGTTTCCTTGGTCAGGGCTCCAGACTAACTTTTTCCACTAGGAGCACTGGTGCGCCTTACTGAAAATTTTAGGAGCACCAGCACATCATTTAGGAGCACCACTTAAATCAACACGCAATGCAACACATTGATATTTTTTCCATCTTAACTGTATCACTGATAAATGCTTTGGTAATAAATAGATCACTTACAGAAATAACAATATGCTGTTTTATTTTAAATGTCACAAAGTGAGATAGTGCTTAGGGGCAAAAAAAAAACAAACAAACAAAAAAAAAGCAATAAGTTAAATAAAATGTGAACTTTAAAGTGCTTTATGTAAACACAGGCACCAAATAATACATTTATAAATGTAAACATAAGGTATGTGGTCAGTAACATTACTGTCATTACAGCACAAGAATCACTCCAATAAACTGGGCACATGCTGTGTCATTGCTGTGGTTAACTTTAACTCCATTCTTTTTTAATAAGTCTATGTGACCCTTGAATATGGTGAATGGTAACTCTTCTTTGGCAATGTAGTACGCTGTATGGAATTCTATTTCCATTTTGGCCTCTTCTGCAGAACGATTTGCAGACCCTGCCTTTCAAATGCCATTTGCACAGACGCTGAACTTCCAGCCATGCACCTGTCCCTGCACAGTTTGTGCTTCAGACTGGTGTTGTGCTTAAAGATGGTGTCATGCTTGAACATAGTGGTGCCAGTCGAGGGGCCGGCAAACTTGGTTTTCCCCGCAAAGGTTGGCCCACACTGAGAACAATACATGCAGCACATGGTGCCTTTTTCTTCGCTACATCGCAGCCAGGGATATTGCACAAGCCATTCCTGTTGGAAGGAATACGTCTTTGCCTTTTTCACACGACCTGCTGCTTCCTCGTCTGAACTGTCATCAGTTTGGGTCGGTGGAACAGGAGGAGAGTCTGAAGAAAGGTCTTTTCTTTTAAAAAAAAACAATCAATAGTTCATTTCACAGCGACAGCAAGTCCTCCTGAGTGGCGACTGACATCCCGCGCACGATCCCCCCCCCCCCCACACACACACACACAATGCTGCTTTGTTTTGGTCACGTCATGAGAGTCTCGCAGTAACTCCTCTCTTTCACACGTGTACACACACACACACACACACCCAAGCCCACTCACTCACACACAAGTTCTCACTCTTACTAGTTTTCACATGATTAAAACAAAAACACGGTTACATTCCAAGCCACACCAGTGCACCTGTGTTTAAAATTTACTCGCACTGACGCCAAAACTAGGCGCAAAATGAGACTAAATGGTCTCACTCTGGAGCCCTGTTGGTGCTGCGTACCTTAAACTTCTTTTTTCTGAGTGATGTCCTTGTAATTTCTTCGCTACATCTACAAGCTGAATCATACAAGTAGTTTTGTTTCGTGGTCTTTGTTTTTCTACACTGGGCAGAGTTTGAGCTCAGACAACATTGTCTGACTCTTTGCTGACCTCTGGCTACTTAACAAGGCTTGATAATGTACTTATCAGCCAAAAGCACCACAGAGCCAACCTGCCGACTCTCACTAATGTTAAGAGCGAGGTCAGAGTCTGCGGGATCAACTAGGCAAATCAAATCAAATCAAATCAATTTTATTTGTGTAGCCCAATATCACAAATTACAAATTTGCCTCAGTGGGCTTAACAGCAACACATCATCCTGTCCTTAGACCCTCTCATCGGATAAGGAACAACTCCTTATCCGAATGACAGAATGACAAAACTTCAGGGACATTCAGTGCACCATTGGAACAGGCTTTGCACCATAAACTCAGTTTCACTGTGAACCGACATCCTTCTAGGGATGTCAATTCTCTCATAAAATCAAATTTGAATCCAGACCCATCAGAATGATCAAAATCTGAATAGATTTTAATTTAACAATTTATAAATAGACAAATTATGTGGAAGTCATCTGATTCCGCATTTGTGAAGGATAAGAAAATAGCTTGATCAAAACTAAGAATTGGCACACAAGGCTACAGTGAGTGTACCCACACAATGAATGTAACAGGCTGAAGGTTTATCACTACAATTATTCACAAGTAACAAATCAACTACAATGTCTTTGAAATAGATTTCAATTTTATTTTTAATAAAAACACAAGTCACTACACACACACCAAGAAATTATATTATATTTCACATTATGTAAATTAATAATGTGAATGCATTTTCCTACTCAAAGCATGATAATGGATTTGAGTACCGATTCTTCCCCCCCCCCCCACAGTGCCACGCAACATCTGCCGTGGGCTGTGTGTCGCAAATTGTGGTCACTCACTCACTCATGAATGCAAATTGGGGTCACTCACTCATGAACAACCTGAGAGGGACACTTAGTAGGGATACGAGCTTGTTAGTCTTTGATATATTAACTATGTACATTTCAATTTTTTTTGCAATAATAATAATAATAATCTAACTAAAATGGAAGGAGTCTCTGTCTGTCTGTCCTTCAACTTTCTCCACAACCACTCATCCAATCGACCTCACACTTGGCGGATGCGCTGTGGGTTGTTTAAACTTTGAAACAGATGCAAATCTCAAGATTCAATCTGACAGTTCAACATCCTTCTATTTGTATCTGGTCAAAATGAAACAGTAGGGTGGGAGAATGGAAGAGAATAATGGATTACGATGTTTACCCCTTTATCACGCTTTATTATTCCAATTTGACTCTCAAGTCAGGAGGTGGGATGCTGTTCTCAGTTTACGTCAACCTCTCTCATTCTCCACCAATATCACCCTCTCAGAAGATGAAACTCTTTGGTAGAAATACTTTCTGCTGTGATTCCCAAATAATCTATAGTTATTAACCCGGCAAACTGACTGGTCTCAACACAAAAAGATGTCAAATACAGGCTTATTGGAATTTAACCCGTTGGCGATGCCATTGCTGATTGGTATATTATCTGGGGTTGAACTAATTATCTGCTGAAGGGTTTCCATTGCATGCTTAGATGTTAAGAGTGATGTACCTGCTTGAGTTGTCGAATGAGGCTGCTGTTCTCCAGGTGAGCCTTGAAGGCCTGGATGGTGGTAGCACCATCAGAGAATCGTCGGACAGGCGAGAAACGCTCCATGGGGAGGTGGAGTGTGTTGCAGTCCTTATAACTCGATCTGAGGATGGGATCACAGGGAAGACACACACACACACACACACACACACACACACACATATATACACAAACCCAGCCACAAACACAAACACACGTATGTGTGTGCAAAGATGCAGCCCAAGCACACAGCCACAGTGACATATGTTGCACAGATGCAGTGACACACATATTCAATCATACACAGACACAGATGAGACACAGAAACACACAAGAGTTACGTGAGCCCCTACTATCCATACAGCACCCTCTCAATTGCAAATTATATAATGGCTATAATTAACAGAATGGAAAAACAAAACATTAGGTCTGCCTGCAACTTCGTGAAACAGACTTAACAGGTGAATCCAGCTATAAACTAAGATTCCTTGTTAATTTCACCAATATATGCTTAATCATCATGGGAGCTATAGATAAAAGGGGAGGGGGCAGGTTAGAGCAGGATAATAATGCCTTGGGGCTGAGACTAGTCTAAACAACTCCTTATTAGGGGGTGCGGTCCAAATATTTTCTACAATGCACCATGAGAATTTGCGTCATCCCACCTTGAAGACATTTTGCTCTTAAGTCACTGCACTATGAGTAACGATACACTAACTTGAACTTAATTTTTGAAATGGTAAATGTCCCAATTGTCCTTTAGTTCATGGCAAAAGTCAAGCGTCAAGAGACAAGAGACCTATACATAGCTGGAATTATGGGAACTTGTAAGGAATCCTACAAATACAACACCGGAGTTTTACCTTTGAAATATTGAATTCCTGTGCCTTAGCAAAGCTTGTTACTTTTGGTGGACGTGTCTTTATGCCCAATAACCAGGAATAGGTTGCATTCCCGTCCTGTATTGCTCCACAGACTGATTTGTAAAGCATAGTAACTGACAGCGACCTCAATATTTTTTTTAATTTTTTTTTATGAAGCTCAAAGTACATTTTTCTGGTTTCAAATACAACTACTTTAAGAAACAAGCATTGTTCATTTTTATGACGTCAGGGTAACATGAAAACTTAGTCAAGAGTAGTTATTTCCTTTACATTGGCCATCTCTACTGATCTTATAGCACACCACAAAAATTCTGTTATGAGGAGAATGTTGGGTGCCATTAAACATTTTACAGCATGTGATATGATTGTTAAAGATATCATTTTCCTCCTTAACTTTTCAAAAGGAACCTCTTTGGCCAGCTTACCCTAGCAAGAATTGAATATTTATAGTAGTGTGTTCACTTTTTAAGGCACTGAGATTTTTCTGAGTTAGTTTACACCGTCAATACTGAATGCCTTAAATGATGGATCCATCTCAATCAAAAAAACTAAAATAAAAAGTACACATGTAAAAAAAAACTGGTTGTGAAAGAACAGCCAATTATTTGTCATTTCAAAATGTTGATCAAAGAGCTCACTTGTAATGGAATAAATGCACCTCTTTAACATGTAAACATAGTATTTCAAGTACTATGACAAAGACATACATCCAACGAACCTCCAATAAACACATTTGCTCAATTCAGGCAGCAATAATCTTTTTACTCGTTTCAACCCCTGTTCAGGAAAAACTTCAGGAAAGACTTTAGAGGTTCTGCTTCCCAATGTACATCAAAAATGTTGCATTGAGAAAATAATGCACCCAAAATGTGAAAAGACTTCCTTATTTGAGTTGAGAATATAGAGGCGGGTGATACTCTGAGAAACCGGCTATAATTGCATGGATAAAGCCATAAAAGGCTTGAGTCAATGTGGTTACTTTATACTTGCACTTAAGACCCAAATTGAAGAAATGTTTTTCATTAGAAAGAAAAAACTGATATCTTACTCCCTAACATTGATCGAACAGCTTGATGTATAATGGAAAAGATTTATGTTTTGTATTAAATCAAATCAATTTTATTTGTATAGCCTAATATCACAAATTACAAATTTGCCTCAGTGGGCTTAACAGCAATGCAACATCCTGTCCTTAGACCCTCTCATCGGATAAGGAACAACTCCACAGCCCAAGCACCAAACACTTGCATACTGTTATACAAATTTGTGAGGGACAAATGTGCAAAAGCAGAGCAGTGATTGTGATTGTGCCTGTCTGTCTGCTAAGAGTGTGTGTGTGTGTGTGTGTGTGTGTGTGTGTGTGTGTGTGTGTGTGCGTGTGCGTGTGTGTGTGTATCAGTTAAACTTGGCCTGGTTATGTCTTCCTCAGTGTATGTGTATTAAGTTTGACATGACTACAGTATGTTCCCCATGTGTGTGTTTATGTGTGTATACAGCTCAGAGCAGGCGTGTCCCCTCACCGGGTGTGTGTGTCGGGGGCCCAGCCCCCCCTCTGGCGGGGGCCCTGGAGCCGCTGTGACTCCGCCAAGGGCTCGCCATGCGATGTGCTCATGAGCGCGTGCGTCGTGTGCCGCTTGGAGCGGTTCGCCAGGTACCTGGGCCGCAGGGAGGGAGGAGGGCAAGGTTGGGAGTGGGAGACAGGAAGCAGCGCTGGTCAGCTCTCTGTCCTCATTGGCTAACAGTCAGGGAAAACGGGAAAGGCCCGCCCCCTTCCCACTTCTGCCAACGGGTGTCATCATCCATATCATCTTGGCCAATCAGAAAAATCATACAACAGATGGAACTTTCCCAACTTATGGGTATCCCGCTATCCCCAACTTCCAATTGATGGATTGTTTTTGCGATTTTATTTTTTAATGATTTGTTTTGCAAGCTTGGGAGTTAGCAAAGCCGCATGAGAAAGAAAGAATGTGGGGAGGATCATTTGGGACCATCTGCAGAAAGAAAGACAGAAGCTTTTGGCCAGAGACTGAGAGAAAGGAGCTTGATTTGGTGGCATATTCTAATTGGAACTCTTGTGAAAGCCAGTTGCATGATGGAGAAAAGGGAGGAGAAAGGGGTGAGAAAAAGGGGCTGCCTGCCTTGGCAAAAAGCAGAGCTGCAGCCTAAAGGCACTCACTCCCAGCAACCCAGGACACCAGCGAAGTCTGTGGAGGTGCTGTCTGAGGAAGGAATACCTGAAGACTGTCGTTTACTGTACAGAGGGAATGCTGTACATTGGTTTTGTTTGTTTTTTTTTATTTCCTTGATTTTGGAGAAAATAATGTGACTGTGACGTGAATGTAAAGCTCTCGGAGACTGTAGCTATACAAATAAACTTGACTTGGAGAAGTCATCCTACCTTGGATGTCTGAATCATGCACTGCTAAACTCCTTACGCAAAACCTAGCTCTAAACTTTTCTCACTATTCAGATCTTCTGTTCAGGGCAATGCCTTGCCCATGCTCCTACTCCCATCCTGTGGATTCTAAGTGTATGCATGCATATTTAAGCTGGTTTTTAACCACAATGACTAAAACACTGCAATTTATCAAATATCTTTTAACTCTCAAATTGGCTGACTGAACTTTTGGGAAAAGAATTGATAGCATGTGAACAACAGCAAAATTCCTGTTGCATCTTAAGGAAGTGAATGATGATTACATTGTAATTACATGTTGACGCCCAATTTAAACAAAACATGGATTTGGAATTTTGTTTGATTAAAGTGTATAAACATTCAGACATCCAAAGTACGAGTATGCTCATGTCCGAGTGAAGTATTAAAATGTCCGAATCAACCCCTTCAAGAATCAATGCAATAAAATGTGCATGTTGAAATAATGAAGAATAAGTTTTTATACCTCAAGCTGATTTAATCCTAGACAAAGTTCAATCTTATATTGTGCTTATTGGTCTTTGTGGTCACAGGTTTTCGGCCTTCCAAAGTATCCATTTCAGACAACACCCCTCTCAAGTGCATCCCATCACCAAAGCCCATTAGCTATGCTGCCGCTTACCTCTGGACCGCCTCTTGGTCAGGCTCTCCATCTGATCCCTCTTCATCCACAGGAGCCACAGCAGGGATAGGGTGCTTTGGGTGAGAGAGAAAGGGTTACTTTAAATCAATAGCTCACTAGTCACTCACAGTTGATGACAGGAGTACATACAGAAAGTACACCCCATACATACATTCAGGTAACCTGCTAAAATCTGAACTTACTGGGCTGGCTACAAGAGGCGAGGGGCCCCGCGGCCTCTTTAGAAGCTGAGCATGGAGCTGTATGTTGGCCCCACCATCGGAGGCCCTCCGACCCAAGGGCCCCATACCGTTGAGCAGCTGCAGAGTGGGGGGCTGCAGCAATGACTGCTCCTATGGGAGCATTGGAGACAGGACATCAGATTAGATGAACAATCAAAAGGGAGTAATACATACCCTTTATATACAATCACACCAAAACAAATCAGTACCTTGTACTCCAGTTGTTGTGTGGGCTGTAGGCTTTGTGTGGGCATGAGGGTGTGCATGTGGCCAATGTTTGGGGTCAGCTGAGGGAAAGGGGGCTGGGGCACTGTGCCACGGGGGAAGCCTGGTGGAAGCTTCTGGAGTTCCTCCTGCATTTCTGTCCTGAGTGGGGAGCACATAAGTAAGATATTTAGGGTGGTTTCATATTAGGTACGATTGCTTCATACCATGCCCAAGTATGACTGCCCCCCTCCCTCTCTACTCCCCTTCTTTTCAGCTTTCACATTAGTAATGTTGTTCCGTCCCCGCATACACTTGTGTATCTACACACTCCAATACAATAGGTGGCTGTATACACCTAGTACATTTGCAATCCGCCAATAAAAACAAAGAAGCAGAAGAGTACACTTGCATCATCAACTACGGGACATTTGTTTATGATGTCGCTCCAGTGGCGTCAATCACGAGATCCCATGGAGTTGACCTTCACACTATGCCTACTATTATTGATATTATTTCTTCAGTAGACCAGAGAGATCCTTTCGCGGCTATGTTTGAACGGGACTGATGACAAAGGAGTCATTAAGACATTTTTATTTTGATTCTGTTTATTGGGTCCTAAATAAATTTCACTCATGCTAGTTTCAGTACCAGGACCTGGCTAGCCATCTGTGCGGCTGTGCCTATAGTCATGCTAGTTGAATACATGCATTTCTACCCTTGTCCTAAGCCACACACTTGTGCTCTTTCTGGACTGGACAACGTTGTGCAAAGCGATGCATTTTGTTTTGTGGGAAGACCAATAAGACTGGTGAGCACATGAGTCTGGGTAGAGTTGTGTGACATCATGGACCACAGCAAGCGCTTAAAAACTTGGCTTCATTTTGCTTGAAAAAATGCCAAACATTTTGTGCAAGAGAGGATGCACTACTGACATAACAAAACCCTCACCAGCATGGTATACAAATCAACCAGTGCACCGTGTTCGACGTGTTGTGTCAGTCTTTCTCTCGCTCACATGCCTCATCCTCCTCAGTCACCACCCAGCACCTCATCGCAATCGGGGAAGTGAAAATTAAATAACGTTTGTCTTACTCTTAACAGCGAGACAGCAAACTAGCTATATTTGATCAAATTGCTAAAAACAGTCAAATTTGTGCAAATACTGTACTGTAATTTTTCATAGATGTACGTTCACAAAAACGTTCCCTTCTTCTCTTTCGTTAACACCGACTTGGGCTGCAGCTCCCTGAACTGTAAATTAATGTGTTTAGACTGTTGCCGTGTTGTCATTTTGGTTACAGTTATAGTACAATGAATGATAAAAGAATGAACGGATTATTATTGAATAATATCATTTAATAACGGCAACCAAATTAAACTGTAAGAAATTAATTTACTGGTTCCATAAATTGTATGATATCAATTGTGAATATGACCTGTGTAAAGGTTTTTGAAAATTGAAGTTTTTCCTGTGAAATAAGCATGTGACCTATTTTGAAAGAATTGCAATTGAGACTCGTTAAGACCTGGAATCGATAAGTGCAATCGGAATCAGAATTGTTAAAATCCAAACAATACCCAACCCTAGTTATGACCTCACATAGCAGTCCACTCCCGTGTTTTGGTACAGTAGTTTTCACACCAGATGCAAACCATACCCGAGTGCACATGAACCATACTTGAGACCACCTTTTCAAGTGGATCGAGGTACGGTTCATTGAGCCATGCACGAGTATGGTACACAGTGTTAACTATAATCAAACGAACTGAACTTTGGGGCTCGGCTCCAGGACCGGGTGGGTCCCTGATGTGAAAGCCTCCTGAGAAAACAAGAGTTTCTGTTACCTAATTACAAAAGGTAGATCTGATACTCCAAGAGCTAAAAGAACAGCAAAACGAACACAAAAAACATCAATTGTGGTATTTTGTGTGTGTGTGTGTCTGTTACCTGGGGTCTGGTACGCCCACAGTGTGTCGTCTCATTGACAGGTAGCGCGCCATAGCTTCAGGAGATGGCTCCTCCCCTTCATCACTGTCCAATGCCATGCTACCATCCGGCTACACAATCAATACAGTGTTATTATCAGGCCATTAATATCAGAATCAGAATACTTTACTCATCCCCGAGAGGAAATTGGGTTCTATTACAGACACTCAAGCTCAAGTAAGAAAAAACTAAAAACTAACAAGATACAAGATAACAAGAACATAGAAACAAATAAAAACAAGAAAAACAGAAACAAATAGAAATAAAAGATAAAATAAAAAATAGAAATAAGAACAAAATATATCAACAAGTATGGTGCACATAACAACCTATCTATACAGCACTACCGCAGCACACAACAAACAGCACAAATAAAACCTGACAGGGTAAAACAAGTCGAAGGGCCCGTCCAATGACCATTAACTCCGAGTGTCTGACACTCTGAGGGAGGAGTTGTAAAGTTTGATGGCCACAGGCAGGAATGACCGCTCTGTGGTGCTTTTCGGCAGAATGAGTCTATTACTAAAAGTACTCTTGTGCCCAACCAGCACGCCATGGAGTGGGTGGGAGACATTGTCCATGATGGCACATAATTTCAACAGCGTCCTCCTCTCAGAAACTGCCGCCAGAGAATCCAGTTCGACCCCCACAACATCACCGGCCTTGCGGATCAGTTTATTGAGCTTGTACTGACATGTATGTGCTTGTAAGTGTCTGGCTGTACTAAGGTTTGAGGTTATGCAATCAGTATTAATTAATCACTGCGTGGACAGATGACTGCTAACTGTTCCATTTTGTGTTACCATTTGACAATATGGTTGTAGTAGCAGGCCACAAACATAGTGCATGATTTATAGGGGTTGTCATAATGACTTCAGTCTAGCCTGTCAAGCACCACAATCTGCCCTCGTTGACCACCTGCCGCAGTTATGGCAACAAACCATTGTAGAGTGTTAAGGTGAAAGCCAAGGGGCAAATGCTGGGGCAACTCACCTCAACAATCTGGTTCTCTGGATTGATGAGTTGGACATGGGGAACAGTCATGCTAACTGGATTACCCTGCTGATCTGTCTGCTGGATACACGCATGCACACACACATGCACGGACACGCACACGCACACGCACACACACACACACACACACACACACACACACACACACACACACACACACACACACACAGAGGTAAGGACATGTGAGGATTGCTCAGACCAACTGGCTTGCAATCTTCTTAGCGCAGCATGATTGACAGATATGAGCCAGAAACCTTCAACTCCTTTCAATGACTGGATTTAAAAGAGGGTAAGCAGTTGTTTCCCCACATAGAGGCTTAATCTAAATGGGCCACTCAGGTCTATGTTGCGTCCTGCTGCCAGTTGTTTGGTAATAGTTTGGTAATGTTTGGAAAACTGAAGCACTGACTGAACAATTATATCACACAAATATCATTGAAGAATCCTTAAACTGAGTGCTGTACTTGTGGCAATAGGTGCATGATTTGTGCACCAGAGCTGAGAATTTCTGCCAATATACTGAAGAGCTACTGGGTTAAGATGACCGAGGAGGGCTCTCTTTTGAATTAACTGAGTCCATTCAGATGATGATTTGTATATCGAACCATGAGGGGACTTCGAAGTTCAATAGCGGGTCAGTCAGCTGTCACTGCAGTGTCTAAGGGCCTTAAAAATATCCAGTGTACTCCCTCTAGATCCCACTCAAATCCATCTCTGCTCAACATCTACTGTTTACAATAATGTTCTGTCAACCAGAGGAGTGTGGATTTACCATCTCAAACAATTATGAAATAATAAGTTTTTTTCATATTACCAGAAAGCTCAATATAATCCTGACTAAAGCCTGGTCTCAAATAACCACCCTGTCTCTCACAGTTGTCATTGAATTTTCTGTGTTAGAAAGTGAAATCAGGCAACTTAAGCTGTTAGATCTAAACTATACACAAACACTGTAATTGTGTGATATATCATTCTTGTTTTAAGGCTCTGGAAAGGTATTTCTTACTTACTAGTATGGCTCTTAAACATTTTTGATGGTAAAAATTAACAATTCCTTCACAGATAATAAAGCATGTATAGCTCAACTTCTTCCAAAAAGTATTTAAATTGACACAGGTATGGTCTTGTCCATGGAAAATTAAGACATGAGACCTGACCATCATCTTGCTCTGAAAACTAATAAACCACCAATTACCTGTACAGCATTGAGGGGATAGCCAATAGGGCGTGTTGGCGGAGCGACACGGAGAGTCTTATGTTTCTTGAGGCGATCAGCTAGCAGGCTGTAGATGGCACTGTAGTGATCATATGCATCTGTGTGTAGGGACTGGAGAAAGAAGACCAATCATTTGCTGCCATTTAGTTTGGGCTGTCGTTAATTGCTTGACTTATTCAATAGCTTTTTTCTAAGTATGCTTTTATTATTTTGGTCAGTTCAAGACAGAATCAAGAAAAAGGGAATAGATGGAGGATTCGGGAAAGTGCAATTTCAGATATGTTATTTGACAACAGATAACTCAAGTTGGACATTAAGACCCCCATTTTTGTGAATAAAAGCATGCTGTGCAAAACACAGTCAAGTTCATAGTGTGCAGCGTGCTTGGGGTGTGGCAAGCACACTTTTGGTGTTTTTGTAAAAGATGCACATTTGGGAATGGGGAGGAATATACAATGATGAGCCAAAACATTATGACCACCTGCCTTATATGCTGTTGGTCCTCCATGTGCCACCAAAACAGTGCCAATCCGCTGAGGCATGGACTCTACAAAACCCCTGAAGGTGTCCTGTGGTATCTAGCATCAAAACATTAGCAGCAGATCCTTCAAATCCTGCAAGTTGCGAGGTGGAGCTGCCATGGATCAGACTTGTTGGTCCAGCACATCCCACAGATGCTCAACTGGATTGAGAGCTGAAGAATTTGGAGGCCAGGGCAACACCTTGAACACTTCACCATGTTCCTCAAACCATTCCCAAACAATGTGTGCAGTGTGGCAGGGCGCATTATCCTGCTGAAAGAGGCTACTGCTATCAGGGAATACCATTGCCATTAAGGGGAGCACCAGGTCTCCAACGATATTTAGGTAGGTGGCACGTATCAAATTGATGTCCACATGAATGGCCGGACCCAGGGTTTCCCAGCAGATCATTGTCTAGAGCAGCACAGTCCCTCCACTGGCTTGTCATCGTCCCACAGGGTATCCTGGTGCCATCACTTCCCCAGATGAACAGCACACACGTACATGGCCATCAACATGATCTAAAAGAAAACGGGATTCATGGGACAAGGCGACATTCTTCCACTGCTCCAAGGTCCAGTTCCAACACTCATGTGCCCATTGTAGGCGCTTTCGATGGTGGACAGGGGTCATCATGGGCACCCTGGCCAGTCTGCGGCTATGCAACCCCATATGCAGCAGGGTGCGATGCACTGCATGTTGTGACACATTCCTCCTGTAATCACCATTAAAATTTTCTGTGACTTTTGCCCAGTAGACCTTCTGTTGGTTTGGACCAGAAGGGATAGGCTTCATTGCCCTCGCACATTGACGAGCCTTGAGTGCCAAACACCCGGTTGCCAGTTTGTGGTTTGTCCCTCCTCGGACCACTGTTGGTAGGTACTCAACACCCCACAAGCCTTGCCATTTCAGAGATGCTCTGATCCAGTTGTCTGGCCCTAACAATTTGGCCCTTGTCAAAGTCGCTCAGGTCTTCATCATGCCCATTACTCCTGCATCCATGTCGACTATAAGAACTGATTGTTTGCTTGCCATCTAATCCAGTGTTTCCCAACCTAGTCCTCAAGGAACACCTATCCTGCAGATTTTCTTTGCAACCCTGAATAGGTACCCGTTTGTAGTTATTCAGCCAATCAGCAATGAATTATGTCAGCTGTTGCACACCTTGCATAATTAAGTGCTGTGAGATGATTGGTTGAGTAGGTACAAGCAGGGCTACCTGTGCAGGGTTACAATGAAAATCTGCAGGATAGGTGTTCCTTGAGGACTGGGTTAGGAAACGCTGATCTAATCTACCCAGACTCTGACATGTGCCCTTGTTTGGAGATGATTAACTTTATTCGGTTCACCTGTGTGGTCATAATGTTTTGGTTTATTAGTGTATTATCAACAGTTTGGGTGGGGCTGGAACTGAATGAACCAATCAAATCTCCCCTTTTCCTTCTCTTTAAAATGAACACACTGCTGATTTGGTGATAGAAGCAAGAGGGTGCAGTCTGCAGCCTTCCACACAGAAAAAGTCTAACAAGAAGAAAGCGATGTTTTTGTGTGGGAAGCGCAGAATCACCTGGAAAATATGGACCAGGTTTTATTTAAATAAATGAATTACCAGTCGGAAGCAACAGGATACAATCAGCAAAAATTAGTTTTCATGGCAGAACTAAACAACAAACAAACATAAGTGTCTATGTGCGTATACATGTATGTATGTATGTATGTATGTATGTATGTATGTATGTATGTATGTATGTATGTATGTATGTATAAGCATAAGCGTGTATTTGTATGCATCTCACCTGTAGCGTGCGCTCTCGGTCCAAGCCCATTTCAGACATAGCCATGAGCACCTGATCATTGATGAGCTCTGTCTCTCTCTCCGTCTTAACCTGCTCACACTCCGCTATCAACTAGAGGGATTATGGGTGGCAGGGAGGTATGGAGAAGGAGAGAGTGAGTGAGGAGGAAAAAAGGTGAGCGAGAGAGAGAGGGGACAGGAGAGTAAGTGTGAGAGAAGTGATGAAAGAGAAGAAAAAGGAACATAATCTATCAAAATGTTGCATTTTTGCATTAAGTGGTTCTGCTGCCATGCTTCCTACAAGGTGAAGCCATGCTGACGAGCCTTACCCTGTCGAAGTCTGGGTCTGGGTCACCTTGCCTCATCCACTTGTTCTTACAAATCTGCTCCATGGATAGCCGCCTGCTGGGCTCCAACACCAGCATGTGTCTGATCAAGTACTCGCAGTCTGCAGCACAATCCAGAATAGAATCACATGAGCAAAAACACAGAATTTCAAGAAACATTATTCAAAACATAACAAACCACAAGTGTAGAAAAACTTAAGATTAGAGTTGGGACCGAGCCAATCTAATATTGGTCTCAGGTGCCGATACTGATGTAATTCACTCATCAGATATTGGACTGACATTACCGATCCTCGACCGATCCAGATTTCAGTCCGATGTTTTTATGAATTATAAATATGTAGCTAATGTAATTTTAAGCCCATAGCCAAAATGGTATATATATATATATATATATATATATATATAAAAGTTCAGGTAGTATGTGTTTTGATTGCGGGGACGCTGGACACAAGCGCTTGGATTGCCCACATAGCACAGGGAGGCGGAGGATACAGAATCCCTACCAGGCGCTGAAGCAGGGGCGAATTAGCGAGGAGGCGGGGAAGTGATGAAGCCGATGGCCATGGGCAAACAAGTGAAATCCCACAAAATGCAAACCTGGAGTCTCCTAAATTCCATAGTCTACTACTACTACTATTCTTGGCTGCTCCCGCTAGGGGTCGCCACAGTGGATCATCCGTTTCCTAAATTGACCTTTCGCAAAGTACCGCCCCAGAACGGTGCTTGTCCAATCCTACCTTAGCAACGGTCCGTCAGGCTTTCAAACAAAACAAAATGCTGAAACGGTGTGCCTATGGGATCTGCAAATCAGATACTAGATATCTGAAAAGTTTGGAGGGGGTGTAATTTTCTTTCCCTTCCCGAAACCCAGAATGCAAGAAGCGCAATATCAGCAATAGATTTCGCAGTACAGAAGACCCCATGGCCAGCTTAATCCATCCAAAATCAACAAAAATACCTGTCTGCTCCAAGCTAAGCTTGCTACTAGCTATTATTGATAGCAAATACAGCTAACGTATTATTACTGTTACTTTTACCCACACAATGTGCTGATTTCTTCCTTCATGTTTTGGTGTTTTCCGGCTACTTCCTGGATAGTTCTGAAATGCTTGACGGGCATAGCAACAGTAACTATGGGGGGCGGGACTTTGCGAAAGGTCAATTCCATAGTAATTCGGAAAATTCAAAATGGCCGTAGATGACGTAGTAACTGTATAAGAGGGACCCAGTGTGCATTAAATTTGTGGTGCTGCATAACCTCCTCAGCAGCTGAACCCAGGCAGGAGGCACAGAGTGACAGGAAGGAGGTGGTGGCGGACCCACCTGTCACCGAAAGCCAGGAGGAGGATGACGATGAAATACAGTACGATTCTGATTCAGATGGCACGGTAACAGAATCCCAGCGACCAACCAGTGAACCGTACATTTTGGAGGAAATCAATGTTTTTTTTGGAGGAAACTTTGGACAACTCTGTCGAAGTAATTGATTATTTTCCAGACACAACTAAATTTCTCAAAACTGTCACAGCACTGCAAAAACTTGTAGGGTTTGTCTTTATGCACGCTCAAAAATCCAGATAAGAAAATCAAAGAAGGCTGAATCAGTTCATCTGGATACAATGTTCATTAAGGGGTGGCATGGCTCTGGAGGTAGAGCGGGTCGTCTAGTAATCAGAAGGTTGCTGGTTCGATCCCCGGCTCCTGCAGAGTATGTCGAAGTGTCCTTGAGCAAGACACTGAACCTCCAACTGTTCCTGATGAGCAGGATGGTGCCTTGTATGGCAGCCTCCACCATCAGTGTATGAATGTGTATGTGAATGGGTGAATGTGAGGCATGCATTGTAAAGCGCTTTGAGTGGTCGGTAGACTAGAAAAGTGCTATATAAATGCAGTCCATTTACCATTTACACACTTTTGCCTCTATGGGAGAAGCATGCAAAAACAGACATACAATTGCAGTTTATCCAGGGGGACGTAGCGCCTGGGAGGATCATGCTATTCTCCCCAGCTCCCCCTCCCCCCAGAACAGGCGCCCCGAGTGACCAGAGGAGGCGCCAGTGTAGCGACCAGGACACATACCCACATCCGGCTTCCCACCCGCAGATACGGCCAATTTTGTCTGTAGGGACACCCAACCAAGCTGGAGGTAACACGGCAGGGATGGAAATTAGCACCCGCTACACGCCAAATGTGAGTGGATTTGCCTATTGGCGGGTAAATTTGCTCAACCTACCAGCCAAGGTGGCGGGTAAAGAAAAGTAGCAATTTGTGACATACTGAATCATGAATCTGCCTTATTTCCCACCTACTCTGCCTCTGATTGGCTAGTAATTGTTGCCATCGTTGGTTAGCCAATCAGAGGCAGAGTATAAGGACGCTTGTCTTGTGAGTTTGCTAATTAACACAGACACTTTAGAGGACGAGGAGAGAGCCAGAAAACACAATGTGGCGTTACATCGCAGGGGTTAAGAGGTCTGCAGAGAAAACATCCCAGGAGGAGACACAGGTTAAAGAGTCGAAGACGAAACGAAAACGTTTTTTTAATGAGAAGTGGAAAATAACTGACAACGGAGACAGAGAGTCCCATGATTGGTTAGTTTACGAGGAGACAAGCCAGACAATGCTCTGTTCGGTATGTCGTCAACACGCTTCGGATGCCAACAAGAAAGCTAACGGGAGGGGAAGGGGAATGCTCAGAAATGCGACACTGAAAATTCAGAATCTGATTCTGACGAGTAGTTAAAAAAGTAGTAAAACACACGCACAAACATACAGCCTTTGTGTTCAGCTTGTCCTCTGTAAAGTATGTAAATTTAATTCGGATTCTGTAGAGGGCCTTGGTAAAAATGTATAAATGAGTTCCTAATTCACATAATTAGTTTTATTGAGACATTTCTTTACTGTGTAAAGCTATAATAGCTTTCCAATTTTGCATTTCTCTTTCACATCACTGTTGT
Source organism: Lampris incognitus (assembly GCF_029633865.1). Lineage (NCBI taxonomy): Eukaryota > Metazoa > Chordata > Actinopteri > Lampriformes > Lampridae > Lampris > Lampris incognitus. Next base: position 38,296,832 of record NC_079217.1, read on the forward strand.
AATAAGGTGCATATTGAACAGGGGGATATACAGTAGTAGAAAAGGTGCAAAATAATGAAATCTGAGGAATAGAGACTTGTGTATGACAATCTTTGATGGATACTATTCAATTAGCTGTAGAGGAAATGTAACTTTACTTATTGGAAACATAATTTAATTGGACCCATACTGACAACTGACACAATTCCTTCTACTTGTTACAGTCTTGGTTTATGTAATAATAAAGGGAATTTTGGTGGCACTGATATACACTGGTTATTTTTTGACAAATATGTTAAATGTTTTAAAGGTAGTGTACACAATTTTGAAAACCATAGAAGAGTAAACTAGATTTTGAAAATAGTATTTTAAGAGTTTAAATGTTTAAAATAGCCTATTGCTTGGATATTGTAGATCTTGTTTTATTATTTTTCCATGCAGTTACACACTGCCGGTTAAAACAAGAAAGTGGCTGGTAAAAAAATTGAGTGGCTGGTAGATTTTGGAATTCACCAGCCACAGTGGCAGGTGGACAAAAAAGTTAATTTCCACCTCTGTAACACGGGGATTTGAAGTGGCGATCCCCGTGTTGGTATGCACCGGAATCGACCACTATGCTACCTGGACACCCAGATCACCAAGTCTTTCATTGAAACTACTTATTATTATTCAGTTTATGATCAATCCCGAGCGATAAAAAGCAATGTAAAGAGGCATTTTTGAGTCATAAATAATTAAGACATCAACACCGCAAAAAGGATGTCCTATTTAATCATAGTAAGGTGTTCTTCATACTTAGTACAGAAATATCAAAATTTGATCACTAAATGTACACATCTACAAATGTAAAATGCATCACTGTTCACATGTGGCGGTAGATAGACATGCGAATAGCTGATAATATATCCTTACAAATAAACATTCACTCCGATCATACTTCAATAATGTAATCTACTTTTAATGGAGGGGTAAGGCGGAGAAAGGAATAGGAGAGGTGAGAGTGAGTGAGTTGTGTGCTGCAGTACAATTGCATCTCTCTCTCTCTCTCTCTCTCTCTTTTGTCTCACCTGTGGACATGAAGAAGGGTATACGGAACTTGCCACTGAGGACTCGTGCCCTCAGGTTTTGGAGAGTGCTGCCATCAAAGGGCAGGGCACCACAGACCAGCACATACAGCACCACACCAAGGCTCTGTACAGAGAGGAACACAATCAAAGAAGATTTAAACAAAAAAGTAGCCAAAATTTCATCACCTCAAATTGAACTTGATGTTAAGTAGCGGCCCTTTTCTCTGGTTACAAGAGTTAGCTACTCAAATACTATCTAAATAACAGCTGATTTTCATGTCCAATGTAAAGCTGGTATCGATGTCTTGCCTGCCAACAAAATAAGTGCTGTTTTACAGCGAAAAAAGAAAAGAAAAAAAAAGAAACGAAAATGTGAAGCCAGCCAGTATGCAGACTTTCCATTGTGTGTCTTTTATCTACATAAGTGTAACTTATCTATTATTTTTATTAATATATCCCTTAGAGGTCGGCTCACCCAGATGTCTACTTTAGGACCATCATATTCCTTGCCCTCAAAGAGTTCTGGAGCAGCGTAGGGAGGACTGCCACACCATGTCTTCAACAGCTGACCCCGAGAAAATAGGTTACTAAAGCCAAAGTCTGGAAAGAGAGTGAAGGAATGGATGGAGAGAGGTTTTATTCAATCATACCCCTTTCTCCTGCTGGGGATATTTAATACATTTAGGACAATGGTCTTTACACACACAGAAACAACTCACCTACATACTACACGCACTTAAGAGATTATGAAAGCCAATTATTAAGAAACATGCCTGTGTGCGCGCAAATGCACAGCTGCACAGGCACACACCTGCAATCTTTTTTTTTTTTTTGTGGTATTTTTTCACCTTTATTAGACAGTGACAGTGACGTGACAGACAGGAAATGTGGGAGAGAGAGAGAGGGGTATGACATGCAACAAAGGTCACCGGCTGGAATCGAACCGGTGATGGTTGCGACCATGTGGTATGCGCTGTAACCATTTGGCTATGGAGGTGCCCCAACACACCTGCAATCTTAATGTTGAGATTGTGGTCCAGCAACAGATTCTCTGCCTTCAGGTCTCGGTGGACAATATTGCGACAGTGGCAGAAGTGAACCGCTGCCACGATCTGTTTGAACTTCTTTCTGGCGTCCTTCTCTGCCATGCGCCCATGAGCCACCAGGTGGTCTGCAGGACACACATCGAGTGGATAAGGAAATAAATCCCAAGTTTCAGTCATCTGTACTTTGACGGCTCCATTAATTTAACATGAACAGGTTCTGCACAGTTTAGATTAGACACAAAAAAAAGAGGCTAGAAATGTTGTCCAACTTGCTGTGGAGACGCAATTGCATAAACCAAGGGAATCTTACTGGAACAAGGTCAACAATTTTTCGAATGAGGCACTGCCACTGCAATTGTTCTCTAATTGAACAGCTTTGAGGCTGAGCAACCTTGAGCTGAGCAACACCAACAGTTAAATTTAATACACAACATGCCTACAAAGCATTACGATCCACCCCCCTTTACCATCAAACGGATCAATCCAGCTGAATGCTATGATCCCCATTATATCAAGTAAAAGAGGGGATGCAGATGGAGATGGAGAGCCCAGTTATTGTCAAGCCCAAGACAGTTTAAGCAGGTACAATGCAAAGGCGCTGATACCTCAACATTATGACATGGTTACATTATTTCGTATCATTACTTTACTCTGACACAGGTCAGCCTTTGAAGGGACTGCAAATACAGAGAGTTTCACAAGTTGAAGTCAAGAAAGTGAAGGTTTTGAACAATGGGAGTGCCTTACCAAATATTTCTCCTCCACTGGCATACTCTGTTACAAGGTAGATCATCCTCTCTGTGTCCATAACCTAGAAACACACAGACAATTGATAACAACCGAGATGAACAAGCACATGCCTGTTGTAACCAGAAAACATAGCATGTAACCTGCTATGATCAGCATGCTTAAAAAGAGGGTGGCTGACAAACACCAACAGCTTGGGGCTGCCAAACCCATAAAACCACCACAGGTAACATCAGGCCTTGTTTAACCAACACATATGTGTCCTTTCCCCACTGGGCCGCAGGGATCAGGTGTGCAATGTAAGCAGCACCAGTAGCTTTTGTGTGTGTGTGTGTGTGTGTGTGTGTGTGTGTGTGTGTGTGTGTGTGTGTGTGTGTGTGTCACCGGAGATTCGTAATGAATGAAATATTTCTACACTTCTCATAATAACATAAAAGATCTCTAATGTTGTGTTTTGCGCCACTGCTTCAGCAGAGCATCTCTCACTCCCAGTCAGTCAGCCCCCCACCACAACCACCACTGTATGCAAGTGCATGCGCGCGCACACGCACGCACGCACGCACGCACGCACGCACACACACACACACACACACACACACACACACACGGAACATTCCTGGCTGCACCCGAGAGACCAAGGCATTTTGAGGACACAATATCATTTGAGGTAAGTAACGTTACAGTACCCACCACAGTTATCCACTAGTCCAAACACAACCCCCCCTCCCCTTTTTCTCCCAAACTGTACTTGGCCAATTACCCCACTCTTCCGAGTCTTCCCAGTCGCTGCTCCATCCCTTTTGCCGGGACGGGGAGGGCTGCAGACTACCACATGTTTTCTTTGATACATGTGGAATTCCCAGCCGCTTCTTTTCAACTGACAGTGAGAAGTTTCGCCAGGGGGATGTAGCGCGTGGGAGGTCACACTATTCCCCCAGTCACCCCCCCCCAGAACAGGCACCCTGACTGACCAGAGGAGGCACTACGACAAGGACACATACCCACATCCGGCTTCCCACTAGCAAACACGGCTAATTGTGTCTGTAGGGACGCCTGACCAAGCTGGAGGTAACACGGGGATTTGAACTGGCAATCCCCATATTGGTAGGCAACAGAATAGACCAGTACGCTATCCGGACGCCCTCCAAACACAATTTTATCATTATCAGTGTATGACAGCAAACGGATAAAGTGACAGCTGAAGTTATCATTGATAATTAACGGTAATCTAACATTAGTGAAGTTAAGTAACATTAACGTTAGCTAACGATGTTAGCTGTCAGGCTCCTCATTTATGTCAAATGACATATCCGGCTGCTTGTAGTGGAAAAACAATGTATTACATAAGTAACATTATAGCTAGCTAGCTAACATTAGCTGAGCCTAATTATCTAACGTTAACATTATTACCAGTGGTTCTCACCTTGTTTAATTTAATTAATATAAATTAACATCTCTTTAAAATTATCTCCCAGCTGCCCAGGTAGCGTAGTGGTCTTTTCCGTTGCCTAACAACACAGGGATCACAGTTCGAATCCCTATGTTGCCGCCGACTTGGTCAGGCGTCTCTACAGACACAATTGGCCGGCCGTGTCTGCGGGTGGGAAGCCAGATGTGGGTATGTGTCCTGGTCACTGCACTAGCACCTCCTCTAGTCGGTCGGGGTGCCTGTTTGGGGGGGGGGGGGCTGAGGGAATAGTGTGATCCTCCCATGCACTATGTCCCCCTGGCAAATCTCCTCACTGTCAGGTGAAACAAAGCAGTTGGTGACTCCACATGTATCAGAGGAGACATGTGGTAGCCTGCAGCCCTCCCCGGATCGGCAAAGGGGATGGAGCAGCGACCGCGAAGACTCGGAAGAGTGGGGTACTTGGCCGGATGCAATTGGGGAGAAAAGGGGGGGCGGGATTGTTTCCCTAGGACAAGAACTAAACCGAAATAATGACCCTGCTAGCCAGTGAGTGCGACGAATGGGGAAAGATGTACCCATTACTCAGCTGTTTGGCAGCAGTTGCACTTTTCATTCTGCAGGGTCCGAAATTAACTTTTTGGCTTACCGGCCAAGGGGGCTAGTAGATGAAAAAAATCTACCGGCAAGCACATTTTTTTAGTGGCCAAAATAATTAGTAGCCTTTTTTGTGCCATACATACATTTTCAGTACATATCAATGTGTTGAATAAAAGCTTTTAAAAATATGACAAGAGCAGATTTGAAGCAAAAATATTTTTATGTAAAATTAGTCGGTGGTTAAACAATAAAATGTTACAAGTATGATTTCATGTTTTATTTGCAGTATTATTATAACTGCTCGAGTGCTCCACATGCTCATCCCTAGTCCCAGACTACTTCTCACTCTACAGCAGCCACTCTCTTTGCACCGTCCATGAAGTCTGGCCTCCTGCTCCTGACAGAGTCTTGGTGCCAGAGATCAACAGCACTGGTTGGGGTCATACTCCCTGATCTCGGGAGATGACAGCTGCACCATGAGTAGATCCGAGAGTGTGTCTGAGTTGAGGTTTTAACCTGTTTCATGGTGTTGAATGCAGTACCCAAAGCGGTGACTTTTTTTTATCCAAACTGCAAAAATCAAACATCACATTAATTCACACATTATGTAATACTATTAATTTAATCAGTTAATAATTCAAGAAAATTATGCCATCTGATATAGCTAGCTAGTCAGCCACAGTCTTTTGCTGCGCATAACAAGATTGGTGCTGACGAGTCGCGAGAGATAACACAGCTAGCACACAGCTAACGTTATTGCAAGCTAGGTGTCACATATTAGTGCTAGCTGGCTAACGTTAGCTACAGCCAGCACTTTGTTTACGCAGTTTAAGGATATTTTGAGATGACAACTAAATTCACTTACTCGCACATCCATTAGAAGTCGGAGAGTGGTCTCGCCTTCTTGCCAAAGGCATGCACAGTCCTAAACATGTTCTGCATTTTCATGCAGGTCTGCCTGGACATGGCTATTAGCGCCTTTACGGAGGATGTTGCGAGGAGAGGCTCTGATTGAGCCCGAGAGGCATTCATACAGGTAATGTGACATCTGGAGGTCTCATGTTCCTTGATCTTTTCTACCTTCATTAGCTTGTTACCGATGACAAATGAATTGCTACGGTTTTTGGCATACTGGCGACAGACGGAACAACTCATTATCACGGTCTGTGCATTATACTCCAGCCAGCCTCTTGCAGCTCCTTTTTATCGCCATACCTCCACTTTTCACTAAACTTTCTTTTTTTTTCGGTTTGGTGGTGATGGTGGCTTTTTCCTCCTCTTCGGGGCATGGTTGTCTTTTTGATGGTGGTTTTGCGCCTTCTAAATATCGCCACATAACCGGTGTTGATCGCTAACATTAGTTAAAAGAATAGAGTAGGCTAGTACCGAGTTTGACGGGTGCTGCTGTCATTCTTGTGTTATCCGCCAGTAGCGTCCAGCAACATTCCAAGGCACTTTGATAGGTTAATTTCTGTTATTGTTGTTGTTATGTTATTGCTCTAATGCACTTTAGTTGGTTAATTTCTGTTATTGTTGTTGCTATGTTATTGCTGTTGCTAAGGAGAGGGGGAGAGAGAGAGAGAGAGAGAGAGAGAGAGAGAGAGCGAGAGCGAGAGCGAGAGCGAGAGCGAGAGAGAGAGAGAGAGAGAGAGAGAGAGAGAGATGGGGGGGGATTAAGTGGTTGGATTTCACTCTTTTTGTTACTCGCCATGTGGCAGGTAGTCTTCTGAGATTTACTCGCCAATCAGAAAATCTACTAGCGTTTGGCGGGTGGCGAGTGTTAATTTCGGACCCTGTTCTGGTGTCAAACATCAACTGCGAGAGATACTTCTCCACAATACAGAGTAAGGACAGAGGGCATGGTAGTATGACTGAAGTTGCCGAGATGTGTGTCAAACCTTTAACCCATTGCACTTACATGATAAACTGCATAATCCTCTTAACTAAAGGAAGAGTACAAACGCCATGCTCCAAATGCGCCTTTTATTTTCATTCATTTGGCTAATTGTAGTTACCTTCATTTTCAGGTCAAATCAGACCTTTGCAACAGGCTGCAAGGAGAGCAACTGGCTGCCTGGCTAAGGCACATGTCTCCATCAATGATTGAATTGAATGGAATTGATTGAATGAATGCTTGATTGATTGATTGATGAATGATTGAATGAATGATTGACTTATGATTGATTGATGAATGAATGATTGATGATTGATTTGATCAATGAATGAATTGATGGTCTCCATCAATGGGTCAAGCCCAGAGGAATTCAACTACAAAAGGGCATAAGAACTGTTTTTCTCAAAGCCCAGGAAAATTAAATGCCCAAATTCAGGGTGCAAAGTTTGCCAATATGGAAGTAGTGAGAGTTGATCAATACCATGTCCTCTACCTATAATAGATAATACATTTTTTTAAAGGCCCTCATGCATGAAATATGGATTTTTCAAGCTGATAAACGATGTCCTGAGATCACCCATCAAGTTCTCCAGTTTGGTTTGGCCCCCAAAAACGTTTTTGGTCAAAATAGGTCTATTTCTGGCAAAAGCTTACATTTTTCTACTACAAAGTTGAACAGGGAAAAGACAAGGTGCCCTCTTCATCCAGTATATTTTTTATTTTCTAAAAAAATAAACCAGTTCAACACAGGTAATCACATTTGCTTTATTTCTTTGATGGCTCAAATGTATGCTTTAGGCGATTTTGTGTTTTGACCATTTGTGAACTGCATTAAACGCCGTCTTGTTTAACATGCTCTGTGGATGTGACTTTTTTTTGCAGCGTCATCACCATTCATATCTATACAACCAATGTGTTTATGATTAAACCTACAGCTTGGAAGTTTTGTCCCCCCCCTTCCAGCAGCAAGAGTAATTACTTCTCTTCTTTCAGTGCTCTCCAGAGAGCGCTGAAACACGGATAACCACCAATGATTCCATGTTTGACCTCGCTGTTGATCACTTCTTTTTTTTTTAAACTTTAATCCTTCCTCTGAATGCAGAGTTTCTTTTTTCTCTGGAGCATCAGAAACTTTTCTTGCATACTTGCATACTTTCCACCATAGCTTCCAAGCCCGGAAGCTTTCTGGCAAAATGCCTTGAAGGCAAGCCAATCAGAGGCATGTGAACGCTTTCATCACACAAGAGTTCAGTTCTGGCAAAGAATCATTGCTTTTTGACGTAAAACACATCACTATGCATCACTCTTGGTGCACCAGCATGGGAATACAGCACAGGAATGTTGCCACAGACACCAGATTTAAAACTCCAGTATACTGTGAAATAAAGAAAGATTTTCCTGGCGGTGATAGGCTAAATCATCATTGTGTGAACTCGTGTGGCATGGGCTTGAATGTCATGGACATTCATTTAAATGTAAAAGTCTGGCACTCTAGCTTTAAATTGTTTACTACAGCACAAAATTGTTTACAAGAACACAAAGCTCTTCATAGCGCTAGTCTCTTAATGTTGCTCTCAAAGTGCACCAGACTGATGCATTTAACTTTTAAAATGTGCAAAATTTTCTTCGGGAGGAGCATGTCCCCTGACCCCCCTTGAGGATCCGAGGTCCACCCATCACAGTCTCACAAAACCCTGTGGGATACACGGATGTGTGTGTGTGTATCTAATAATTATTTGAATAGTTCTTTTAATTAATACCTGGTAGAGGCGGATTATGTGGGGGTGCCTCAGCATCTTCATGATCTGCACCTCTCTAAAGATCTTCTTCAAGTTCTCATCATCCAGCTGGGTCTTGTCCACTATCTTTATAGCCACCTGGATACATAGAAACAGGGAGAGAGAGAAATAGAATTAAATTGATGGAAATAAAAGAAACAAGGAGAGAAGGTGATACAGGGTTTGAGGGGAGAAATAAAGAGGGTGGACAGGGAGAGAGATTCAAGGGGAGGATGACACAGAGAGAAACGGTGGGGGAGGAGGGGACAGAGAGTCTTCAGCTATGAAAGGTGTTGGAGATTAAAAGACGGCGAACGCTGGAGACCGGTTCAGGGAATGTGACGTGTCTGCATCAGAATCAATGAGGATGAACTCAAGCGCACTAAAGCCAATTCCTATACTCCAAAACTGACAGCCTGGCAAAACACATTACTATTATTAGGGTGAACAATGACAACACAGTATTATCGTGGTAGGATGTATACATCCATTTTCAACTTTTGCGTCATGTTTCATTTTCCTTTTCTTACAAGTTACTGAATAGTAACCCTGCTAGGCAGTGTAAGAATTGCCAGCAAGATATTACAGTGTCTGTTGCTTGTCAGCATTTCCTTGTCTATACATTTGAAGTGCCTCCCTCAAATGATTAACTTGCATTGGTTTGCACCACTGGTTGAATGCAAGTTTGAGGGATAAGTTAGAAGAAAAGTTTTGCATTGAAAATTTGGTGAAAGCAGTGACTCTAAATAGCTATTGGGTTAGTTCTCAAAAGAAATCATGTTTGGGATTGTTTGCTACAATACCACAATGTCAACAATCTACCTATGAAGACAAACTATGTCAATTTTAACTATTACCTAAATAAGATCATATTGCTTACCCCAGTTTTCTGGCAAATTCATCAATGTATTTAGGGCTAATACAAACTAACATGGACAGATAGATGAGGTTAAAAAAAAACTTTCAAACAGGGTGCTTTTGTTTTCGATGCCTGCTAGTTTGGCTAGGCTGGCCCAAACTTTGACCTTTGACCATGAGTATGACTCTTACGTAACTGCGGAGTCCTAACAATGGGGCCAGCGGTGTGGACAGTGATGGTTTGTGACAGGGGGCTTTGCTCTGCCACTTAGGAATGAGCAGATGCCTTTAATGAGTAAATCAAGCGGCGCTAATGTTCTGGCTGGGCAGCCCAAAAACAGATCTTCTGCCAAAAATAGATAAGTGAGTGTAGCGTAATGTGTACATGAGAAAATGTGAAAAGCATGCATTGGGTATTGCCATACAGAATCTCAGATGGACAAGCACCTCACATACGCACATACACACACACACACACATTATAAATATACATACGCAGTGCTATGTGCCATTCCTTGCTTGTATGCCTTGCTTCTCTTCCTGTTGGCAATGATAAAGAAGATGAGGCCATCTGAGGCCCAACTAAGCTGACTTCCTGTTGCGAACAGGAAAAGGAAACGAAGGAGAAGGAAGAAGGGGCTCCTGGGAGAGCATGGAGCTAGAACTGGGCAAATTATCCTACCCATCAATCAAGCAAAAAGCAAATGTGTACTTGTGAATACAGGAGAGTGTGTGAATCAGTTTGTGTGTACATTTTCTTTTCGTGTAGCCTGGTTACAAACAAATGTATACCAATGTGTATGTTTGAATGCATATCCCTCCATCGCATTTTAAGCTCATGCAGTCTAATTGTGGCACTTGCAGATATGAAGCTGTGTTGATGTAATCATTTCTATTTGCATCGTCCTTTACTGGAAATGTAACGAACTCTTTCTAACAAACGCACATACCAAATAAATGTTATGATGCAGAGGAAAGTCCAGCAGGTATTCTTAAGTCATATACCCCTACCCCTTGCCAAACACAAATACACACATTAGGGTTGGGCGATCGTTTCTATTTTTGTATTGTCCTATTGTGGCTACATGAGAATGCCAATAAGCGATCTGATCGCCAGGGAGCGGTGGGAGTAGGAGGGGGTTTGGGGGACTTATGTCACTACACGCCAGTGAAATGCCAGTATGGATAATTTAGGCTTAGTATCAAAGAAAAATGTAACATCTCGTATTTGGGAATATTACAGGTTTTACCTGGTTTGTAGTAGTAGTATATTTATTAGTTTTCATTAAATAATCTAATCTCTGTTTAGCATTTTTTAAATTATCATTGACGTTACAATTTAATTTGGATTAAAGATTTTGAATAATCCTCTTGAGCATGGCTAAGCATCTGACGGAGCGTTGAAATAATCGAACCTTTAAGCTTTCTGCAAGCAACACAGTTAAAGTTACGTGAATAAACATTTATAAAAGAGTGTGATCACTGTATTTAAAACATTTAAACATTAAAAAATCTATTTAATAGCAATGTCTCCTCTATTCAAACAATGGCTTCCTTTTAAAAGTCTGTGTGTCCATGCTTGGTGCGACAATATCACAGCATCACGTTCCGTTTAACGTTATTATCTTTAATATCACCATCCAAATCATATCCATAACGTTAACTACTGTTATGGAGTGCAGAGCAAACTTTTGGCAAGCAGGCATATGGAGAACGGAGATGCGGGGTGTCAGATGCATGGAAAAGAGATGGTAAACTGGTTTGTATTTAAAATTCTCGTGCTAATTAACAGGACTCAGCGGGCAGACACGCTGCTCCACCAGAAACATCTCTAAATGCACAGTAGGGTGCAGATTCTAAACATTATTTTTCAAACATCTTAGTTCTGACAGTAAATTAGTTAAAATATCATATCGCCTTCATATCGGCGTAGGAAAAACCAATCGTTGATCATCCCTTCAATCGTCAGATATACGATCCAATCGTCAATTGGCACAAGCCTATCTCACACACACACACATATATATATACACAGAAACAGACACACAGGTACAGACACACAGATATTATGCACACTTTGAGAACACCATGTCCCTCTCCATGCAAATGGTTTCAAAATAGGGAAATCGGCCTGAAATCACTGTGGCACAGAGGCTTTGGTATGTGCCAAGCCATTAAACCCTGTGCCAAGAGTTTGGTTTGATGGCACACAGAGACATAGGTAAACAGGAGTTAACTGGCACAGTAAAATGGCAGATTTCAAGCTTTAGACGAGGAAGAATTTTTTTTAGGTAGAATAAATAGAAAGGTTCACCACTTACAAGGATAGCATCATAGATGCAAAGCACTACTGTTATCAAGTCTAAGTGAGTAAGAACTTGGTGAATTTGTTTTAACCAGACTTAGATCGAGTGTCCAACAGAGACCTATATAAAGGCACTTCCTGTATTCTTGTACTGTTTTCTATGTAAAGGTTGCTTTGAATGCTCTCGACCTAATACACAGGCCTAACATCTTTTCAGAACTTAATGCTCCACCTCTTTCCAAAGTTGAAACAATTTTAACTTTTCCTGAAACGCACAGCTCATCAATGTCACCTCTTGTTCCACCAACCAATAAGAATAGCAGAGGTGTGGGATCAGAGATGAAATTAAGGTCTACTTTGTCAAAGTCCAGGGGAAACAAAATGGAAATGAAAATAAATTGATAAACGGCATAGATAAAAGAAAATTCCTTTTTATTCCACCTTTTATAAGTGCATTATCGTACTATATTAAAAGCTGGAGGAATATTTATTTTGCCATGAAATATATTTCATTGGGTAGCAACAACTACTGAGTATGACCTCAGCATCTGCGTTTCGTAAACCGCTAACCAAGTGCACCCCGCCAATGCTAGCGATGTTTCTTAGAAAAGGGCCAAGGTGGATGCATGGCCTTATTTTGTGTTCTGTCAACATGAGGCTTATAAAAGCACGTTTCACTAAACAGGTGCAAGTAGTGTTACCATCTCTTCTGTATGAAAAGCAGCTATTCCCCATCGTGAAAATCATTAGAACTCACTAGATGATGCCATCAACTAATCTGCATAGTAATCTGCATATGATGATACATGGGAAATAAAGGGATATAGTGGTAGGAGGAGGGAAAAAAGGGTAAATGGCAAAACACGCTTTATGTTTACACAAATTAGAGATTGAAATGTTAAACTATTTGCATATTTACAAGAACTATGTTTAATCAGGCATTTATGATAGGGTGGGAATCAAAAAGAGCCACTAGAATTATTATTAACAAAAAAACCTAGCCTAGATCTTTACTGAAACTATAAACATCAGTTTAGATGACTGAACGATTAAAATTAACATAAAACATATTGAATTATCTTTATGTGGGACTTGAAATTGTTTTTTGTAAATTTTATCATCGTTTTCAAACCTTGCTTAAGTCATTTTATCTTCAGTTCTATCGTTTTTTGACTTTGCCCCCCAGGAAGAGATAAATACGAGACTGTGAATGAGCTCCTCTTCAGATGCATGAGTTGTTTCACATATGTCTACGTTTTTTGCATAACTTCAGTGTAAGCTACAGTATAGCTTTCTTATTATGGGTTTGAGGTTGAAATACCTTTCAGGGCACCCACATACAAACAAATGTCACTAGAGCCAAACTGACCAAACTCAACACAAAGCCCTTAACTATACCAGCAGTTTACACATTTTTCTTTTTAGTAAAAAAAAAAAGTGATCTACAATATTTACTGGTACAGTAGAAGCAGCCAGTCTACTCGTACAGTAGATGGCTGTAGATAAAACGACTGAATACATGGCATCTATTGTTATTGTTAGGTGGTGTGAACCTTCGGTTGAATTTAAGCCACAGCGAAAGAAACATACCCTGATGCAGAATACCTTCTGAATGAATGGATTCATCTAGTTTACATACTCATTTTCATGACACTTTTCCCTTCCCTCTTTTACATTTAAAGGTCAATTAACCAGCCCTGTAACCTTCAAACACCAGGATGGACCAGCGTTTAGCCTATCTCTAGGCTCATTACACTGTGGGTTGCTACAGACATGAGTCTGACGTTGGCTTCAGCTGCGGTACAGTGAATGTGCTATGACTGAGGGAGCATGTTAGCTCCCTCAGGGTGTCCCATCCTCTGGAATTTTCCGTTGAAAGATATGGGTTCACACACATGCGCATGCATGCACACGCAAACACATGCATGCACACACACACACACACACACACACACACAAAAAACACATACATACGCTCCTCAGAGGGCAAATGTGTTGAGCTTGAGTGTCACATAGCCTCTCTGATCACAAGACGGTGACCTCAATATAACACCATGCTGAAGCAGCTGATGCCTCACTGAGGAGTTTGAAGTGTAATGTGTAGAGGCTGGACTGCACACATTGATCAAGGCTTCACGCTACATGGGAAGTAGCAGTGTTGTCATTCAAAGAAAAAAAAAGTGTGTGCATGTGTGTGTGTGGGGGGGTAGTGTTTTTCTATAAAATACAGTTATGCAAGTTTTGCATATTTATATTTTAATTCAAAACATGACAAGAACAAATTCAATCTTAATATGCTCTGAAGCAGTATTCTCAATTAATGCTGTCCTGGCCATCTCTGATTCAAATGTCATTTCTCGGCTACATCCATCATTACATGTACTGCGATGTTCCTAATGATAGCAAATCCTAATGTAGAGCAAGACAATGATTTGACAACTACACAGGGTAGAGGGTAGAAGGCTGAGACTAAATAGAGCTTGTTAGGAGCTTATACCCAAGCTGATGACAAAGGAACAACGGTTGTTGGAGGCCTTTGTGTGTGTCCTGCATAGACACACAAAGCAAACTAGAGAAAATGTCACTTGGAGATATGACATAATTTAGATCACTACATAAATACTGCAAACAAACAAAATAGCACTATGCTAGGTCTCACGCATTAAGTGAGAATTATAGTATGCCACACTTGTGTACTGAAAACTTGGCAGTAAGTTAAACACCTTCCGTTTATCAAAACTCTGGAGACAGAATCCGTTGTTCGCAGGTTTACTGATTTTCAAAACGGTGAAATTAAAATCAAAATAAAACTATACTTACTGTAAATACACTGCAAACACACGTCTATTGAGTTAAATTGCCCATTTTCAACTCTTACGTTTACATTGCATATTTAATAAATTATCAATCAAACAACCCGTAACGGTCTTATTTTAACACGGTGTCAATCATTGTGTTTTACTATAACTCCTAGTGACTATAAACATAGCATTGGTTGTACGTGGAATCGACCGAAAATAGCTTGGTAGTCATTTTACAACAAAATAGAAAAAAAATATACCAAATAATGAATTACAACTGTAGATAATGATAAAAGCTCGAATTACATAACAAAGATACTACGAATGGCATAAGATGTGCGCAGACGTTGGTGATGGAAAAAGTTATCCCAAAAAAAAAATAGCCGTACTTTTGCAATGCGTCTTCACTTCCTGACTAAAGTCACATCGGAGGCTAACTTTCGGTGTTCCTTAAAGGAACCACTATCTGTCACAGAAAACAATTGAAATTACTTAAATGTCATTCACTAAACTACCCGAACAGAACAGTATTATATGCTATATTCACAGAAAAAGTATGACAAGTCTAACATCAGACATGTTTTATTGTGAGTGCTTCAAGCAGCAAAACTGAAGATTGTCATCTTTGTCTGTTGTTTGCGGGTTTTTATTGTGTTTTTTTTTTAATGACAGCTACCATAATAGCTTGGGGTGTATACATACACGCACACACGCACACACACACACACACACACACACACACACACATTATCCAAACTGCTTGTCCTGCTCTCAGAGTCGCGGGGATGGATCGACCGATTATCGGTATGGCCAATTATCGGCTTAGATATTCGTCCTTTTTCATAGGATAGTTATCGGCATATTTTTATTGGCCAGCCGATTAAAAAAAAAAGTCTGCCGCGCAACATGCGCGCCTCCAACGCAGTCTTCACTCTGACACTCCAACAACACAAACACAGAAGAGAAGCATTGAAAAGTCGGACCACTTTTCTAAGATAAGAGGAACATGTCAGATGCCATAAAACCCCCTCGGTTGGTAAGAAAGCATGCCATAATGATAGTTACAAAACTCACTCCGTAACGTTAGTTTCTCCATCTCTCTCCCCCTCCCACACACACACCAAAGAGCATAACGTCGATCCGACATGAACTCGACAACAGGTTGTCAAGTCAAACAGAGAACACAATTTCCACTACTGTGCTTAACCTTCAAATGTAACTAGGCTGAAAGACAAAAGCTAATGTGTGATATTTTAGTTACATACAGCGTGTTATTGTCAGTACTGTGCATGAACGCATTAAAAGAGCGGCGGTCATTAAACGTGGCATCATGTACAACATATTGTAACGTGCATGGAGAAGAGGACACGTTGGCCCTTGGCTAACGGGTCGGACCCTTTCGTCGAGCGGTTAGCGATGTCTCCCGCGGTGCAGGGCATACGGGTTTGCGTCCCGGCTGCGGCGGTTCCTGTGGTTGCTGTTGTGTATAAGTCACAACAGTGTGACTGTAGTCTAGGACCCTGCAGCTTTAAGTTTTACAACAGCCGGTTTACAGCAGTCGGTTTACGGCAGTAACACAAGATGTGGTTGATACTATACTGTACGTGTATATAACGTGTACTGTGGCAGCAATAAACACAGTTTGATTCAAAGTCGTGGTCCGAGTTTTGCTGGACACAACATTGGCGACGAGGATGGGATTTTCACTCACGCCTCTCTCTCCCTTCCTGGCTCTACCCGGCGAACCACCAGTTCCTTGGACTCGCTGGCATGAATCGTTCGAGACATTCATCGCGGCTGCGGGCTTGGTGGACGCGGGAGACTCACGGCAGAGAGCCCTGCTGATACACAGCTTGGGCAGCGAGGGTCAGCGGATCTTTAGGACGCTCGGATCCACTCCTACATACGAGGCCTGTGTTGCTAAGCTCGCTGGACATTTTGCCACTCCACAGAGCGTCATACTCCGGCGCATTGTTTTCCGAAAGCGCCAGCAGCGCGCGGGTGAGTCAGTACATCACTACATAGCTGACTTGAGGTGTCTGGCTAGCCTCTGTAAATTCGGGGCTCTGGAAGATGAACTAATAAGGGACCAGCTGGCAGAACACACCAATAACCATAAAGTCAGAGAGAAACTGCTCATGTCCCCTGATGATTTGACTCTGTCGAAGGCAGTGGAAATAGCATTCCAGGTGGAGTCTGCAGCTGGATTAGCATCTCAATTAGCATGTTCCCCACTATCCATGCTGGCAACACAGACCGTACAACCCACCTCGACTCCACCCGAACCCGAGGTGAGCAACGCAGAGGTGAATTTTGCTGGGCGCCAGAGAGCGCCAACACGCACAGCATGTAGTAATTGCGGCTCTTCAAATCACCCCACCCGTAGCCCTACCTGCCCGGCCAAAGGACAGACATGTTCACGTTGCGGCAAGTTAAACCACTTTGCGAGGGTTTGTCGTTCCAACCCTGCTGCGTCCCCTCAAACGCAAAGTGTTTCCCGCCCACCGGCGCCAACGACCATCCATTCAGTAGGCTCCCAGGCCCGGCCCTTCAAGTGGTGCACTGTGGAATTGGACGGGGTGTGTTTGCCGCTCCTGCTAGACACAGGGGCTTCAAAGTCATTACTGAACGTGTCCACAGTCCGACGGTTTTTTCCCCTGCGGCACATCAGGACTGATGCGGAGGACCTGTACGGCTATGCCAATTCCAAGATTGCTATGGTGGGTACCGTAGACTTTTCAATTCGGTATGGGACCAAAGCCCTCACCTCATTCACTTTCCAGGTGTCCCATCATGGAGCTAACCTTATGGGTCTGGATTTGTTCTGTGACTTAGGGTTCTCTCTCATGGACAATGCTGGCTGTACCATCCTGGCTGTGGGCCTGTCATGGCAGCAGCGCTGGCCTTCTCTGTTCAGCGGCCTGGGCTGCCTAACTGCTTTTAACCACCAGCCCCTCCTGAATCCTGAGGTGTGCGCAGTCATCCAGCCTCTGCGCCGCCTACCTCTTGCCCTGCGTGACGACGTAACTGCTGAACTGGGGAAGCTGCTAGACGCAGGCATAATCGAGCGCATGGACCACACAGGCAGCTCACTAGCCCACCTCATGATAGACCAGGAGCTCCAACTTCCTCTGGTTCGCCTGCGAGCACAGTTGGCTACCGCACCTGCATCGATAACGCCGGTCCAGCACAGCAGCAGGGTCGCTGGCTGTCAACGTCAGATGAAACAGTGGTTTGACAGGAGGCGTAAAGTGTGTGCGCCACAGTTCAAAGTTCTGGACTGGGTCCGGGTCCGTCGGCCGCACCGGGGTCACAAATTGCTCTCCTTCTGGTCGGCACCACTGCAGGTCACCAGTCAGCTAGGGGCAGCGACATTCCGCCTCTCTGATGGGTCACGGTGGCATGCCAGCCGACTTCACAAGGTAACTCCACCTAACACCACACACCCCAATGCCTCGGAGAACTGGGGTTCCATGGCGGCAGACTGTGACTTTCCCATAGCACAGCCAGAACCCGCAGAGGGACACTCAGCTGAGGGTGGGGGCCCCGCAGCTGATGATGAGGCCCGGCCAGCTTGAGCTCGGGCTCCACCAGGCTATCTGAAAGACTATGTTACGGACTTCAGACGTTTAGGTTAGTTAGAGCGTGGCCTGTCACGTGGCAGAATAATCCACATGGCTACGCTGGTAACTGGTAGTCCACCCAGTTTACCTAGTTGTGATACAGTTCATTCATGTTCACTGTTCTGGTGATTTCTGTAGAGAGGGGGAGAGCATTTTGTGTATAAGTCACAACAGTGTGACTAGTCTAGGACACTGCAGCTTTACGTTTTACTACAGCCGGTTTACGGCAATCCGTTTATGGCAGTAACACAAGGTGTGGTTGATACTATACTGTACGTGTATATAACGTTTACTGTGGCAGCAATAAACACAGTTTGATTCAAAGTCGTGGTCCGAGTTTTGCTGGACACAACAGTTGCTCCCCGAATTCGCTACATTGGTGTCAGAAGTGGAATGCACACGGGCGCGCTTCCCGAAGGAGGGGGGTAGTGTAACGTGCATGGAGAAGAGGACACGTTGGCCCTTGGCTAATGGGTCGGACCTTTTAGTCGAGCTGTCAGCGATGTCTCCCGCGGTACGGGAGATACGGGTTCGCATCCCGGCAGCGGCAGTTCCTGT
Organism: Lampris incognitus; assembly: GCF_029633865.1. Taxonomy (NCBI): domain Eukaryota; kingdom Metazoa; phylum Chordata; class Actinopteri; order Lampriformes; family Lampridae; genus Lampris; species Lampris incognitus. The sequence continues at coordinate 38,315,496 of NC_079217.1, forward strand.
GGCTGCCCGAATTCGCTACAATATTTTGATGTCATATACAACATTGTTAATCCCAGACAATGAGGATGGGTGGTAACGCCGAATTCCTATTAGGGCCACATTGTTACTTATGCCCTTGTGGCAATGATTGCAGGCTGGGGGTGGACGGGTAGGAAGCTCGGCGCAGTTCATTAAAGAAAAGAAAAGAAAAGAAAAAAGAAATGAACATGAACTTAGTGTAAAATTCAAAATAATGAACGTGAACGTGAATACTTCATTTTAATATCCATAACGTTAGTTTCTCCGTCTCTCTCCCCCTCCCACACACACCAAAGAGCATAACATTGGTCCGACATGAACTCGACAACAGAGAACACAATTTCCACTTCCGTGCTTAACCTTCAAATGTAACTAAGCTAAAAGAAAAAAGCTAATGTGTGATATTTTAGTTACATACAGTTATTGTCAGTGTTGTGCATGAACGTGTCAGATGGCCCTTTCACGCGGAACTACATTCTCTCAACCGCAGAACGTCTGTCTAATTCTGCGGCATAATAACGTACGCTGCATAGTTGCACTTATGCGAAGGAATATGGACATTCTGCAGTTGAGACAATGTAGTTTCCCATGAAAGGGCCGTCTGACGGCAAAAAAAAGTGGTGAAAATATTCAAAACTTAAAACGGATTTTATGTTTTAGGTCAGCCTTTTCTTAAGTGGCTAAAACGCGTTTTGTCCATGTCCCCGTCTACAGCAATACATTCCTCAACTTCGTGCCGGCTACTCCTGCTGAATCTCGAAACTGGGAGCGCACAGACTCCCATCTACTGCAGGTAATACACTGACTGATAAGTGATAAGTACCTCATACAACCCCACTTCAAAAAAACCGAACTATCACTTTAAAGAGAAGAGAAAGGGAAAATAATGACTGTGTGGTGATACACAATTGAGGGTAGATTCACCACCTTGTGTTGGGGTTTGTGTTGCTGTAGATTTTGGCACAATTTTTTTTTACATTTACTGCAGCTGAATATCGGCTATCGGCCTTCATAACTTACCAATAATCAGTATCGGTATTGGCTCTGAAAAAAAAAACATATCGGTCAGGCTGGACCAGAATATTCACCTCTATGGTTACAGTCGTTCATTGGGGAGGTAGTCGGCTTTCAATTTTGGGATTTGGATATTCGTTGTTGTTGTTGTTTTGCCAAATGTAGGCTATCAATAAAGGTGAACTGCAAAAATAATTTTTTTCGGCACATTCTTGTACTACATTTATACTTTTTAATTGCACTGCAAAAATGTGGAAATACAGACCATCTCAGCTTGGGCGCGTGACATCCCTCTCACTCACACCAGTGACGTCACGGTTGTTAAAGCGAAGACAAAACGCCAGAAGAGCTCAGCTGTGCTGCTTTTATTATAAATGCGCTACCTTTTTCTATTTATTACAGTTTGTTCATTTATTTTTCATTCTTTACTGTGTCGGTAATTGGTAAAAATAACAGTTGTATTTCCGAGTGATTTCTGATTTCTTTGTCAGAAAATTTTCGTATTACACTGTTAAACCTATTGTTACGGCTATCTCAATAAAAGTAATAATAATAATAATAATAATTTTATTTATATAGCACTTTTCTAAAACATTGTTACAAAGTGCTTCACAAAAAAAAGATAAAACCAGACAAGGCAAAAATAAGAGTAAGATCAAATAAGAGTAAAAATAAAAACAACATAAATAAAAAAATATCAAAATTTGTATAAGCTTTCATAAAAAGAAAAGTTTCAAGACGAGATTTACAAGAAGCTAGAGACTTAACTTGGCTTAACTCAACAGGAAGAGAGTTTCATAGTATTGTTCCAAGTATCCAAGAGAATCTTGTTTCTCATGGTCTGAGAGTCCTTTAGGTGCTTTCTGGCAAAGTCCAAGCAGGCTGTCATGTGCTTTTTACTGAGCAGAGGCTTCCGTCTGGCCACTCTACCATAAAGGCCTGATTGGTGGAGTGCTGCAGAGATGGTTGTCCTTCTGGAAGGTTCTCCCATTTCCACAGAGGAACGCTGGAGCTCTGTCAGAGTGACCATCGGGTTATTGGTCACCTCCCTGACCAACGCCCTTCTCCCCCGATTGCTCAGTTTGGCTGGGCGGCCAGCTCTAGGAAGAGTCCTGGTGGATCCAAACTTCTTCCATTTACGAATGATGGGAGACCACTGTGCTCTTCAGGACCTTCAAAGGTGTGGAAATTCTTTTGTACCCTTCCCCAGATCTGTGCCTCGATACAATCCTGTCTCGGAGGTCCACAGACAATTCATTTGACTTCATGGCTTGGTTTCTGCTCTGACATGCACTGTCAACAGTGGGACCTTATATAGACAGGTGTGTGTCTTTCCAAATCATGTCCAATCAATTGAATTTACTACCGGTGGACTCCAATCAAGATGTAAAAACATCTCAAGGATGATCAATGGAAACAGGATGAACCTGAGCTCAATTCTGAGTGTCATAGCAAAGGGTGTGAATACTTATGTACATGCAATATTTCAGTTTTTTATTTCTAATAAATTTGCAAAAATTTCTACAAAACCTTTTTCACTTTGTCATTATGGGGTATTGTGTGTAGATTGATGAGAACAAAAAGGAATTTAATCCATTTTGGAATAAGGCTGTAACATAACAAAATGTGGGGAAAGTGAAAGGGTGTGAATACTTTCCGGATGCACTGTATGTGTTAGTTTGGATGTGTTTTCTTGTAGTTTTTGGATACGTTTTTGTCTTTGTGTTGTACTGCTGTGGGCTAGGGAAAATGGCATGTTGTTTCATTTCATATACGCAAGTACATGAAATGAAATAAATAAAGTGTTCCTGATTCCTGATAATCATTTTTCCCCCCAACAGATTCATACTGAACATTAACCATCTAAATGATAAACTATGGCAGCACTCATGATTTAGTTATTTTTGGTGTAGCTATTGTCTCAACATGCCAGTAATGAAGTTAATAGAAAGAAAAATAGTAATAATTTACATTTCCAGGATTTGCAACTACAAATGTACAAACCCCAATTCCAATGAAGTTGGGACGTTGTGTAAAACGTGAATAAAAACAGAATACAATGATATGCCAATCCTTTTTAACCTATATTCAATTGAATACACTACAAAGACAAGATATTTAATGTTTAAACTGATAAACTTTATTGTTTTTTGGAAATATTCACTCATTTTGAATTTGATGCCTGCAACACGTTCCAAAGAAGCTGGGACAGGGGTACCAAAAGACTGGGAAAGTTGAGGAATGCTCAAAAAATACCTATTTGGAACATTCCACAGGTGAACAGGTTAATTAGAAACAGGTGAGTGTCATGATTGGGTATAAAAGGAGCGTCCCCAAAAGGCTCAGTCGTTCACAAGCAAGGATGGGGCGAGTTTCACCACATTGTGAACAACTGCATGAGCAAATAGTCCTACAGTTTAAGAACAACGTTTCTCAACGTACAATTGCAAGGAATTTAGGGATTTCATCATCTACAGTCCATAATATCATCAAAAGATTCAGAGAATCCGGAGAAATCTCTGCACATAAGCGGCAAGGCCGAAAACCAACATTGAATGCCCGTGACCTTCGATCCCTCAGGCGGCACTGCATTAAAAACCGACATCACTCTGTAAGGATATTACCACGTGGGCTCAGGAACACTTCGGAAAACCATTGTCAGTTAACACAGTTCATTGCCACATCTACAAGTGCAATTTAAAACTCCACCATGCAAAGCGAAAGCCATATATCAACAACACCCAGAAACACCGCCGGCTTCTCTGGGCCCGAGCTCATCTGAGATGGACTGACGCAAAGTGGAAAAGTGTGCTGTGGTCTGACGAGTCCACATTTCAAATTGTTTTTGGAAATCATGGACGTCGTGTCCTCCGGGCTAAAGAGGAAAAGGACCCTCCAGATTGTTATCAGCGCAAAGTTCAAAAGCCAGCATCTGTGATGGTATGGGGCTGTGTTAGTGCCCATGGCATGGGTAACTTGAACATCTGTGAAGGCACCATTAATGCTGAAAGGCACATACAGGTTTTGGAGCAACATATGCTGCCATCCAAGCGACGTCTTTTTCAGGGACATCCCTGCTTATTTCAGCAAGACAATGCTAAGCCACATTCTGCACGTGTTACAACAGTGTGGCTTCGTAGTAAAAGAGTGCGGGTACTAGACTGGCCTGCTTGCAGTCCAGACCTGTCTCCCATTGACCATGTGTGGCGCATTATGAAGCGCAAAATACGACAATGGAGACCCCGGACTGTTGAGCAACTTAAGTCTTACAACAAGCAAGAATGGGAAAGAATTCCACCTGCAAAGTTTCAACAATTAGTGTCCTCAGTTCCCAAACGCTTATTGAGTGTTGTTAAAAGGGAAGGTGATGTAACACAGTGGTAAACATGCCCCTGTCCCAGATTTTTTTGGAACATGTTGCAGGCATCAAATTCAAAATGAGTGAATATTTGCACAAAAAAAACCAACAAAATTTATCAGTTTGAAAATTAAATATCTTGTCTTTGTAGTGTATTCAACTGAATATAGGTCGAAAAGGATTTGCAAATCATTGTATTCTGATTTTATTTACGCTTTACACAACGTCCCAACTTCATTGGAATTGGGGTTTGTACATGAAATTATGCTGAAAAGTTTTATATGTAGCTTTAGGCTGTACTTGTTTACAGCTGATAGTTTTTTCATTCTCAAACGAATCCTCCCTTCATCCAGTATAACATCCCAACATTATCAATGTACTAAACTGGGGAAAATGCCTGAACTTTTTATTACAGTCGGTAAAATGGAAGGGGGAAAAAAAATCACATATCCGCTGGCTAGTTGGTAGGCTTGGACAGTATACCGAAAATACCATATACCGGGGTATTAAATTGACACTGCAGTATGATTTTCCCATACCGTCATACCGCCAGGCCCAATTTTTCATTTAAGCAAGTGTGCTCATTCCACTTGCGCATCTCTGCGATGTTTGGATCAGCGAACGTGTAATAGAGTAGCCTACCGATGTTCCCGCCCCCTACCAAATGCTTAATTAATTTAGCAAGGTCTGCCATTTATTCACATAATACTGGTTTATCCTGTTTCAAATATTCAATTGGTACAAAATCAACAGATGAACTATGATAAATTTGTAAGACTATGAACTGCTTTTTTTGGGGAGGGGAAAAAAAGCTGAAGATAACCGACAAATGTAGTCAGGAAAGAGAATGACTCTTGCACATGCACACTTAAGAGTCCCACGCTATGCATCACGTGAGGTGTTGTTAACAACTTTTGAGAGACGGAATTGAAGTGACAAGATGGAGAGCTGTAGCAATTTGGTTGCTAAAAAAATTTGAAGGCTCCTGTATCTTTAAATGTGTAGAATAGTAGAGCATATATTGAATATTGATTTCATGTATTCTTATTCAGGATTGCGCCACCCGCTGGGGTTCAAAGTAAAAGATGATCGGGCGTATCTTGGGGCAAGCACAAGCCATTACAGGTCCTCGCAGATAATCGACGGGCTCAGCCATCACTTACCTTGCAAGACGTACATGTACTTGAGTCCATCAACAGTGCCCTCCAGCCTGTCAGTGCCGTCACTGATATTCTATCAGGTGAAGAATATGTTACAGTGTCCTCGTTTCTGCTGATGCTTCAACACCTCGAAAACGATGTATTGGTGGAGTCACAGGGAGACACTGAATTGACAGCTGCACTGAAAACTGGAATTCTGACCAAGTTGAAGGCCAAATATGAAAATGATGACCTCAAAGAAGTGATGCACATTCCCACTCTTCTAGATCCTCGCTACCGCAGAGTCCACAATGAAGCTTTGGCTGAAACAAAAAGGGAAAGTTGAAAAAAATATGATCAACCTTGGATGACAGGCACCTAGTCTGGTGGTGACCATCAAGGAAGAAGAGGAACTGGAGCCACAACCAAAAGGGAAAAAAAGTTTGGGAAGTCTTCTGGGGGGGAAAAGGGCTTCAACAACATCCACCGCTTCCATTGAGGAGCTCTCCGCAGCGGAGCTCTCCGCTTATCTACAGGGGCCAGTGGTCGACGGAGAGGAGGATCCGTTAATTTGGTGGACAGCCAATACCTAAAGTTACCCCTGATGGCCAGAGTCGCACAGAAATATCTCTGCATTTGTGCCACAAGCACACCATCGGAGCAGGTATTTCGTATGGCAGGCAATATCGTCACTCCCCAGCACTCACTGCTTAAACCTGACAAGGTGGACATGCTGGTCTTTCTAGCAAAAAACAGCTAGAATGCACTGCACATAGATGTGAATGTTTTGTTACATTTTTGTAATTTTGAGCTTGCGTTTTGACTGTTCTGTTCAGGCCTACACACGCAATATTTTCGTTTTTACGATGTTTTTAAAAAAATAATGTCTGTGAATGTTTTCATTCATCCAGGTCATGGTTATCCAAAGGAACTGAATTGAGTGCAACTGGACTTGGTATATATCCGTGAAGACGTTTCGCCTCTCATCCAAGAGGCTTCATCAGTTTGTGCCTTTCTGACTAGACCAAGCCAGTCTGACTGGCTGATGATGAAACTCAGATATTTATCCTCTCTGGAGTCGTTATTAGAGCTATTGATGTCCATGGCTCTTTGTGTTCCGATGTTTAGCAAAAAAAAAAAATGTTTCAATGTTAAATGTAAATATTTATTAAAAACAATTAAGCCTAGTGTGATTTATGTTAGAATTTGGATTTTCATATGTAATTTATTGTTGCCATTGCTACGATGTTTAGGTCTACACTTTATTTTGACTGTTGTCACTGTGTTGAATAATAAAAGTTCCAGAACGAAAGTTTCCGTGTTTGACACCCACTTCTTAAGGTAATCTTGACTTTGACTGTTTTTCTTTGTTATTATATCAATAATAAATTAACTTTTGGTTGGAAAGGTAAAATAAGTGTTTTAATGCAGTGCTGCCACCATGCAGTAACACGTGGTCACAGAACACAAACGCTTTTTATGACCTTATTTATATATCTTATTATTAATACGGTATACCCCATACCGTGGTATATTTTAAGGTCGGTATGACGGTGTGAAAATATGGATACCGCCCAAGCGTACTAGTTGGTAGACCTAGCACACTATTAAAGTGTACCCTCTCCCCCAGGTCTGAGCCTAACTCTATCCACTGCATAATTTTGAAAAATGCTAAAAAGTGGGCAAGTCGGGAGTTGCAGCAAAGTATGTAGGAGTGGTCCAGGATATCTATGAGGAAATTGAGACAATGGTGAGGTGTGCGGTTGGAATGACAGATGGGTTCAAGGTGGAGGTGGGATTACATCAAGGATCAGCTCTGAGCCCTTTCTTGTTTGCAATGGTGATGGACAGGTTGACGGACGAGATCAGGCAGGAGTCTCCGTGGACTATGATGTTTGTGGATGAAATTGTGATCTGTAGCGAGAGTAGGGTACAGGTTGAGGAGAGCCTGGAGAGGTGGAGGTATGCACCGGAGAGAACAGGAATGAAAGTCAGTAGGAGCAAGATGGAATACCTATGTGTGAATGAGAGGGAGGACAGTGGAATGGTGAGGATGCAAGGAGTAGAGGTGACGAAGGCGTATGAGTTTACATACTTGGGGTCAACTGTCCAAAGTAACGGGGAGTGCAGAAGAGAGGTGAAGAAGAGAGTGCAGACAGGGTGGAGTGGGTGGAGAAGAGTGTCAGGAGTGATTTGTGACAGAAGGGTACCAGCAAGAGTTAAAGGGACTGTTTACAAGATGGTTGTGAGACCAGCTACTATGTTATATGGTTTGGAGACAGTGGCACTGACGAAAAGACAGGAGGCGGAGCTGGAGGTGGCACAGTTGAAGATGCTAAGATTTTCATTAGGAGTGACAAATAAGGACAGGATTAGGAATGATTATATTAGAGGGACTGCTCAAGTTGGACGGTTTGGAGATAAAGCAAGAGAGGCAAGATGGAGACGGCTTGGACATGTGTGGAGGAGAGATGCTGAGTATATTGGGGGAAGGATGCTGAATATGGAGCTGCCAGGGAAGAGGAAAAGAGGAAGGCCAAAGAGGAGGTTTATGGATGTGGTGAGGGAAGCCATGCAGGTGGCTGGTGTGACAGAGGAAGATGCAGAAGACAGGAAGAAATGGAAACGGATGATCCGCTGTGGCGAGCCCTAACGGGTGCAGCCAAAAGTATTAGTAGTAGTAGCTAAAAAGTGGACAAGAGGCTGAGAGGGGGGCGGGGAGGGGCTGAGGAAGGGGGCAGGGTGAGAGATGTGTGAGGCAGAAGCATGGGCAGGAGTAGCTGGGGAGATTCATGAGAAGTGGCAGTGGAAGGCACTGGAGGAAATAATATAACTAACTGTAAATTGAGAGAAATTCAAAAGGTTGGTAGAAAATGTAATTACGGTGCAAGGTCCATATATCACCTTGCGTAAACTCCAGTGAATGATGAGTCTCGATCAGCATATATTTGAAAATCAGTGTGGTTTCACAGACTCACACTCAAGGCCGGGGCTGGGGAGGGACCTAATTAGATCCACTAATTAGGAACCACTTAATTGGAGGGAGTTAATATTCTCTTTTTTTTGTAAATTTCATTACATAGATAAGTCCCAACCGGTCAACTCAAAGTCAGCATTGGCCTTGCAAGGTTCAAGGCTGATTTAAAACAATAGATGGCATATTGAGCCATTTTCAACCCATGAAATGTCCATTTTTAAAAATTTGGCAAAAAATGTCAACACCAGCATTGATGTGTTTCATCACCATACAGTAACATCATTCAGCTTACAGCTCAAAAAACCCTTTTAACTGTTTAGTACCTCTTTAATATACCAGAAAAAGAGGAATTACCTACCAAAAGCTGGACAGAAGTGAATACAAAGTGGTTGTGTGACAATGTTGAGGGTGTATACAATGGTTATGAATATCATGTTGATTAATTTAATGGCACTGCTAGCAAGAATTTGCTTAATGAGTAAACCAATATTCCAGTAAATGTAACAAAAGTACAAGCTGTGGAAAAGGAAGATATTTTGGTCAGTTTTGGCAGTAAAAGATAATAGATTCATTTGTCTATACAGAGTTGTTATGCATGCGCATTACGCAGCAAACGAAGCCCCATCTGGGGGGGGGGGGCAGCCTTTGAAAAGGAAAGCATATCTTATACTTTCCCAATAAGGCCATTTGGCGGGGAAAAAACAAAACAAAAATTGCCAAATAAAGAAACAGGACCTGCCCATTCATCTGAAAAACTAGTCAAAAATATGGTATCTGTAGGCACCAATAATGCAGCTCTACAGGCTATCGACAACAAGCATAAAGAGCAGTGTTAATAACTAATTTGACAGAGCCCTTGCATATACTGCAGCAAATTTTGGGTGAGACATGAGAAATTTCGTAATCATATAAAAGGAATGAAGGCAGCTTGGTGGCTGGCAAGCTCCAGGTAGAAATGTCATTGTCAACAGAGGTGCACATAACTGGTGCGCAGGTGCGCATTCATTCATTTTCAGCCACTTCTCCGGGGTAGGGTTGCGGTGGCAGCAAGCTAAGCAGGGCACTCCAGACGTCCCTCTCCTCAGCAACATCCTCCAGCTCCTCCTGGGGGATCCCAAGGCATTCCATGGCCAAATTGGACATGTAGTCGCTCCAGCTAGTTCTGGCTCTACCCTGGGGTCTCGTCCCAGTTGGCCGTGCCCGGTAAACCTCCAAAGGAAGGCACCCAGGAGGCATACTAATCAGATGCCCGAACCACCTCAACTAGCTCCTTTTGATGCGAAGGAGCAGCGGCTGTACTCCGAGCTCCCTCTGGATGTCCGAGCTCCTCACCCTATCTCTAAGGCTGAGCCCAGACACCCTACGGAGGAAACTCATTTCAGCCGCTTGTATCCGCGATCTCACCCTTTCGGTCACTACCCAAAGCTCATGACCATAGGTGAGGGTTGGAATGAAGACTGACTGGTAAATTGAGAACTTTGCCTTTTGGCTCAGCTCCCTCTTCACCACAATGGTCCGGTAGAACATCTGCATTACTGCTGATGCTGCACCAATATACCTGTCAATCTCCCGCTCCATCCTACCCTCACTCGTGAACAAGAACCTGAGATACTTGAACGCCTTCACTTGAGGCAACAACTCATCCCCAACCCAGAGGGAGCAAGAATGCAGGTGGTCAAAATAAATTATGCGCAGCAGACAATACAAAAAGAGGGGCTTTTGCGTACAACATTTTTGAGACACAATTACTTACTGAAACAACAGGTTTTTCTCCATATATCACTGTAAGAAAGTCATTATGACAAATGTGTCAGTTAATAATCAGCTGTTAATTGTGCAACTTTTAGCCTTCGTTCTTGATTAGGTGTGTATGCCGGGTTTTTTCCAAGTTACCAAGATTAACTGTTAAACTTTCAGCTCTCGCAAATAGTTAACTTATGTTACAACTAGCTTATTATTACTTTTTTCCTCTGGTTTTAGGATTTTCGTCCATTCATCAAAATGTCCAAGAAGCAAGTAATTACTTTGGTGTTGCACCACCTCCAAAGAAATGCCAGACTGAACCTGTACATAAAAAATGTGTATTCGCGGAAAAGTGGCTGCAGCAAGTACCTTGGCTCCAAACAGATGACGACCACACAGAGATATGGTGCAAAATATGCCATGAAAATCCCAATCTTGCAGATAAAAGCAGCGCCTTTTATATAGGGACAAAAAATTTCAGTCATCCAGCTTTTGAAAAGCACGAGTAAAGAGCACATGAACATAGTACAAACTATTGATAACAGGTGCAGCCAGGATCAGAAATCCACTCGCCCTATTGACATGTGGCAGGACAAACTGAATGAAGAACAGCATCAAGCACTGTGTAATATTTTTACTGTTGGCCTTTCACAAAGTGAAACATGCACGCCCGATGCGTTCATATCAGGATGATATTGCGCTTTTCAAGAGGCTTGGAGTTAATGTCAGCAGTGCATATCATTCACGAGAAGGGGGGACCTGCATCATGCAGAGCATTGCATAGACAATCCATTAGAATCAAGTGAAAAAGTGAAGGCAGCTGAATTTTGGGGCATGCTTTTTGATGGATCAGAAGACATAACATGTGGAGCAAGAAATTGTGTACACTGTGTCTGTGTCTAGCTATGGAGAGTTTACCTCAGATTTCCTTGGATTAATTAATCTGGGTGTGAACCGAGTGGCCCAGGACATAGTGAACGGAATGGAGCAGCTCTTCCATATTTGTGGTTTAGGGGATCAGTGGAAAATGAAGTTGGTCTCGGTGTGTACAGAAGGAACAGCAGTCAACGTTGGAGTTTACAATGGGTTGTTCCCAAATTGTGTCAAATGGTGTTGATCGGGGATTCCCTTGTGCATATTCTGCATACTGCCCACACCCTTGAGAAATGCACAAAGTCAGCTGATTTTATGGTACCATACTGTGAGACATTTAATCGCTCCATTGTCAAGTTGCTGAGCTTTTATTTACAGAGACAACAGAATAACTAAAGAAGATGTGTGATGAGAATGACGTTGCCTTTGTGAAACTAGAAAAGTTTCACAACATCAGATGGTCTGCATGGAGGCAAGAGACTGTATATGGAGGCTATCACCTGCCATTCAAATTCAAGTGGCTACAAGGGATGACAGTGACCTAAAACACATACGCACAAAGCGTTTTCAGTGTTTCCTAGCCAACATCCTTGACACTGGAAACATTTTATAGTTACCTTTCCTCAGGTTCTAGCAAGATAAATTGACTATTGGTGAATGCAAAGATGAGCTCATGGTAGCTGCTGGACAGCTGACACTATTGCCTTCTAGTGAAGGCAAGTACAGGAAAGACTGTTTCAAATGCTGATGCTGACAGGGACAAGGCTGACATATTGAGAGGTCTAATTAATGAGTTTGAAAGCAGATATGAATCCCATAAGTCATGTGATCAATTTTTACTTTTTGATCCTTCAACTTGGCCTCAAGAAATGCAAGACCTCCTCCTTTTTTGGCAACACAACATCCTCCAGAAATATGAGGCCAGCTTGTCTGTTGACAGAGACTCCACTGTAAGAGAGTGGATGTGTTTAAAGCACGCAGGAAACGTTTGGCAGCCTCCTCTGTGTATGATTTGGTCAACACAGTGAAGATAAGTAATCCAGATAGTTACTCCAACATTCATAAAGTCCTTCTGTTGTCCCTTACACTGCCCTTGAGCAGTGCTGCATGTGAGCGGGGATTTTCACATCTCAATATAATAAAAAGCAAGTACAGATCCCGCCTGTTAAGACTCTCAGCTCTCATCCCTGGTGCACATCCACTTGACTAAGATGACAACAGAGACTTTTGACCCAAGCCAGCTGTTGACTTATGGATGCAAACAGCTAATCGCAGACTCAACCAGGGAGAAAGAAGTAGGCATACATCTTCATCTGCTATGTTTGAAAGAGAGGAAGACAGTGAGGAGAGCAGTCGGGAGGGTAGTGATGATGACGGTTTGCAGGATAACCCTGCCGTGTTAAGACTGAGTACCAAGCAACATCTCCAGGTGCTCCCCTGAGAACCAGACCAAAAAGGTTATGTGCACCCCTAATTGTCTACTATGTTATGTAGAGGGCTCCAGACTAACTCTTCCACTGTTAGCACTGGTTCTACAAAGTTTCGCAATTGGTTGCACCATTACATGATTTGGTCGCACCCTTTTTTTTTCTCCAGGCACAGCATGGTATAAATCAATGTGAACAGGAGTTTTGTGAATGGGACTTTTCGCTATGTTATAGGCAGTGTTGAACTTGACCATTTCATTCTCTTCTGTTGAGCGATTACTCTCACCTAACTGCTGAAAAGTAGTCTGGAAAGACTCAGTGTTTTGGGTCATGCATCAGTCCCTGCAGGTTTTGTGTTTCTTACCATTTTTGTGCTACTTCAAGGTTTCAAGCTCAAACTGTGTCGACCCAGTAACAAGTTTAAAGTTGCCTGCAATGGACGGGCCACATTGCCTACAATACACACAGCATAGTTTTCCCCTTGTACCACAACCACGGGTACTGCATTAGCCTGTGGTTGAAAGTAGTACTTTTTCTTCTTCACTGGCTCAGTTGGTCTCTCCCTGCCTACACTTTCATCATCAGTGGTGTCTAATTCAGAACCTTCCGTTGGCTCTCCCTCCTCACAAGCCTCCCCCTCTCTCTCCTCGTTTTCATTTTAAAATAGTCAGTACAGACTGCTTAATTTTTGGAACATGGTAACAGCTAAATGGATTGTTGCCAGATTTGGCAGATTTGCCAATGTTAACAGCATTTGTGCCACATTGGGCGCATTTGTGCCACTCGCATGAATGCAACCACATGAAATTTTAACTCGCACACTCTCAAAAAATGGTCACATATGCAGCCATTTTGGTTGCAGTCTGGAGTGCTGTATGTATGTATGTCATGTAAATTTAAGAAATCAAAGTAGTACGGCAACTACAAAGAAGCACAGCTTGTTTGAGACGAGTAATGTGTCATCTTACTATTATTATTCAGTGGCATTATCAGTCTTAACATACACACTATTAAAGTAAAGGAAAGGTTTACACCCCAGCCTTCACCGTTTTTCCCTTTGTTCACTGGGTAATTCTTTAAAAGCTTTGATAGCACTGCAGCCACCCCCACCCCCGAGTGGAGTGCTTAGTAAAGTTGTACACTTTCAAAGACTCGTTCCAGTCACTTAAACTCATTCAAAAATAAATTGTAAAACACCTTGAATATACACTCACTAAAGGCACACTTTCGATGGTTTGTCCTCTGCGTAAATAGGGTTCATGCATCAATGAATTCATCACATCTAACTGCATGCTTGAGAAATGTGGGAATATGTCTGATTTTTTTCCACAACAGGCAATTGATTGACAAATTGAAAGCAAGTGAAATACTGAGGGTGGACGTATTGTAAACACATTGCATCCTACATTAACTATACAGCAACGATACATGTATCAAAAAAAATTGATCTCGATACACAGCTATAACACAGGAGCAATTATATACTTGAAAATGCACAGTAATGTAACATAGCTACAGTCGCTCCATGTGTGTTCCATAAATCAACACAGAGTAGGCAACATTTGCTAGTTTCAAAGCTAATTTACTGCTAATAGTGTTGGTGCCTTGCTGATTGCAACCTGTTATCATTGGAGTTGACTGAAGAGATAGCAGTGTGTCAACGTCACATACTCTGTGAACCCTGCGCAGTACTGAGTAAAACTAAAATAGAATCAAATGTCTCAAAAGGAGTAGTCTAATCTTTTCCAATGAAACATATCTATACGTGCCATAAATTTTCCTCTTTTAGATGTTTATATAAGCCCACTTTTGACACACCAATATTGCACAAGAACAGTTGTAATGCCGACAACATTTTTGGTTGTAGCTAAAAGCTAAGAGAGTGTTGTAGAGCTATTTAACAGGTAAGCCGTGAACTGTGACAGGTATGATTAAATTAGTAACTTTAAATTGTTTTTCTTGTTTTGTTTTTTGTGAGGCAAATGTAGGCTACCCGATTTGTATTTCCACACAGCGCTCAATTTAAAAAAAAAAACTGAAATCCACAACTTGTCTCCCTTTATGAATCGTTTTATCTATATGGATCATGGATTCAGGTTACAGAATACTAACTGTCATATTTATCACAGTTTGAGACATTTTCCAGTTTCTGTATACCGCTATTGAAAGGTTTTGGTCAGGCTGCACCAACTGGTGCAGCGGCAAACAAATGTTGGAAACTCCAGCAGGAAAAAAAGACTGAAATGTGATGCCAATGTGAAAATAATCAATATCACTACGATATATTTTGACGAAGTCAGTAATACCTTAGACTGCCTGCGATGACTTTCGTCCAAGGATGCCATTTTTACAAAGATGCGGACTATTTACTGGTAAACTGACGGCACAAAAGCGACAATGGCTGCTTGTTTGTACTCTGAGTAAATCAGTTACAACAGGTCTATTTATCCACAACTCCTACTACATCGAACTATATTGAGACACTGTCCTATCATAATCTTGACTGTCCAGCATAATCGTCCCATTGTCATCACATTTCAAATGGATAAAATAAGCTAGAAGAGTCACAGATTGCAGCTTTAAATGTCATTTTATTCCATGTAAGCAGAAACAGCCATGATTAGTTTTCCTCCACTGTCTACACGGTACAATAGCGAGACGTTACAGCAGAAAGAAATCCTTTTCTGCAATTGCTTGCATCATCATTATTTTGCATAATGTTGACATTAGCTTCATCCACGACCAATTGCTCGGGATGCTGGCATCACACTGCTAGCTACTACCACAGCAAAAGCTGTTCCTCATCGCCAGCTCTCAATGAAAATCAATGATCACTACCCGCTTTTCGTTCAAAAAACTTTTGGTGTGAGCATGGGTTAAGCAGTGAGGTTGCAAATATTCCCAAATCCCTGTAATGAAAGCAAAAATATTAGGGTAAAAAATTTCAGCCTAACAACACAGTAAAACTAAAAACAAACAAAAAAAACAAACAATTGAAACCCAGTGATTCAAAGAAAAAACCTACAACGACCCAATGGTAAATATCTTGAAGGCCATATAATTTCTCTAAGCATGGATATCTTTTTCTTATATTTTGGCCATTCCATCAGCATTCTTTAGCACTCTGGGGAGCAGTATTCTCTTTGAATGAATCCATCCATTTACCATAAAGAGTCTTATCCTAAACAAAGGGCTTTGAGTCTGCGGTGTAACATAAGCAATAATAAAGTGTGTCTTTGACATACATGCTCATACACAGACATGAGCACACAACAATGTGGCAATATAAAGAAAGTTTAGCCTTCAGTAACAGCTGAAACTGATTAAACACCCATGGGGGTAAAAAGCCTGCACTTAATCCATATCAGCATAGGAGGGAGTTTAACACACACCTGCTCTGGTAACAAAAGATGGCATCATCATTCTCTGTAACCAAGCCTAATCTTTACAGTAGGCTAGTTAAATAGACGGTACTTCATACAAACCCAGTTCTGTGGTGTGTGTTTATGTGTGTCACACATACTGTTGTCAACATCGCACTGCCATAAATGGAAGACAAGGTCAACACAGGTCAGCACAAGTTGTACCACTGTATGACTGTATTTTGCACATGCACACACATGCACAGCTGAAAACATACAGCCAGTATGAGTCAGCACAGCGCCTCTTAAGAGATTTTCTTGTTTTTTTGTGTGTGTGGTAATGACTCAAGTTTAGTGTGTCAGGATGGATGTTCTAGTAAGCAGCAGCCCAAGACCTTGGCTCCTGCACATCAGGATTCTGGTACTGCTGCTTCTGGGGCTTACAGTAGCTGTCCTGATGCAATCAAATCACTGCCAAAGAAGGGGCAAATACCCTGCTTGTCTGAGCATATGAGGGAAGGAAAACTGAGTGTACATGAACAACTTTGTGGAAGTGGTGCAAAACTTCAAGAAAAAAAACCCCCACCATTCTCACGAAAGAAACAAAGACTAGCGAATTGGCATGCCAATTCCATTCTATGTGTGTGGGGGAGATCAAGTGCACCCATTATCGCTATGGAAACCACTTAGATTTCAATAGAGCACCCCGTGACTAGGAGCCTTGACAAAACACCGTAGCCACTGACAACAAGCAACACTATTGATAATAATGACACACATGCGTTTACTTACCACAGACATACAACCACACACACACACACACACACACACACACACACACACACACACACACACACACACACACACATATCTGAAGCTTTGATAAGACAGATAGAATACACTGATGTGTATTGATTAAATTCCCTGTAGGCCTTCTGTGATGTCATGTAACACACCAAAATACTGGACACCACAGCTGTGGGCTATGTATGTTCTTTCCCTATGAATCCAACTCTGGCTGCGGAAACACACGAGAAAACTGAAGTAGGAAAACACTAGAGGGCACGAGGACTAGTTGAGCAGAAATGTAGCCTTTGTCACATCATTTGCCCAGATGAAATCACGGCAAGAGTGTGTGTGTGTGTGTGTGTGTGTGTGTGTGTGTGTGTGTGTGTGTGTGTGTGTGTGTGTGTGTGTGTGTGTGTGTGTGTGTGTGTGTGTGAGTGAAAGAGGGAGAGAGAGAGAAAGAGAAAGAGAAAGAGAGAGAGAATGTGATCTATAAAATAGCTATGCAGGAGTGTTAAGTGAGTGAGTGTGTGAAATTGTTACACAGTACATTAGGCTTGTTATCTAAAGTAAGCGTTCTTGCTAACGTTTTCCTCCTCCTCATTTCTCTCTCATAAAGACACTAGAAAGAGAAGCGATAGAACTGCTTCCACACAGAAAGACAGGTCAGGGCACGTCATACTGTGCCAGCTTTAACCAAACAAGCTCATCTCACTGTAAGCATTGCAACAGGCAGGGCTAAGTTTTGTTTGTGTGTGTGTGTGTGTACGCGCACTTAAGCTTTTGTAAGGTTATGCAGGGACACTGACCATTACTTCTTTCTCAACCTAACCACACAGGCAGGCACACACTTTCAGTTACACCATATACAATAGTCCTAAACCTACACTGTAGTGAAGTGGCCTCATTTGACATGACTAATGAGGGATTGGATTAAATTGTGTAGGGCCTGTTGGCTTGTTTTTTGTTTTTCGTTAAAGCTATTGTAAATTCACAATGATCTTTCTTTCTGAATAATCTCTAGAATTTAGGTTATTTTGTTTAATCCCAGACTGGATCCAAGGTCAATAATGTAGATAACAGAAGAGCAATTGTGAGTTCTTGAGAATGAAGAGTTTGGTCAAAGGGCCAAAACTAGAGCCCGACCGATAAATCGGCATGCCGATATTATCAGCCAATATGAGCTAATTGCAGATAAATCTGTATCAGCTTTTATAATGGCCAATAAATAACAATTCAAAAAGAAACAGAGTCAAATCCCTGTGTTGCCTCCGGCTTGGTCAGGCATCCCTACAGACACAAATGGCTGTGTCTGCAGGTGCGAAGCCAGATGTGGGTATGTGTCTTGGTCGCTGCACTAGTGCCTCCTCTGGTCAGTCGGGGCTGCTATTCAGGGGGGAGGGGGAACTGGGGGGAATAGTGTGTTCCTCCCATGCGCTACATCCTCCTGGTGAAACTCCTCACTGTCAGGTGAAAAGAAGCAGCTGGCGACTCCAAATGTATTGGAGGAGACGTGGTACTCTGCAGCCTTCCCTGGATTGCCAGAGGGGGTGGAACAGCAACCGGGACAGCTCGGAAGAGTGGTGTAATTGGCCAGATACAATTGGGGAGAAAAAAGGAGAACCCCCCCCCCAAAAAAAGAAACTGAGACACGGATTATTGTCAATGCATACTTTGCAACTCCACTGTTGTCAACACACACGTTTGGAATGCCACAAATCACAACAATCAGCTGACCCAAGCAGAGTAGACTGAGGTGAAGTTAGTTTTACAATCAAGTATCACGAGATTTCGTGTCATAGTCACGAAATTTAATCTATGAAATCCTGCTGGGGAACACGATATCACTGAAATTTTCTTGTCCGGCACCACGAAGTTGTAGCCAATGCATTCCTATGGGCCGAGTTTTTCTTGTGCGAGTCACGATATCAAGATGCTGGCTCTAGCTGGTCATTTACATATATTTGAAAACACAAAAACTACGGCGGTTAGGGTTAGGGTATTTTTGTGTTTTCAAATCCATGTAAATGACCAGCATTCTCCCGGGAGACCAGACCAGCTAGAGCCAGCATCTTGATATCGTGAATCGCACAAGAAAAACTTGGCCCATAGGAATGCATTGGCTACAACTTCGTGGCGCTGGACAAGAAAATTTCAGTGATATCGTGTCCCCCAGCACAATTCGTAGATTAAATGTTGTGACTATGAAACGAAATCCCGTGATACCAAGCTGGTTAGTTTTAAGCTGGATATTCAACAGACATTCACTCCAGATCCAGTGGCTTCCCCTGTGGTTAAGAGCCAGTGCTCGGAGGTGAGCTAACTATCTTCTTACTGCCAACACTGGGTGGAACTGAGTAAGTAGGACCCACAGGATCTGGTGTGAATGTCTGTTGAATATCCAGCTAAAAACTAACTTCACTGCGGTGAAGCGTAGCCCACGACAGAGATCATGTGTGTTCATGGTAAGTTGATAACTGTCACGTGAAATAAATTATTTAGATAATAATAAATATCCCCAATCACTTCTCCTCTTAGCCTAAATAAGCCTGACCACATTAATGTATGCCATGCCCGAATGCCTGATTTTGCTGCAGTAACGTGTAAGCCGGTACCATCAGTCAAACATCAAAATTACGTTTAACATTAACATTGGTGTAGGTTAAGCTTTTGACAAACTTGATTGTACGTTTATTTATGAAACAGTGTGGCAGTTCTAGTGAGTAAACAAACAACCGTCCTATCACTTCTCCCTCATCACTTCTAAAAAGTCTCTGGCAACATCCTTTACAGCAGCTTATAACGCTGTCCATTGCTAAATTCGGATACCCACAAAGCTAGGTAGTGCCGTGTTTATCATTGCAAGACCATTAACGTTAACGAGCAGTTAAACTACAGCATTTAACTTATTCTGTCTAAATGAAGCAATGGTAAATATATTTGCGACTCGTATGTCTGTAGTTACAATTGGTGCAATGGAAATTATTAAACCAAAGGAGACACATAAAGAAATGTCGGCTGAACAAGTATCTAACATTGCTTTGTAGCCAAACAAAGTTATCTAGTTTCTCTTTCAAATGTGTAATGTGAAATCCCAAAATTGTAAGTCCTCATTGCAGACCGTCATGTAGTATAAAATTCATTCAACAACAGCATTTACTCTAGGTCACCGTATCAGTTTACCACAAAGTTTAAGATGGGTTAGGGTTCAAGTAAGATACTATTTATGACAATAAAACAAGTTTAGTTTTAAACTGCATTATGTCATGTTATCTTGGTGAGGACTTAAATAACTATACATTACAAATGTTAGAGAAAATCTTTGTTTATGTTATGTGTTTCTGAAATAAAATTAATATCAGCCCATGTATCATTATTGCATTTTTAAATCAAATATCAAAATTGGTAACAAGTCTTAAAAATCCTATCTATGTCGGGCTCTAGCCAAAACACACCGATGCAGAGCCAGCTGACAAAGAACAAGAGCGGCCTCAAGCCTAGACTCAATGCAACATGACATGCCACAACAGCACAAAATACTTTTAATTTCTCTGGTATAAATGCTCCTAAAGATTCATAAATTTTCTGTGGAGGAAAAAAAGGTGTTGAAGCAACAATAAAAACAGCGTTTTTCATATCTGAAGCGCATCGGCTGGCACTTCTTATTTGTCCTAAGACGGTGATGTGATATGTGTCATTTGACTTGCTGCTCTGCCTCCACACAGGTGTGTTCAGCGTATGGAGGATCCTGCCTCACGGTTGTTGTATCGCATGCCCTTATTTCAGCTTTAAGGTTAATCAACATCAACCCTCACTATTACTACATGTTTTCCTAGAACACAATGCAACATTTTTAGCCAGTGTGAATCAATGAAAAGTAAACGGAAAGAGGCCATGGTGCGTCACAATTCACTGCATTGCAAGAAGGGGTCCCTCGCTTGGGTTGTGCAATATTTGACTTAAACAAAGATTTTGCTTGTAGCAAACAGGCAATAACTAGTGAGCTTTAAGTATAGCTACTAGAAAGCCACTCCAACTACTTCAATCAATGCAATCTGGTCATGATGGAGGACAAACTAACTGTTGCTGTGTGCTCTTTGCTGAAGTTGTACAACACAGCATTAATGTCCATTAATAAAAACCCATTTAGGGACCAATTTATGTATGTGTTAAAAATTCACTTGTAAACTTGCAATACTTGGTGCCAGTAGCCACTGGTCAAGCTGACTTTCAGTTTAGACTGGTGTCATTAAACTGTTTGTTGCCATGTTAAATTGTTTATCATCTTTCCGCTGTTGTTGCTACTTTTACTTTGTACGCATGAACAGTGCGTACCATACAGTTAAGAGTCCAACAATACAGTGCCTCCTTCACAATTACTTTTTAGATCTATGAGGAATTGGCATTTTCAATTATTTCACAAAATCAAACTATGACATGATTTCAAATACTGTAACAACCCAGAAGAATTGCATATTTGGAGAAAAATATATTCAATGCAATGGTGAGTAGCAGCAGTAGATGCCTGTGTTAATCTACAGGCTACAGTTAGAAAGAATGTGGAATACCATCTTTGGGATGTGAATGCAAGTACAAGGATAAATTAGGCTGAGTTTAATAATTAATTAATCAAAAGCCTTTTAATGCATCACGTGTTATCAGCTCACACACCCTCCTGAGACCATGGCTGAGACCATGGTTCTCTACCGGAAAATGGTGGACTGCTCCCTCCAGGTTGGGGATGAGTTGTTGCCTAAAGTGAACGAGTTGGAGTATATCAGGGTCTTGTTCATAAGTGAGGGTAGGATGGAGCGCGAGACTGACAGGCAGATTGGTGCAGCATCAGCAGTAATGCGGACGTTGTACCGGACCATTGTGGTGAAGAGGGAGCTGAGCCGGAAGGCAAAGCTCTCCATTTACCAGTCAATCTTCATTCCAACCCTCACCTATGGTCATGAGCTTTGGGTAGTGACCGAAAGGGTGAGATCGCGGATACAAGCGGCTGAAATGAGTTTCCTCCGTAGGGTGTCTGGGCTCAGCCTTAGAGATAGAGTGAGGAGCTCGGACATCCAGAGGGAGCTCAAAGTACAGCCTCTGCTCCTTCGCATTGAAAGTAGCCAGTTGAGGTGGTTCGGGCATCTGATTAGGATGCCTCCTGGGCGCCTTCCTTTGGAGGTTTACCGGACATGGTCAACTGGGAGGAGACCCCGGGATAGACCCAGAACTCGCTGGAGGGATTACATGTCCAATTTGGCCTGGGAATGCCTTGGGATCAACCAGGGGGAGCTGGAGGGCATTGCTGGGGAGAGGGACGTCTGGAGTGCCCTACTTAGCTTGCTGCCACCGCAACCCTACCCCAGAGAAGCGGCTGAAGATGAATGAATGAATGAATGTTATCAGCTCCATCACAACAAAACAAATTATAGGAGTCAGGCAAATGAATCTCGGTATGCCGAAGTTGATTTAATGTGACATCCAAGAAGAAAAGTA
The DNA here is from genome assembly GCF_029633865.1 of Lampris incognitus. Lineage (NCBI taxonomy): Eukaryota > Metazoa > Chordata > Actinopteri > Lampriformes > Lampridae > Lampris > Lampris incognitus. The sequence goes on from NC_079217.1 coordinate 38,337,683, forward strand.
GTAAGCCTATAGGTTTGAAAAGGCATTATTTTTCTAACCCTATTTGCCGTCTATATTGTCACTATTACACATTTTTGTCTGCTCCTTTATCTGTTTGATAATTTCATTCGATTTTCATGTCAAGAGTATCTTCTGTGTAACTGCAGCCTTTTATCAACCAGCACAACACCGTTTCCCGGCCAGGAAGCAACAGCCAGAAAAGGTTCGAATGAATATATGGAGACAATATTGTCTTGGACCAAATTGGAGCAAGGTGGGAAAGGGTTATTTTAGGGCTTCAAAAATTTCATTAAATCTGCAATGCAGAAGTTTTGTCTCCCCCTTCTGGCAGTGAGAGTAATCACTCTTCTTTCTGCTCTCTCCAACAAGGAAAAGAATTGAAAAAAAAGAAAGAAAAGAAAGCCACTTTACTTTGTCATTGTATTCTTACCACGAATTGTATTCTTACAACAAATTTGCTCGCTGCATTTAACCCATCCTGTTGTATAGGAGCAGTGGACAGTTGCAGCGCCAGGGGACCAACTCCAGTTCTTCTTTCCATTGCCTTGGTCAGGGGCACAGACAGGAGTATTAACCCTAGCACACTGAGAAAAAAGTCTGTTGGATTTACATGAAAAAAAATTATGTACATCGGTTGCACATATTAAAGTTATATTTTCTAAAAATAATTTATTTATGTTCAATATACTAAATTCTTATTTGTTTAATAAACATGACTTTTTAAGTTAATTGAAAGCATTTCTTTTATTTTCAGGTTTTGTTTAAAAACATGGTTTTGTTTGTTGTTTGCTCGGTCTCGAGACCATGTAAATAATTGCGATGGAGGCTTGTAGCACCCAATAATGTAATAATTTCCTGATAATGTAATAACGCTTGATAATGTAATAAAATTTTCACTCAACTTGATCAAAAATGTAATAAAACCCAATAATGTAATAACTTGACCAATAATTTAATAAAATGTCCTTACTGATATCGTAATAACATTTTTACTGATAATGTAATAACTTATTACATTATTGGGAATTTAATACATTTTCAGGTGGGTCTTTTTTTTTCAAAACTGATAATGTAATATTTTGACAGATACTGTAGTAATGTAAAAAACGTGCTTTTTTCCTCGGAAATGTAGTGTTCCAACTCTACAAGTCTACTGGGTACTTTTTACACCTCTGGTGATTTATTTCCTGCTAGCCTCACTTTGCGTTGAGCATGGTACTGTCAAATGTCTGTGAGTGCACAGCCTAATTGTTTTGGCAATCACGGGAAAATAATACAACTGCTGAGCGCCTGTCAAGGCAATAAGGCTGATTTAAAAAATAATAATTGTGAAATGGGCTATTGCAATTCGTTCAATTATGCCATCTACTGGAGCAGAATTGCAATAGCCTATACCACAATTATTTTTTTAAATATGATATGGTAGAGACAGGAATAGGTTTAATTCTATAAATTTGCTATGGTGAGTAAGAAGCCAGACTTAACCGTACTTGTTTTATTTTATATAGGTTTATTTTGTTACAATAGCCCACAGAACAGAATGTTGAACTCAATATGACATGACAGGGCAAGTCAAGCTAATCAAAACAGCTATTTTGGCTACAGTAACTTCTCCTCAACTAATCTCCTCAACAACGATCGTAAATGTAACCTCTAGTGTAACATGACTTTAAACTGTCATTTTTATACCTTTAACAGAGAATGACTTTAAACATTCATGTATACCTTTAACAGTGAATGACATTAAACAGTCATTTAATTTAAACATTCAGTTTAAAGTCATTCACCTTTAACAGTGAAAGACTTTAAACAGTCATTTCATAACTTTAACAGTGAACGACTTTAAACAGTCATTTAACAGTGAATGACTTTAAACAGTATCCATATTCATCACTCTCACTTTGTCCCTTCTCTACTTGAGCCTTCCATACTCTATAATAGAACAGAAAACTCACCCATCTGATCTATTTCCAGTATATATATCTTTCACTTAATATCTACCAAATTTGAGATTTTTAGGCAGAAGCCACGCTTTCATCCATTCTGAGTGTTTAGAGAAGAACTGTTTAAGTTGAAGTGCCAAGCCGTTATTTCGACCAGATGCTTTGCATAGTTTATCATACTGATGGTAGGTTCATTTTCCGGGCCCAATTTCAGACTGGTAGCCAATGCATCTCGCACAAAGATCCAAGGTAGGAAAGATCTGGATAGATGTCTGAAAAGACGAGAAACCCTATTGAGTGTTCCTAACATGCTCATGTCCATCTCAAGGGTGAGCTTGATAATTAGTTCCAGAATTTCCTCAGGTAGGGTGACCGGGGATGCTATGTCAGAATTTGACACACTGACAGGAGATTCAGGGGAACTAACCAAAGGAATTTCAAGAATAGAACCACCATTAACTTCTAATTCACATACTGGCCTTGGTGCAGTGCGTCTACTTGCTGGGATACTTTGCAATTCCATCTCCTGAATACTCCCTATGTAGGAACTGACAGGACCACTAAGGCTGACATAGTGATCCCCATGCCCTTCTGCAATACGGCCAAGAACTAATATGGGTAAGTCCTCACGGTATCCTTATGTGGGTGAAACAATTGAGGTAGCGTCCTCACGGTATCCTTCAGTGGGTGAAACAATTGAGGTACTGTCCAGGCCAAGATTTGAAACAGTCAGAAACTGAATGTTGAACATTTGAGCAGCTCTATGGAGAGTGATGTGATCTCCAAAGGTCCCAACCTCACCCATATGGCTTATGCAGTCATTCCAATTATCACCATCTACAAAGCAAGATAATGATGTACCATCAACATCAAAAGGATTTGCAACCAAATCGGATACAATCTTTTCTCTCAAGAGTTGCAGGTGACCAAAAGATTTCCAGGTCTGCTAACTGGTCAGCCATAGCTGCAAACTGGCAGTTCCCATCTGGGAGAGGACCAAGCTTCACTGCCATTCCAGAAGAAATGAACGATTGGACATGCTCTGTGTGGGTATTGGCAAAGAGAAAGGTTTTTCTTGTAGGTACGTACACTACCGTTCAAAAGTTTGGGATCACCCAAACAATTTTGTGTTTTCCATGAAAAGTCACACTTATTCACCACCATATGTTGTGAAATGAATAGAAAATAGAGTCAAGACATTGACAAGGTTAGAAATAATGATTTGTATTTGAAATAAGATTTTTTTTACATCAAACTTTGCTTTCGTCAAAGAATCCTCCATTTGCAGCAATTACAGCATTGCAGACCTTTGGCATTCTAGCTGTTAATTTGTTGAGGTAATCTGGAGAAATTGCACCCCACGCTTCCAGAAGCAGCTCCCACAAGTTGGATTGGTTGGATGGGCACTTCTTTGAGCAGATTGAGTTTCTGGAGCATCACATTTGTGGGGTCAATTAAACGCTCAAAATGGCCAGAAAAAGAGAACTTTCATCTGAAACTCGACAGTCTATTCTTGTTCTTAGAAATGAAGGCTATTCCATGCGAGAAATTGCTAAGAAATTGAAGATTTCCTACACCGGTGTGTACTACTCCCTTCAGAGGACAGCACAAACAGGCTCTAACAGGTACTATTTAATGAAGATGCCAGTTGGGGACCTGTGAGGCGTCTGTTTCTCAAACTAGAGACTCTAATGTACTTATCTTCTTGCTCAGTTGTGCAACGCGGCCTCCCACTTCTTTTTCTACTCTGGTTAGAGCCTGTTTGTGCTGTCCTCTGAAGGGAGTAGTACACACCGGTGTAGGAAATCTTCAATTTCTTAGCAATTTCTCGCATGGAATAGCCTTCATTTCTAAGAACAAGAATAGACTGTCGAGTTTCAGATGAAAGTTCTCTTTTTCTGGCCATTTTGAGCGTTTAATTGACCCCACAAATGTGATGCTCCAGAAACTCAATCTGCTCAAAGAAGTGCCCATCCAACCAATCCAACTTGTGGGAGCTGCTTCTGGAAGCGTGGGGTGCAATTTCTCCAGATTACCTCAACAAATTAACAGCTAGAATGCCAAAGGTCTGCAATGCTGTAATTGCTGCAAATGGAGGATTCTTTGACGAAAGCAAAGTTTGATGTAAAAAAAATCTTATTTCAAATACAAATCATTATTTCTAACCTTGTCAATGTCTTGACTCTATTTTCTATTCATTTCACAACATATGGTGGTGAATAAGTGTGACTTTTCATGGAAAACACAAAATTGTTTGGGTGATCCCAAACTTTTGAACGGTAGTGTATGTTCAACTGATGAAAAGTTTTCCTTCTACTTTTTTTCCTCATCACGTCATACTGGCGATGTCAGCCACTGAAAACCATCTCTACTATTTTGTTTTTGATATTGTACCTTGTACTTGGACAACCTCACATTTATTTTGACAATGGTGCCAGGCATAACTGTGTACTTCTTGGTAACACGATGCTTAGTGTCCTTTACTTTTACCAAAATCTCTTCACCGACACGGTATATTGACACTGGTGTGGATCCTGAGGCTTTGAGGATTAGTCTATTCATGCATTTCTCGTTTGCTCTACGTGCTCTTTGCCTAATCATTGATCTTTTCCTGTCAAATGACTGTCGTCGTCTCTTGGTAGTAAAGTGCTACTGAAATCACTGGCCATCATCATCCAAGGAAAACTGGGCTCTGTTCCTCCAAAACCTGATCATAGCATTGCGTTGTACTCTTGTTCGCCTTGCAACCGGGACATTGAACTTGCCTTTCAACAAATTGAGAATGACATCGAAGCTCTCCTCATCCATTGGTCGATGACCATAATCCATGCACATGGGCCAGAGGGCCAGGAGCAAAATCAGTCCAAGAAGCCTCATTGGGCCAGTTTTGTGAAATAAATGTTCAATGTCATCTTTTCTTTTGTCTTAATGCAAACTTTTCAAAACAGTATGGTAGTGTGTTATCCAAACAACTTTTTACAGGCTGGCTTTTTATGCAGACATAAACAATTGTATTTGTTTAATGTAAAGGGAAAACTTAATTAACTTCTAATTAGCATGTAACATGTGGTCAATAAAAAAAATCTAGTCTACCACTTTATCCTCATGGCCTATCAAACTCTTTTCTGATATACTATAGAATGTTAAGTTATTAAAGAAGTAGCCTAGCCTTGGCTTATGTGATAAGAATTTAGCATCAACAAGCATTAGCATCAACTTCTGACCAGCATGTAGCCTAATATAGCATCTGGTCAATAAAAAAAACCTAGCCTGAATGTTACCACTTTATCCTCATTCTTTGAGACAAATATACGGGCATTTGGCCATATAAATCCACGCAAGAAGCGTTTGTTTGCACGTTTGTTTGCACCTCCAACACATTCGCTTAAAGCGTGTGACGTATGTTTGTCTCAAAGAATATCCTGTCAAACCTTTCTGATATCCTACAGAAATATGCAGTAATTGATGTGACATTTCATACTATACCTTGCCAAATGAAAAGGAAACTTCAATGAAAAGAACACCAATGCTTTGATGTAGCTAACTTCAAACTTCAATGTAGCTACTAGCTAGGGGGTATTTTCAGTTTAGCTCATGGATGCTGGGGGTCATGGATGTATTAAAGAGGCTTAGCTCCATTCGAGCGCCATCTAGTGGCCAAAATGATTGGCTGTTCATTACAATATTCTTTATCTCAGTGGGACATTACTGGTTTTTTATAGATATAGTGCATTGCCCGTCTAAAATGTGTATCTCCTCATCTTATATATGGATGTGGCTTGCCCAATCCTGAGGAAGGCATGCATCTCGTGTGGGCATGGTCACACATGCGCAAAATTAACTCAGACAGGCAGACAGATTCCTGCCTTTATACGTAGTTAGATGAGGAACAAACAGAACGACAATTGTCATAAGTACTATGTCATTTAGATGCTGAAAGTGTCATAACATATCAGTATGACAGGATATGTCAACTGACCACTATGTTACTTGAAATGAATGAAGTGTTGCTGAAAGTTGTATTCTTGGATTGTAGTTATTTTCATAAGGCAGTGTTTTGTTGGAAATCCGTGGTACAGATAGTAAAGAGGAAGGTTTAGAGAACAGTTACCTGGGGTCTCCAGTGCTGCTCAGAAGATTATCTGACCTGGGATTCTGGATCCTTACATATGGTGGTCTCCCAAGTAGGTAGTCACCTACTCAATGAGACCAGGATGTAGTTGCATGTCCCTGAATTTCTGCCCATATGGCTGTATGGTGCTCAAAGTCTGCACTTTAACCTAATCATTTCAAATCCAATGTATATAACATTCTTAATTTCTTAAAACACAAAATGTAGAACTCTGGACTGAAAATGAACATAGTATTACATTATCGGTCAAAAGCATTACATTATCAGTTTTGGGGGGGAAATGACCCACCTGGTAATGTAATAAATTCCCAATAATGTAATAAAGTATTACATTATCGGTAAACATGTTATTACAATATCAGTCAGGACATTTTATTGCATTATTGGTCAAGTTATTACATTATTGGATTTTATTACATTTTCGTCAAGTGCAAATTTTATTACATTATCGGGAAATTATTACATTATTGGGTGCTACAAGGCTTTATTTAGCTTTTGCCGGTTTTAATGAATCACCGTTGTCCACTGCTTCTTGCATGACCAGCTACAAGCTTTTATCATCCAGAAACTGAATTAGCTCGGCATATGCCTCGGCATTTCTCTCCTCGTCTTCTGCCGGTTCTGCTTCCTCATTGTCGGCTGGCTCAATTAAAATGGTGTCCTTTAGCCGTTGCAGCCGAAGATGGCCCAAAATATTCGTCTCTCACAGTTCATAATTCTTTTCACCTCCGTCATAAACTAGCCGAGACCAGCGGCTACTCGACTCGGCAGCTCGCCTGCTCATGGGGCTAGTGTAGCATGCTAACTCTCGTCAGACACGCTGTACGACGCGATTTTTCTCTTGGTGGTAAATCGCTGGGTAACTCTGGGCCCATAACCTGTTAGCAGAGACGGATTACACAGCAATTCTGGTGTGTATACTGACCCAGTGCTAGACCGAAAAAGAACCCCGCAGGAATAAGACACATTGGGGTATCAGTCTTGTCTCGACCGGAACACGAGTGAAAAGATGGCGGACGGTAATTCCACTGCAGAAGTTTTCGCTGTTCAAAGGGAGCGGGGTTTCCAAACAAAACAACTTCTTCATTCGTCCTTAACATGATTGAAACTTTTAGATTTTACATCCATCAAAATTAAAAGAATTCTACATGACTGAAAATGAATCATGTCATACATACGAAATGCGATTTTGTAAATTGTACAACCTCCCACCTCTACCCATTTTTTCAGTGCATGCATGTCTTTTTGATGGTGGGAGGAAACCAGAGCACTCGCAGGAAACCCACTTAGACACAGGGAGAACATGCAAATTCCACACAGAAAGAACATGGGACGGCCTGGGGTTCGAACACAGGACCTTCTTGCTGTGAGGCAACAATGCTAACCACTGGAACGCCGTGCCGCCAGAGCTTCACTTGTCCTCGTCGTCGATCACTTTTTTTATTCTATAATTCTTCCTCTGAATGCCGAGTTTCTTTTTTCTCTGGAGCATCACACACTTTTCATGCACACTTCTTAGGTTTTCCCGCCATAGAGCTCTGGACATCACGTGACTAGTTTTATTTACACTGCCATTTTGGCAGGAAGAAAAGCGTGTGCAGTGAGCAAAAATTAATGGCGCCAGCGTCGATTTCAAGCAGTCAGAGTTCACTGCGCATTTTAATTCAAAAGACATTGAACGCTATATTGCGAAACATTACTGACCCTTGCAATGCCCCCGGGGTGCTTTTCACGAGTATTGAAACAGCCGGAAGGGGAAACGTTCTAGACCTGCAGTACCCAGACATCTACAATTACTTGATCAACTTTCCCTCGTCCTACTCTGGGGAGTCTTTGAAAGCCTACAAAAACCTGGAGGGGTACAAATGGACGAAATCTGGATTCGTGACAAATATTCAGCTTTGGAGTCTACTGACTAAAAATTGCCTTCTCGACACTGGAAGGGTAAGTGTCACTTCATGTTAGTTAAAGTTAGCATAAGCAGTGGGCAGTGTAATGTAATCGGCGACATAACTTGTATGTAGCGTTAGCTAGTCTGTATCTTCGATTAACCAAGACTTAACTACATTATCACTGTGTGAATGGATTTCAAAAGGCACCACCTCATACACTAAATTACACCTTTATGATAAACCTTTATGATAACAGCAGTTACTGTAAAACGCTTTGTTCAGCAAAGCGTTTTAAATGGATGGGACGTAGTCGGGTGACAGAGGGTAATCGCTCTTTTTCCCTAAAACATAAGTAAATAGAAAATGTCCAGTCACGTTTTAGTGAGCAACAGGTTTAGTTCTTTTATCTAAGCCTTTGTTAGCCCCGCAAAATCCACGCCATAATGCACAAGTCGAACTTGCCTTTTAGCATAATAAAATTGTCAGATACTGTAATAAAACCCTGCTAAATAAATAATATATTAACATTAGTAAGTGTTGTATTCTGTACCTGATATGAAGTGGTCACTACCCAAGCGGAATCTGTTGCTTGTGGGGTCCCATCGCTCAGTTTTCTTCTGTTCGCTTCTAGCACGTTTCATGGCAGTAATCCATTTATGTCGTTTTTCGGGATCTTTAGAAATCCGATAAAATGCCCTCCCTTTTACTTGTCCGCAACTGTTCCGGCATCCTGGCACACAACAGCTATCCGCCATATTCACTGTATAAACACAGCAGGCGAAGACATTTGCTGCAAGCTAGCAGTCATTTGCCCAGCAATAGGCCCGCTTTCCTGCCAAAATGGCGGTGTTTTGAATTTGACTATTGCGTGACATCAACTACTGGAGCTCTATAGCTTCCAAGCCCGGACGCCTTCTGGCAAAAAGTCCTGAAGGAAAGCCAGTCAGAGGCATGCGAACAATTTTGTCACATGGAAGTTCCGCTCTGGCAAAGCAATGATTGCTGGTTGACATAAAACGCATCACTACGCATAATGTCCGGTGCACCAGCGCAGGAATGCAGCGCAGGAATGTCACCCCAGATACCAGATTTAAAGTGTAACTTGTCCCCTCAGTCTGAGCCTAACTCCACCAACCGCATAAAATGCTAAAAAGTGAGCAAAGTATGGAGAGGGGAGGAGGGGTGGATGTGTGGAGCAGGAGCATGGGCAGGAGTAACTGGGGAAATTTGCAAGAGGGGCCTGGTGCGAGTCATTGGCTCACCGCCATACACTGCCGTAGCCAGTTCCCTCCACCGATCCGCCTTCCGGCACATCATGTTATACCCCTCAAAGATGCCCTGACCACCATGATGCGGATACACCGCAGACGGAACAGGCCCCACAAGGTGTGCCGCGGCTTTCAGGTAGTGGAGAGGGGCGGGCAATGGGGCGACTGCTCCCCCAGCCGCAGTGCGAGCCAGCCCAACCGACCCAGTTGTCCGGTGGTGCTTCTACAGCTGTCAAAATCACAAGTGCGAACCATTGCACCAAAATTGAAAATGATGGAATAATATAACTGTAAACTGAGAAAAATTCAAAAAGGTTGGTAGAAAATGTAATAAAGGCGCAAGGTTAGCGAGTAAACTCATTTGAATGATGAGTCTCGATCAGCATATATTTAAAAATGACCACGGTTTCACATACACTGAAGGGCAGCGCTGTGAGAGGTGGGTCGCCCACTTCTGATTAGAGGGCGTTAACGTTCTTTTTTTTATTATTTCATTACGTAGATAGTTAAATTACGTATGGCTGTTCAGGCACTGCAGAAACAGTGAGGGAGACAGCTAGGAAGGTACTTGGTGTGTCATCAGGACAGAGGAAGGAAGACAAGAGACTTGGTGGTGGAATGAGGAAGTACAGTACAAGGAGATGCAGCGAAAAGTGAACAGAGGTGGAAAAGGCATATGGTGAGTTGTATGACAGGTTAGACACTAAGGAAGGAGAAAAGAGCTTGTACCGATTGGCTAAACAGAGGGACCGAGATGGGAAGGATGTACAGCAAGTTAGGGCGATCAAGTATAGAGATGGAAATGTGCTGACAAGCAAGGAGAGTGTGTTGAGAAGGTGGAAGGAGTATTTTGAGGGGCTGATGAATGAAGAAAATGAGAGAGAAGGTTGGATGATGTGGGGATAGTGAATCAGGAAGTGCAGTGGATTAGCAAGGAGGAAGTGAGGGAAGCTATGAAAAGGATGAAGAGTGGAAAGGCAGTTGGTCCTGATGACGTACCTGTGGAGGCATGGAGATGTTTAGGAGAGATGGCAGTGGGTTTTTTAACTAGACTGTTTAACACAATCTTGAAAGCGAGAGGATAAATGAGGAGTGAAGAAGCATACTGGTACAGATTTTCAAGAACAAGGGCGATGTGCAGAACTGTAGCAATAAAGTTGATCAGCCACAGAATGAAGATATGGGAAAGAGTAATAGATGCTAGGTTAAGAAGAGGGGTGACGATTAGCGAGCAGCAGTATGTTTTCATGCCACGAAAGACCACCACAGATGTGATGTTTGCTTTGAGAATGTTGATTGAGAAGTATAGAGAAGGCCAGAAAGAGTTGCACTGTGTCTTTGTAGATTTAGAGAAAGCTTATGACAGAGTACCGAGAGAGGAGGTGTGGTATTGTATGAGGAAGTCAGGAGTTGCAGAGAAGTATGTAGGAGTGGTGCAGGATACGTATGAGGGAAGTGTGACAATGGTGAGGTGTGCGGTTGGAATGACGGATGGGTTCAAGGTGGAGGTGGGATTACATCAAGGATCGGCTCTTAGCCCTTTCTTGTTTGCAATGGTGATGGACAGGTTGACGGACAAGATCAGGCAGGAGTCTCCATGGACGATGATGTTCGCGGATGACATTGTGATCTGTAGTGAGAGTAGGGTGCAGGTTGAGGAGAGCCTGGAGAGGTGGAGGTATGCACTGGAGAGAAGAGGAATGAAAGTCAGTAGGAGCAAGACGGAATACCTATGCGTGAATGAGAGAGAGGACAGTGGAATGGTCAGGATGCAAGGAGTGGAGGTGACAAAGACATCTGAGTTTAAATACTTGGGGTCAACTGTCCAAAGTAACGGGGAGTGCAGTAGAGAGGTGAAAAAGAGAGTGCAGGCAGGTTGGAGTGGGTGGAGAAGAGTGTCAGGAGTGATTTGCGACAGAAGGGTACCAGCAAGAGTTAAAGGGAAAGTTTACAAGATGGTTGTGAGACCAGCTATGTTATATGGTTTGGAGACATTGGCACTGACGAAAAGACAGGAGGCGGAGCTGGAGGTGGCAGAGTTGAAGATGCTAAGATTTTCACTGGGAGTAACGAAGAAGGACAGGATTAGGAACGATTATATTAGAGGGACCGCTCAGGTTGGACGGTTTGGAGACAAAGCAAGAGAGGCAAGATTGAGATGGCTTGGACATGTGTGGAGGAGAGATGCTGAGTATATTGGGAGAAGGATGCTGAATATGGAGCTGCCAGGGAAGAGGAGAAGAGGAAGGCCAAAGAGGAGGTTTATGGATGTGGTGAGGGAAGACATGCAGGTGGCTGGTGTGACAGAGGAAGACGCAGAAGACAGGAAGAAATGGAAACGGATGATCCGCTGTGGCGACCCCTAACGGGAGCAGCCGAAAGTAATAGTAGTAGATTTAGAGAAAGCATACGACAGGGTGCCGAAAGAGGAGGTGTAGTATTGTATGAGGAAGTCGGGAGTTGCAGATAAGTATGTAGGAGTGGTGCAGGATATGTATGAGGGAAGTGCGACAATGGTGAGGTGTGTGGTTGGAATGACAGACGGGTTCAAGGTGGAGGTGGGATTACATCAAGGATCGGCTCTGAGCCCTTTCTTGTTTGCAATGGTGATGGACAGGTTGACAGACGAGATCAGGCAGAAGTCGCCGTGGACGATGATGTTTGCAGATGACATTGTAATCTGTAGCGAGAATAGGGTGCAGGTTGAGGAGAGTCTGGAGAGGTGGAGGTATGCACTGGAGAGAAGAGGACTGAAAGTTAGTAGGAGCAAGACGGAATACCCATGTGTGAATGAGAGGGAAGACAGCAGAATGGTAAGGATGCAAGGAGTAGAGGTGATGAAGGCATATGAGTTTAAATACTTGGGGTCATCTGTCCAAAGTACAGAAGAGAGGTGAAGAGTACAGAAGAGAGGTGAAGAAGAGAGTGCAGGCAGGGTGGAGTGGGTGGAGAAGAGTGTCGGGAGTGTTTTGTGACAGAAGGGTACCAGCAAGAGTTAAAGGGAAGGTTTACAAGATGGTTGTGAGACCAGCTACTATGTTATATGGTTTGAAGACAGTGGCACTGACGAAAAGACAGGAGGCGGAGCTGGAGGTGGCACAGTTGAAGATGCTAAGATTTTCATTGGGAGTGACAAAGAAGTACAGGATTAGGAATGATTATATTAGAGGGACTGCTCAAGTTGGACGGTTTGGAGATAAAGCAAGAGAGGCAAGATTGAGATGGCTTGGACATGTGTGGAGGAGAGATGCTGAGTATATTGGGAGAAGGATGCTGAATATGGAGCTACCAGGGAAGAGGAGAAGAGGAAGGCCAAAGAGGAGGTTTATGGATGTGGTGAGGGAAGACATGCAGGTGGCTAGAGGAAGATGCAGAAGACAGGAAGAAATGGAAACGGATGATCCGCTGTGGCGACCCCTAACAGGAGCAGCCGAAAGTAGTAGTAGTAATTTAATTACGTAGATAAGCTCCAACCGGTCGACTCTATGTCAGCATTGACCTTGCAAGGTTCAGGGCTGATTTAAAACTGTAGATGGCGTGTTGAGCCATTTTCAATCCATGCCACGCCGATTTTTATAAATTTGGTAAAAATTGTCAATATTACCAGCATTGATGTGTTTCATGACCGTACAGTCATGTCATTCATTTTAAAGCTCAAAAAAAAAATTTAAGTATTTAATACCTCTTTAAAACTCCGGTACACTGTGAACTACAGAGAAATGTACGTGGCAATGATAGGCTTCATCATTGCGTGAACTCGTTTGGCAAGGGCTTGAATGTCATGGAAATTCATATTATATGTAAAATGTCCCGTATTCTAGCTTTAAATGTTCGAAATGTCAATATTGCGCAGCCAGATAGTGCAATCACACTTGGCTTAGAGGTTTAAATATTCACCATCTGGTTAACATATACTGCTAGACTTCATGCAGATATCAGAAACAGACAGCACCAACCATGTTAACAGACATTCTGAACTGCAACGGAGGAAGAACAAAAACGTGTTTTGTAAAAAGAAATCTTTGGACATTATAGTATGTTAAATGCTTATTTGGTTACATCTTTCATGGAATTTTCTGGTTATTCAAATCGCATTTCTAAATTAGAAAACCACAGAAAAAATTTCTATTCTTTGATGTAAGCTGCAAAACTGTTAACATAATTTGTATTATACAGATGATCTGTCTAAAGCTGGGATCAAATTACATGATATTTTTGTCTTTCACGATGGTCACCATGTCAGATTAGGCAATCATAGTACCATAAATTCTTGCCCTGTCTTGGTCAGGAGACTGGCAACACTACAAGTATGACAGCGACCAATCATCATATGTATGCTGCCTTTCACGATCTTGCACGAGTTCATAGGTCATCTGGGAGGAGGGTCAAAAAATTGTCAATCATGGCTCCAGAAACGCTATGTGTGATGCTGGCAGTCTTGTGTTCTGAACTGAAAGGAAAAATGATCGTGGACGCTGTTGCTGCTAGTGCTACCAGGAATGATAACTTAGCATAGCTTAACCCGCTACTCACTGGATTGGTGAAGTGCCTCCGCTATTTCTCACCAACATTTAGCCAATCTTTTTGACTCTGTCATGAACCTCCTTTGAGGAAGGGTCAAAAAGGCAGGAGTATTGATTCCACTGCTCAACGAACCTTTCCTCGGTTTCGTTGTTCCACCTGACAGCAGCAAGCATAGCATTGCTTTCTCTTCGCCATGTTTCGTCAGGGTGTGGTGGGGCATCCCAGACACCACATCGCTGTTCTTCAATTACGTCACACTACACAGGGTAAAGACGCCCGTTCGTAGTTCCCCAAGTTCATAATTGGGCCGATGCTGGAAATTTGTTGGTGACGTCAAATCGGGCTGAAATCGTGTAGTCTGACCCAGACATAAGTAGGGATGGGGGGGAATCGATTCACGTAAGAATTGCGATTTTTATCTTTTATGATTCTGAATAGATTCACAATCTCTAAAATTTATTTTTTAAAACGTTTTTTTTTCCAGTCTTAAGTAGGCTCCTTGCTGCTGGCAATGTTGACTTGCCGCACACCTGTTCTGGCTTGCAGAAAACACGACAGTGGCTAGTCAGTCGCTGCTAACATTAGCTCTTGGTAGCCTTTCTAAAAATGGAGCAGCAACAAATTCAGCCAGTCCCATCATCATTGAAGGCAAGCGTTTGGGCACATTTTGAATTTTACAATCTCCCGAGGAAGAAGGAGCTGATATCGATTTCCCCTCAGGGATAAATAAAGTATTCTGATTCTGAGGGTCCACGGTGGTGTAGCGGTCTAAGCATCGGCTTTGTGTCGATGCAGTTGCCCACTGGGGACCGGGGTTCGCGCCTCGGCCTCGTCAGATCCGACTATGGCCGGATTCGATGAAGCGGCAATAATTGGCAATGCTGTCTTCGGGAGGGGGGTGGAGTCGGCTTGTGTTCGTCACATGAATGCGTCTCTGGGTGTGTCGGAAAAAGTAATGATTCAGCCTGGATTCGCCTTGTCACATAAGTGGCGAGGCGTCTCCTTCGAGACTGCCGGCCGGAGAGATGCAGTTGGCGAACGCATACAGTATGAGGGTGGGTGTTTGAATTAGAATAGAGAGTGATTGACCACTAAATTGGGAGAAAAAGGGAAAAATCAGAAATACATTTAAAAAAAAAAAGGATTCTGATTCTGATGATTCTGACATGACTCATTCAATATTCAAGATTTGCAAAACGAAAGTTAAGTATTTCGGGAACACTACAAATGTTAGGGCTTACATCATACGCCCCAAGTTGAAAGAAGTGGAACAACGACCTCCTGCAACATTAACAAACAACCAACACACACTGTACCACTTTACCAAACTCCCAGCCAATTCTCAACAGGCAAAAAAAAACCCAAAAAATACATCCATTGCCTGTTTCATTTGAGAACACTGGCGCCCCTACATGAAGGCTTTAGATTTATTGAGCCAAAGTACGAAATATCATCGCGTCGGTTTTTTCACTAAGAAAGGTTAGGTTTGCCTTTGTGTGTTCACATTATTGCAATCAATTGATATAACTTTTCAAATATAAAAACTACATAATCTTATACATACTTTAGTCTGCTTTCATGCCATAATTTGCCACACCGCCTTTCTTAGCGCACAGCAGACTGGAGTAGATCCTGAAATTAGCACCGCTATGTACCAAATCTAGAATCGATTTTGAATCAGGAATCCTTTTGAATAGAAAATCGATATTGAATCGAATCATGACTCCATGAATCAAAATCGAATCAAATCGTGAGATTCCGAAAGATTCCCACCCCTAGGCATCAGGAGTGTATCTGGTGGTCAGAGCCCAGCTAGTGCAATTTCAAAATTTTGTTATTGTCTGTAATTCATAAAAATAACAGACACAGCCAGCAAGTGGTTCATCATTTTTCAAGGCAACGGTGATGATTAAAGTGACAATCCTGACAATTTACATGCAAACAAATGTCCTTTTAATATTTTCTATCACTGTTGTATTTAAGGCAAAAGGCCCTCCATCAATATCTAATTTGTGAACTCTTTTGTAGATGGTAATTTTCATTGTTACTGTCCATATGGACTTTCCTTGGAAAATGAATATACCACTGCAGCCAAATACACAAAAATAAGGCTAGAGGTAGCCTTTTTGAATGATTTGGCATATCTAACAAGTAGATATAGCAGACTGAGCTTGTAGCAGACCTTTATGAATGGATAGTTCGACTTCAATGCCTTTGTTTGGCGATGGATAAGAGGTGCTGACACAGCAACACTACTACTACTACTACTACTACTACTACTAATACTTTTGGCTGCTCCCATTAGGGGTCACCACAGCGGATCATCTGTTTCCATCTCTTCCTGTCCTCTGAATCTTCCTCTGTCACGCAACCACCTGCATGTCCTCCCTCATCACATCAATAAACCTCCTCTTTAGCCTCCCTCTTTTCCTCTTGCCTGGCAGCTCCATCTTCAGCATCCTTCTCCCAATATACCCAGCATCTCTCCTCCACACATGTCCAAACCATCTCAGTCTCTCTTGCTTTGTCTCCAAACCATCCAACCATTTATTCGGGTTTGGGACCGGCACTAAGAATGCACTGGCTTGTGCATCCTCAGTGGCTGGGTTGCTGACACAATAACACTGTTGACTCCATTTCATATTAAGCATTTAAACACTGCAGTTACCAATATAACCATGGGCATCAGTAAATAAAAATCAAAAAGGACAATCTTTAATATTGTAGCTCTGATCATATTTACTTTTGTTTTGTTTTTTTGTTTGTTTGGTTTTTTTTGGGGGGGGGGGTTCTTTCATTGTCTTGCTTAAGGACACTGCAGCAACACAGATGTCTGTTGTCATATGGATCAGACCACCAGACCATCCCTGTGATAAGATCATCCCACTGATCAATATGCCTCACTGCTGTCCATTCGGTTCTCATGGGCATCCTTAATGGAATATTGTCACCTACTCTTAAACCAAAGAGCTATTAGGCCTACCCAAAGAAAGATAAGAGCACTGGATAAGTTTCTAGTGTTGTAATTGAAGGATAACAAACCAACCACACGTTACATGGAGACAATAACCGCTAAACTTATATCTAGGCAAAGCCAAACTACCTATATCATAGTAGTAGGACAGTATCATAAGTCCTGCTTTTATTTATAATGGCTGATTTTCATCAAGAGAAGATGTACTTGCGATATGAAAACATCCAGTATTTGAACAGTGGCTGTCACAAAATGAATTTATGCGTGTAATTTTGTTTGTGTAAGCACATGCAGCAACCTACCATTCTCCAGTAGACCTGGTAAAATATGCTTTTGAAGTGACAGCATATCGTTGCAAAACTCTGAATACAATGCCTGTGGAATTATCAGATACAAACTTTAATAGTGTAAAGACTGCAAACTGCCCTAAAGTAGACAAATCCTTCTGGCTTATTATTAGCTACCTAGCAGATGCATCCAAGTCTCTTTTGATGAGACTGTACTGCAGAATATCATCCACCTCCATCCGACAATGGAGAGTTGCTCAGCTATTTCTGACTAGTCAGCAACTCTCATTGCATTGCACTTAAAGGTAGACTATAAACCCAAGCAACATATGGTACATTTTATCTGACCACTGGCACCCTTATCCATATTCATATTCCTCTAAGCTTCATGTAAAAGCAGCCTTCTTTTCTTCTGATATTCATGAGCATCTGGGAGATTCTGAAATCCCGGCGCTACTCTATGAAAATCATGAGCCAACTGCTCTTTCGATGACCACAGTCAACAGATGACAAGGGCTGTCTTTCATTCTCTGACCATCATCTGCTGTCTTTTTGTCCCTCTCCAATCTTTCCTCTGTTTCAGTCATTCACTCACAAGTACACACACTCATACATTCACAAGGGGGAACATGACATGCCCTGAGGGCTCGCCAATGTGTCACTATTACTTTTCATTGTCTTTGTACTTTTCTACTAGAGGTTGTGCCCATGCGCACATAACCACAAATATAAAACATTCCAGACAGAACAACATCATCATAATCACCCCCCATATCACTTGATCCATAAATGACCAGGCGTTCCAATCAATACAGTCGTCAAGTCCTCTGAGGAACATCTCTGGAGAGTTGAGAGACAGCACTAACTGGCCCGAGTTTATTTTGGCATCAAATGCCACTGTGAAATTAAATGGAAGGTTCTCTGGACTGTGTTGCACAGCAGCAAATGACCTGTGTCTGCCTTTCTGTGTGTATGTCAACAAGGAGACAGAAGTGGAGCCCACACACTCAGCTGCCATAACACACCTTTATTCGTGCCACAGTCAAAGGCTCTTTGTCAAGTAAAAAAAAACTGTTTTGTTGGAGCCGTTAATGCATGCGAACCCAGGATACTTATGTTTATTATTATTTGTTTTCCGTCCAGCACCCATCATAACTGATGTGCGTTATTACATTGCTGTGATCGAAGGGAAACACCTTGAAACAAACCAGGCAACAACTAGGCTAGTACTGGAAATCTTACTGGTAATGCTGTGTTCAAATGCTTCAAATGCATCACTGTGTCTCTTTCACCTACCAACTTTCTTTGATACTTTCAACATCATCGCTGTACACCGGCGATGCTCCCAAAGGTCAAACAGCAATTGTTTTAAAATGTTTAGACCTTTTAGGTCAATGAAAAAGAAGAAAAACTTGGAAAACATAAGCAATCCCTTTCCTGTGTTGTCTCATAACCTGTTCAACAGAGAACAAATAGGCCTGAATGAAAACGCTAAGTTCTAGTTGTCACAGGACAAGTTATTAGTTTGTAATACAAGGTTGATCGTTAGCATTGGGATATTTTGTATTAATTCCACAATTGATAATGTCATCATTGCTCCAGTCACCGTTTCAAACAACCAGCATATACTCAAAAGACGCCTACTCTATGCAAAGGCATCTATCCACACTCAAAATGCATTAGGACATCCTATACACTACAATTGTTGACTTCTAAAAAGCATCCTGGCCAGCTGGAGTAAATGAAAATGCATTAAGCAAAATATCTGGATTAAAAGAAATGGTATACAACGCTTAAATACCGCTTTGACACGCACTACTAACCTTACCATAACAGGAGTTGGCAATTAAGCAGAGCTGTGGGTCTCATTTAGCCCTACTAATCACTCAAAATTGAAATACACTATTTGTCTTTTACGTCTTTAACTTATCAATATTGTTCGTAAAATGACCGAGCAACAACGTTAAATACTCCGGTAACCCATACAATTACCCGTCGTGTTGTTGATTTAACGTTATCCTAGGCGCTACAAGCCTCTAACCAACACCTGGAGTGTTGGCGTAAAACTTGTGTCGGAAATGTGTGAGAAAACAAAATACACAAACAGCAAATGATTTTGTTTGATAAGTTAGCTAACGTTAGCTTCGTTACTCAATTTGAACCCCCCTCTATCGTTTCCATCTCCCGTCAGTTACCCTTTTCTCCGTCCTCTACACTATGCCACATATCCTCTGGGCAAAGCCCATCTCGTTTTCTTTTCATATCAGGGCTTGCCAACATTTAAAATATACTCTGTCTTGAGTAAAATATGCCCGGAAAGAGGGGTGAGTACTGATGCCCCGTGTCTACTTGACACCCCCGCACTAAGCAGCAGTGTCATCAAAAGCGAGCTGGCTGTTGTGTCTCTGCCGAGCCTAAAGGCCCCGGCGTCATCCTGGGCAAGAGGACTGAGGAACTGTCGCTACAGCCGAGAAACTGGAAACACAACGATGACAACTCGTCATGAATTCCCTCCAGAGGCCGTACATCAGCCGTCTTACCTTGGCTTTGGTAATGATGTGCGTGGCTAGCTTTACAACCGCGAAATTTCCCTTGCCGATGGTCCGCTCAATTTCGTAGAAACCCACTCGGGCTGGGGGGGCCCTGGTGGCCGAAGGGTGGCCCGGATTAGTGATGCAGCCCGCGGCCGGGCCGGTTCGACTGGAGTGGCTGATAGCGGAGGGTGGCTGCGTTCGGTTCTGGGAGCCCATGCCGTGTGTCGGTCGGGTAGAGTGCGTAATCCCGGCCGCAGCGGACCCAGCTGCACCTCCGCTCGACACGGCCGCCATCTTCTTGCCTCTCTGCGGGAACAACAACCAGCCTTGCGCAGCGCGCAGCGCGGACACGCCCCCCTTAACGCGTCATTTTACGTGACACGCTCCTCTGCAGCGCCCTCTCCAGGTTGTTACCATGGCAACTGCGAGCGTAACAAATGACTTCATCCACAGTAACGTATTGCGGTTGCCTTGACGACAACCAAATGCGCATTATCAGTCAGGTTCCCAGGATTCGGCGATCCCTTCGCAACCCGCCGCACTCTGTATTTCACAGCTTCATGATGTTTTATCACACGTACACTGGTTCCAGCTTCAATTCAAACCGTACGGGTAAAAACTTAAGGCAGACATTTTCAATACCCCTTTCACACGGGCCAAAAAACCCCGCTAACATCCGCCTTTGGTCAATGCAACATTGACCACCAAAGGCGGATGTTAGCGGGGGGGGGGGGTTGGCCAGTGTGTAATTTTGCACTCCATCTTGGCGTGATAGCCGAGCACATAAAAAAGAAGAAAAAAAAGATTATTTGGCGAGAACGTTTGCCTGATCATTTTGGGCGAGAATGTGCAGCGCTCTTTTCTATAGACACGACTGTGTCCTGTCTATCAAACACCAGCCATTTGACTTGTTGCCTATGGGTATAAAATACTGAATGAATTGATTTGCTTGTAGATAATGCTTTCAACTTGTTTATTATTGTTGTTGAGTGGTTACTCCATATATCCTGTATGATTTTTGCATGGCCCCAGAAGTGTCTTTGACCGTCTTAGACTAGAGAAGTGAATGTTTCCAGTAAAACCAGCGACACAGTTAAAAGCAACGAAGATAAAGCCTGCATAATTACGTGTTAACTGTGAATATTACTACTAAATGTATCTCTCTCAATTTCAAATTCAAATGGCTTTATTGGCATGACGTAACAATGTACATATTGCCAAAGCAAGTGTCCAAACATTGGGGGGGGAAAGCCACTTGGAAAACAACATTGAAAACAAACACACTACAACAAAGAAACATAGTACAGCAAAGAAACATAGTACAAAACAAAAGAACATACTGTCATCGAATACAGCAGCAACAACTTGTGTCAGGTGACTGTCACTCACTGTCCCTCATTTTATGGCAGGCAGCCACATAGGCTGCTGCTAATTTACAGCTCTTTGGGTCTTCCCCTGGTAGGACTGGTAATTTTTCTTCATCTGATAGGTTAAGAAAACCTTTTGTTATTAGTTCGAATTGTTTAAAATGTGCTTCTCTAAGATGTTTATATTTTCACATTTGGTGAAGAAGTGTAGCTCATTTTCAGGCTCACTGAGGGTGCAATGACAGCACAGCCTTAGTTCTGCAGGGAGCCAAGTTTTCCTGTCTCCCCTTTTCAGTAGCAAGGCTGTGCTCACTCAGTCTGTACTTTGTCAAGGTTCTTTTTAGTTGTTGATCAGTCACCATGCTCAAATAACCTGCTATGGTGTACTCTCTCTCTCTCTCTCTCTCTCTCTCTCTCTCTCTCTCTCTCTCTCTCTCTCTCACACACACACACACACACACACACACACACACACACACACACACACACATTCAGGCACAAGTCACAAATGAGGAGAAGAAGAATACAAGTCAAACACCGAGAATGCTAATATCTGCATCTAGGCCAATGCAAACGTTCACCCTCTGGAACTGAGGAAAAAAAGGAAAAAGTGGAGATTATTAAGAATGACCAAATTATTCATCCAATAGCCTGTCCTTGCCATCACCTCACTAATAATTTATTTAGCCTAAATTGCCAATGTTTTGATCAATGAACACAGCCCTTGGACTACCTACCTTTAATTGTTGTTGTTGTTGTTGTTGTTCTTCTTCTTCTCATTATTATTGAATACCCACTGGGAATTTCAGTGACAGTAGATGGAAACAAATGCCCCTTTTCGTAGCATTTAGAATAATATCCATAAATATTCAAATCATTAATGCTTTGCGTCTGTGAATGTGCGAAACTTATTCTATTCTATTCTATTCTACGTCCACCTTCTGGCTTCTTCAAAAGTTGAAGACAGTGCCACTACACGGCTGAAAAGAGTTCCTACAGCCTGTGTCTCTTAACCAGTTGACAGCATGTAGGAGCTGTCTCTCATCCAGTTGATGGCATGTAGTAGCTAAAACAATGTCGAAGTCCATGTGATTTCGGGTTTTTCTTATGTCACCTGTCCAAAACCTTACAGCAATGATCACTGTAATTGACAAAAAAAAATAATTGAAAGGAGGATTTGAATGTTTGAACGGATGCTAATGTAAATCAGAGTACATTTGGATTGGTAAAATTCTCTCTCATTTTATTTTATGTATAAAGCTTGATGCTTTTCTAACCCACTGAACTGGCAGTGGGATTCAATATACCTACCTATTTTACCTCCCTTTTTTTCTTTATCATCTTAAGTCACGACTTCAGCGTCCAGTATTTTCTTCATTATACCTATTTATTTATTTTGTTTTTCCTTTTTGTTGCCTTTCTTTTTTTCTTCTTTTTTTGAGTGATATCTGTAAGTATTAGAAGCCGGAGTAAACCATTAGTAAACCGGAGTCAAATTCCTTGTACGCATAAAGCACACTTGGCCAATAAAGTTGATTATAATTCTGATTTTGACCATTTTGGTTACAGGATCCAGACTACAACCCGTTTAACTCTAGAAAGCCTGGTGCAGTGTCTAAACAATAAACGGATTGGTCGACACTCGATTAAGAAAGTCACGATTTCATAGAAATTGTTTTCTAAATGTACCGTGCAGTACTTTGACGTGCCAACCCTTCACTCAGCGTGAGAGATGACGTCATCACGTTGCGCTGGGTTTGGTTTGTTTACTGCCTCAGAACCTGGAGGTGGGGCGGACGCTACTGACACATCCACCTGACACATCCTGGCTATCAGCAAGACAGGGACAACACTTCCACCGTGTCTGTGAGCTGGAAATACAGGATGTGACATTAGTTTATCATCCTGCGCAAAGTCCCAAAACGCTAGCAGATGCCTTATTTTCGACAAGACTCGCTTCGCTCGGTGGATACCCCCTTTCAAATTGTGAAATTGTTTTGCCAGCGTCCGAATCAACGGTGCTAAGCTAGCCCAAGGAAGAATAACTGAGGACCTTTTGGTGTCTCAACTCAAATTCTCGAATTTGTCACATAGCTTACTTAAGTCAGTGAAATACGAGACAGTCATTAATAACTAATGTAAACAAAAATTTTAGTATGTCAGTTGGCTAGCGGCCCGTTTTGTCGTTTCGGAAATCGGTACAGTCGAGTTAGCCAGCTCGCCTAGCCAAGTCATTGTTGGATGGTGAAGCACGGGGGTTATTTGTCGCTTGTGTTGCCGGTAAGGGGTTGGAGAACAGAGGATATCTGTCGCCAGTCTGGGAGGACGTCGCCAAGTACACGACTCAAGAGATGGTGTTAATGAGCTGTTGGAAATCTCGGCATAAATCGAACTCTGAAGCCCGTCTCGGTCGGATTAAACCCGAGTTGGTGGTCCTGTTGTGGTTCTGCGTGACCGTGTTTGGATGCTGTACAGGCGAGATGGGGGAAACCAAGACGGTGGTGCAGAAAGACGCCGAGTTTGATGTCACCTACAATGACACGGTTACGAGTGACAACCAGACAATCTATGCTTTCAACCACACAGTCTCCAGAATTAAGGTAAATTTTGATTATAACTTCACTACAAGTTGTTTACAGGAAGCAACCTGAACCAGTAGACAGTTGTAACTGTTTTCTTGGGATATCCAACTCGATGCACTGTAATGGAGATGATGATATTCAGGACTGGGCAATAATCCATTACTATAATCCATTGTCTTTCAGTGGTATTTTATTAGAATAAAATTCAGATATTCTCATTTTGTGATGCACAATTTTGTCATGTTAATTAATGATACTGAGAGTCTGATACCTAAGATGTCTTACGAAGTGAAGTCTGGAATATTTCAGGGGGTATTATCTGACAACTAGTTTTGCTTTGATATTATATTTTACATTACCAATAAGATCAATGTCATAGATATCAGTTGAATTATTAAATATGGTGTATTTGCGTACGTAGTTAAGCTGATATTGTGATGGATATTGATATCGTGTTAAGTTCCTTATGATTATCATGATATTTTGCACATCACCTATGATCGTTCCTTTTCTCGATCTGTTCCTGCTTTCAATCTCAGACAGAGGGGGTGCGTGTATCGGTGGATGTGCTATCACAAGGGCTGGAGACCCCGATCCTCTTTGTGGTTCGGCAGAAGCAAGCTGTGCTATCCTTCCAGGTCCCCCTCATCTTGAGAGGCCTGTAAGTATCCACATTATTCACACTGCATTAGTGTGAGCACATCTCGGACAGAATGACGAGCTAAAAGGGCAAACAAAAAAGTCATCCTAAAAATAATTTGTTTGCATTTTAAAGTTGCTTTGGTGTCTCTGGACCCCTGGAATATCTCAGCCATTCTGTCTTGCTATTTTTCTCTGCTTCTCTGGAGTCCCGTTGCAACCACTTGTCCTTGGGCTGCTTTGTAGTTCTCACAAATGGTAATGTATAGAAACAATTGAGAACTTCTAGTTTACTAGTCAAGTCAAGTCAATTTTATTTGTATAGCCCAATATCACAAATTACAAATTTGTCTCAAGGGGCTATACAGCAACACAACATCCTGTCGTTAGACCCTCGCATCGGATAAGAACAACTCCCTAAAAAAAAAACCTTTAACAGGGAGAACAAATAGGAAGAAACTTCAGGGAGAGCAACAGAGGAGGGCTCTCTCTCCAAAGATGGACATGTTGTGTTTACACAATTTACAGAATACAACACTGAAAGAGGAAGTCCTGCTCAATAAATTATTTCTAAATGATTAGAAGATACATCCTAGGATGCACTGGGACACATCATCAATGATGTTTCCTGAGGTCCTTGGGTGTTTCCTGTCTTTCAGCATTATACATCTTCGCTCAGGCGACCCAGCCAGGGTTGATCAGGCCCTGGCCTGTGTCCCAGCAGCAGAGTCAGGAAAGAGGCAGGCAACATCACTGCTGACACATCACACCCTGGTCACAGCCTGTTCTAACTCCTCCCCTCTGATAGGCACTTCAGAGCACTTTTTGAGGGGCCGCTCTGAGATGGGCAGCAGAATACCCTTCACTCAATCTAGCAGTAACATATTACATGCCGAAATCCTTTGAGATCTGGGGAGGGTGGTGTTGAAACTGTTTGGTGCTGGGTTTTCTTTTCTTTTCTGTTTACCTTTACCTAGTGCTTTACCTGTGCCCCCGTCCATAGGGTTTAGTGGTTGTGTCAGGAAGGGCATCCGACATAAAATTTTGCCAAATCAGTATGCAGATTGACAAGACCATACCGAATTGGTCGAGGCCCACATTAACAATGGCCAGCATTGGTGCTGTGCCCTCACAGGGTCCTGATGGAAACTGTAAAATCTGCTGTGGTGGCCCCTGAAAAACAGGGGAAAAGCTGAAAGAAGAAGAATATGAAAGAACTCATATCCAACTCTACTTTAATTTCTTTCACTGAGCATGACTATATCTTCCTGAATCAGGGTTCTTTTGTATATACTACATATTCAGTATATGTGTACCACAGGTCTTTTTGCTATAAAATTTCAACAGTGGTTTATTGTGTTTCTATTACTGTCCAATGTGTGCTTTGGTGGAAGAACACTGGAAGAATAACAGATACAATAGAAATAGTTATAATGGCTAAATGTAAAAATTGGAATTCTATTGAAGTAATTGCTGCTTAGTCGTTCATATGTTCTACACCAGATTTACAAGAATACTCCCAACAATTTAGAAAGGCACATACGTTTCTGGGATAGCTCATGATCCTGACTGGGCTTATGCAGATTGGCGATCAGATCGTATATCGACGACTGGTTTTTCCTATGCCGATAGTAAGGAGATTTTAACTAATTTACTGTCAGAACTAAGATGTTAGAAAAATAATCTCTAGAATCTGCACCGTACTGTGCATTTAGAGATGTTTCTAGGGGAGCAGCGTGTCCGCCTGCTGAGCCTTGTTAATTAGCACGAGTGACGAGTGAATTTTAAATCCCTCATTACAAATGAGTTTACTGTCTCTTCCATGGATTTAACACCCCGCATCTCTGTTCTCCATATGCCTGCTCACCAAAACTTTGCTCTGCGCTCCATGAGAGTAGTTAACGTTATGGATATGATTTGGATTGTGATATTAAAGATAATAACATTGAATGGAACATGATGCTGTGATATTGTTGCACCAAGCATGAACACACAGACTTTTAAAAAGAGAGCCATTCTTTGAATAGTGGAGACATTGCTATTAAATAGAGTTTTTTTTATGTTTAAATATTTTAAATAAAATTGTCACACTCTTTTATAAATGTTTATTCATGTAACTTTAACTCTATTACTTGCATAAAGCTGAAAGGTTTGATTATTTCAAAGCTGCGTCAGACGCTGAGCCATGATCAAGATGATTATTTAGAATCTTTAATCCAAATTAAATTGTAACGTCAATAATAATTTAAAAAATGCTGAACACTGAATACATTATTTATTAATATAAACATACTACTACTACAAACCAGGTAAAACCCTTAATATTCCCAAATACAAGAGTTTATATTTTTCTTTGATACTAAGTCTAAATCGTCCATGCTGGCATTTCACTGGCGTGCTATAATGTAGCTCCCCCAAACCCCCTCTTACTCCCACCTCCTGGTGATCAGATTGCCTATCGGCAATCTCAAGTAGCCACAATGGGACCATATGAAAACAGAAACAATTGCCCAATCCTAATCCTGACCTTCTCTGCTTTTTGACATATATCAGGATGTTGAAACTAGTTGAGGAGATCTTGTGTGGATGGCAAAAGCCAGTTTCCTGAACACTAAAAATCCAAAATCTCATGAGGTTTTAGCACAAGCCTTTATTCGTATAACCAGCAGCACTTTTTCATTCTCTCAGTCATACACTTGGATTGCTTATTGGGAGTATCTGGCTTTTTTTTTTTTTTACTGTTCTTGCAAAACTTTGGGTCATGTGATAAGGCCATTGCATACAGAAGTGCAGAGATTTATATGTACACATAAAAACCTTGTAAAAGAGGAAAGTATAAAAAATGGTAGTAGCCATTTTTATTCTTGATAAAGTTTTGTGGGTATGCAGTTTGGGGGTAACTTTAATTCTGTGACCAAGTTTCACTCCTGAGGTTCTTCCAGGCTCAGTTCCCGTTTAATGAATGCTCTAATTTGGATAGACATGGCTAATTTATAATATATTAGCAACTTGATATAGTTATGTCATTGCAGCAGCAATTGTTAGTTTTTGTTTGTTTGTTTTTTTGGCTGTGGTGAGCATATGTTGCATTTTCACTGCATTTACATTTTAGTAGCTTTCTCAAGCAGCTTCTAAGCTCAGTGGTTGTTTAGGAAGACTTTAGTTCTTATTGCATTATTCGTTGTCGCTGTATTGTTTGAACTCTGCTTTTTGCTCACCAAGACTGACACAGATATCCACTACAGGAAAGAACAAGCTATCTAACATATCGTATGCTGACAGCTTTTCATAGTTTTTAGGCAGATTGCCTGTGAAATTCTGCTTAATAGCACATGATTTTATAGTAGGTTGGAAGTTCAGCTGTTTGCCAATAGTTTAGCTGTGTGGTCTCAGTCATACTGATGGCCCCTCTCTATAGTTATGCAACACTGGAGTGAATAAGCCAAAAAATTATGGTTGTGCATGCAGGTGATTGAGTTTGCCTCAGTAGGTTTTCAGTGGACTTAGGACTTTCAGTTCTTCTTTTAGGTTTCCTTGTTGCTGTACATAGATTAAAAAAAACAAAAAACATCCTTACCATAAATGAGCTACCCCAGGGTCATTGGAGAAGTAAAACCTCTGTTTCACATGGCCTTCGTGTGTCACATGCCTCGCATTTAAAAAATTCCTTTTTCAAGTAATTAGCCTTGGACAGTTCTGTTGTCAACTGAGACATATGTTGTGTGCAAGGCAGAAAAACTTCCTTGTTACATAGGTCAGGAGGTTTTTATTGCCTAAGTTCAGAGCTTACCAAAGATTACATCCTGGATAAATATTGATGGTTTAAAATAAACCTGAGGTTAAAACTACTTTAGCACCACTGTTTTTCCATTGTATGTTACTTCTGTAATTAACTACATTTAAAGTTCTTTAACTAATACCAGTCATTTTGTTCTTATTTGCTTCTTCTCCTTGTCAACTTGGATGATCCATTCTGTCTGTGATATGTGTCTCTAATCTCGTCCGTTTTATTCTCAAGAATAAAAAGTGTGTCCATGAATACTATAAATTCAAGGACACATGTCTATCTAGTTATGTCACGTCAGTTTAATAGGTTGGTAAACTATCAATTTAGGATTAAATTATTTTAATGGTAACTCCATCTCTCTCACACATTCTTATTTCTTTCCTCATTTTTCCTCCTCCCATTATGTCTTGATCTCTGTCTCTCACTCTTTCCTCAACATCTTTCCTAGGAAGCAAGCTTTCAGCCATACGTTTGGACACCGAAATGAGTTTAACAAGAGCCCTCCTTTCTGTATCTCTCTGTCCTCTCTTCTTCCTGCCAGATACCAGAGGAAGTATCCGTACTCCCATGTGGCCCGGACATTGTGTCAGCCTCCGGCCCGGGCTGCCTCTGAGATCCAGTACTTCTATATAGATGTGTCCACCCTCTCTACCCTAGGCACACACTACCTGCTCAGGGTCAGCCGTATTGAGAGCTTCACCTTGCAGTGAGTCATGAAGTTGTATAGTCACACATAAACATTTACTGTTACTCTTACCAGAATGATCACTGCCTAAACTGTCACTATAAGGCATTCATGATTAGAATACCCTTAACTGATTGTAAGTGTCTGGTGTATATTTTTCCATTTTTCCTTGATTACCAGGACAGACAAGAAATTTACCTTCACTGCCTCACCATCTCAGCCACAGGTATTTTAACTTTGTGTGTGTGTGTGTCTGTGTGTGTGTGCGTATGCGTGCATGTGAGAGAGCGTGAGAAAGTCTTCATACTTCTGTATGTGCCTAAGTGGTTATTTTAGTTGAAAAGTTAGGGCCAAGATTATATCATATATGGATTAAAATAGAAATTTTGAAAGTAGAAAAGTCAAGTTTATTTTTATAGATTTAAATCACAGTTGCAGTCTTGGAGCGCTTTACAGGAGAAAAACAAGTAGATACAGGAGATGACTATTGACAACACCCTCCAATCTGACACCACTGGTTTTCACTTTATATATACATACACTATATGGTCAAAAGTATGGGACACACCTCTTAATCATTGAATTCAGGTGTTTCATTCAGACCCATTGCCACAGGTGTATAAAATCAAGTGGCTAGCCATGCAGTCTGCATTTACAAAGATTTGTGAAAGAATGGGTCATTTTGAAGAGCTCAGTGAATTCAAGCGTGGTACTGTCATAGGATGCCACCTTTGCAATAAGTCAGTTCGTAAAATTTCTTCCCTGCTAGATATTCCACGGTCAACTGTAAGTGGTATTATTGAAAAGTGGAAGCGTTTAGGAACAACAGCAACTCAGCCATGAAATGGCAGACTACGTAAAGTCACACAGCGGGGTCAGCGAGTGCTGAGGTGCATAGTGTGTAAAAGTCGCTAACGCTCTGATGACTCAATAACTGCAGCATTCTAAACTTCCTCTGGCATTAACATCAGCACAAAAACTGTGTGCCGGGAGCTTCATGGAATGGGTGTCCATAGCCGAGCAACTGCATGCAAGCCTTACATCACCAAGCACAATGCCAAGCGTTGGATGGAGTGGTGTAAAGCACACTGCCACTGGACTCTTGAGCAGTGGAAACGTGTTCTGTGGAGTGATGAATTACGCTTCTCTGTCTGGCAGTCTGATGGATGAGTCTGGTTTTGACGGATGCCAGGAGAACGTTACCTGCCTGACTGCATTGTGCCAACTGTAAAGTTTGGTGGAGGAGGGATAATGGTATGGAGTTGTTTTACAGGGGTTGGGCTAGGCCCCTTTAGTTCCAGTGAAGGGAAATCTTAATGCCTCAGCATACCAAGACATTTTGGACAATTCTATGCTTCCAACTTGATGGGAACAGTTTGGGGAGGGCCCTTTTCTGTTCCAGCATGACTGTGCCCCAGTGCACAAAGCAAGGTCCATTAAGACATGGTTGGTTGAGTTTGGTGTGGAAGAACTTGACTGGCCCGCACAGAACCCTGACCTCAACCCCATCGAACACCATTGGGATGAACTAGAATAGAGATTGCGAGCCAGGTCTTCTCATCCAACATCAGTGCCTGACCTCACATATGGTCTTCTGGATGAATGGGCAAAAATTCCCACAGACACACTCCAAAATCTTGTGGAAAGCCTTCCCAGAAGAGTGGAAGCTGTTATAGCTGCAAAAGGGGGACCAACTCCATATTAATGCCTATGGATTTAGAATGGGATGTCATAAAAGTTCCCGTAATAGCCAGGTGCCCCAATACTTTTGTACATATAGTATATATATTTACGCAAGAGGATTTCTGTTTTTTGTTTTTATCTTTAAGTATGTGTGTGTCAAGACACTAATTCTGCTTTTCAACACTTGAGAGAGCAAAAAGAACCTTTTGTTTTGTGTTGGTTTCATCTGAAGATAATTGTCTAGGTTTTCATTCTTATACTTCTTAGATGTACATGATATCAGGTTTGGCTTTCTTTTTATGGTTTTTTTTTTCTGCCACAGCAGTTATCACACGCTCACATGGTGTGTAGAGAAACAGAAAATGTAGAGAAATGCTTCACTGTGGTGTTCGTTGGGATTCTGGCCTGTGCTGTCATTGTGTATTTTATCCCCGACCGTAATAACGTCATACTGTTTTTTCTTCCTTAATGTTCTCTGTTTGCCCCCTTTCTTACTCCCTCCCCCTGCACACCCCCCCTCACCTTACCCTCCTCTCAGTACTTTAAGTATGTCTTTCCTGATGGGGTGGATACGGTGATTGTCAAAGTCAGCTCAGAGATGAACTTCCCATGCTCTGTCATGTCTATCCAGGACATTCAGGTAAAGCTAACCCCAGTCACACACTAGTCCCTAGATGACCTCAACATACCACTGCTGCTGTCCTCCAGTGGCCCCCAGCTGGATGATCAGCAGACTCCTTCACTTCCTTCTCCCTTTTTTATTTTTCTGTTTTCTTACCTGCTTTTCTTTCATTGTTTTTTCTGTCTAATTCTTTGATTTTTTTTCCCCTCTTTTCTTTCTTCCTTTATTTTTTGGTCTTTCTGTTCTTTCTTTTTCTTTCTTCTATTCACTCTTTTCCCTCACTTTCTTTCTGTTCTTTCTCATTGCCTTTGATTTCTTTTTTTGTTTCCTCCTGCCGCTTTTCGCTTTTTTTCATCATTTCGTCACAACCTCACTTGTTTTGGTTATTGGTTTGTTTTTTTTCTGTTCTTTTTCTTTCTCTTTCTTCCCTTCATTTTAAACATTTATTTCTACTTTTCAAATTCACATAAATGGTTATTTCTGTCTGATCATCCATCCTTCTTTCTCCTCAGTGCCCTGTGTATGATCTTGACAACAATGTAGCCTTCATTGGAATGTATCAGACCATGACCAAAAAAGGTGCCATTACTGTGCAGGTAATGTAAAACATGCAGAGACACGTCGATTACCAAGTGCTGAACTACTGAATATGGGATGCAAATGATGAAATTAGTTATATTCTATACCCTTTTAATTGACTTTGGGATCCTGGGGGACTGTACCCAGCAGGCACTGGGCAAAAGGCAGGGAAACAAATTATGACAAGTAATATAAAAATGTTCCCTTAAAATCTGAGTGTTCAGTTATACAGAGAGCACTTCCACACAGAGGCTGGATCCGACTCAGATGGATGCAGAGTCCAATCTGATATCTAATGTTTCAGCTTGTTTTTTTTCCAGTTACATCCACTCATCTCTCTCCCCCTATTAATCCAGAGAAAGGACTTCCCCAGCAACAGTTTCTATGTGGTGGTAGTGGTGAAGACTGAGGATGAAGCATGCGGGGGTCCACTGCGTTTCTACCCACTACGTCCTGACGAGCTAATTGATGCAGGCAACCGCAGCAAGGTTGTAGACGTGGTAGTCTCCCCCGCCATCAACTGTAAGTCACACAGGAGCAATATGGACATCTCAAACTGTGACTTTTGAACTTTTTTTCTGAGGCAAAATGATTTTGATACTAAGTTAATGTTTGTTGTGATGATATCACTTCTATTCTGGTAGCACTCTCTAAATTGTTCTGTAGAGGCATGTGTGATGGCAGTGAAAATTATTTATTTTTATGGCAGATATATAAGGTTGATGCTAAAGAGTACATCAAAATGTATTGAGATGTCCAGCATTTTCATTATGAATATATCTACTAAGGTATTAATGGCTAAATTCATCTCCATTGTAAGTTAACCACAGAGCAGTGTTCACCATTATACATTTCAGGGTCCCGGTCAGTAAATAATATGGCATTAGAAACTCCTGCAAGTGGCTGGCCTCCACAAAATAGCAAGCAAGCATTTTTTTATTTTTATAGGACTTTTAAAAACATACAGTTTCAAAGTGCTTTACACTCAATTCACAAAATACGAATAAATACATAAAATACATTGAATGAATATAAGAAATGACATAGGGAGTAACAGACTAAGCTAAAAACGAAACAAAACAGAAGGCAGGGGTGAGGCTCTATAAAAAGATGGTTTTTTAGAAGCTGCTTAAAACAGTCCAAAGATTCAGTGAATCTAATGGGTTGGGGAAGATTATTTCAGAAGCTTGAGGTTAAAACTGCAAAGGTTCGGTCACCTTTTGTTTTGCATTTGGAGTGAGGGACAGATAAAAGACTGAGGTTTGAGGATCGGAGTGGTCGGGAAGTGGAATGAGGAATGAGAAGATCAGAAATGTAACTGGGGGCAAGATCATGCAGTGCTTTAAATGTAATCAATAAGATCTTATAGATTCTGAATTTTATGGGAAGCCAATGGAGGGATGCAAGAATAGGTGTAATATGGGACCTACAGCTATTTCTAGTAAGTAGTCTAGCAGCTGCATTCTGAACCAGCTGTAGACGATTTAAGTAGCTTGGTTGAGGTCAGAGTAGAGGGAGTTACAGTAATCTAGACTGGAGAAAATGAAAATGTGAATTAATGCTTCAATGTCCTTAAAAGACAAAGTATTTCTGCTTTTTGCAATATTTCTTAGCTGAAGAAAGCAGGATTGGACAAGCTTGGTGATCAAGATGATACCAAGATTTTTAGCAGTAGGTTTGATGTTTGAATGACGTGGACCAATAAACTGATCAACTGCAGTGGCAAAGTTCTCAGGACCAATTAAGAGAACTTCAGTTTTGTTGGGGTTTAGATGGAGGAAATTAAGGGACAGCCAGTCTTTGGTGGCAGCTAAGCAATCATGGAGGGAGGACAGTTGATTCAGGTTATTGGGTTTGGCGGAGAAATGGATCTGAGTATCATTGGCATAATAGTGGTATGACAGGTCTCGAAAGTGACTAAGCAAATGACCCAGAGGAAGCATATATAAAGAGAAGAGGACTGGCCCAAGGACAAACCCCTGAGGGACTCCACACAGTAGGGGAGCTGACAAGGATACAAGATTGTTAATACAAACATTAAAATATCCATTATTCAGATAAGAGTGAATCCAATTTAACACTGTACCAGAAATGCCAACCCAGTTCTCCAACCTATCAAGAAAGATGGCATGATCGATGGTATCAAAGGCAGCAGTTAAATTTAGGAGAATAAGAATAGAGTATTCACCTTTATCAGCATGCATAAGAATGCCATTGGACACTCTTAGTAATGCAGTCTTAGTACTATGCTTGTGACAAAAGCCGGATTGAAATTTATCAAAAATGTTATGACCCTAAGTCCGCTGCAGGATTTGGTCTGTAAAATAGGTTGTTTTACTGTGGAGGAACCCATGTCTTTCTAGTGACAGCATTTATAATTTAGACCAGATTCTCTGAGATTGAATTTGAGGTTTTAAGGGTGTTGTTCTTTTTTTTTATTTTTTCTCTGGGAAACCTTTGGAACAAAATTATTAGATTCCAGAACAGTTGTGAAATTGTTAATGAACATGTTTCAGGATCTCTTCCAACTGGATAATTGTCTAATTTCAAATGTGTTAATGGTACCTCTACTGACTATAGATCTCATAACGAACATAAAAAAAATAAATGATGAATTTCTAAATTGCAAATACTGTCAAATTATTTTTGTGCTTTATAAAATAAAGGAACAGAATTTGTTTGTATGAAGAAATCCTATTAAAAAAATAAGTGTAAATGTTTGAATTAGCACTGTACACGGTATATAATATATCCATCTGTTTAAATCTGCTGAGATATTCTGGATTATTGTGTTAATCCCACATTTTACAATATTGTTTTTTTTAATACAACGGGATTATGGGTTGGACAAAGTCTGGGAAAGTTTGGTCTGAGAATAAGGAGTTGCAATATTGGGTCTGATATTTCCTCATCAGATTCCTGTTGCCAGAAAATGTAAAATCACTGCAACTATCAGGGATTCCATATCACATCTCCTAGATGAAAGCTCTAGATTGATTTACTATATTGTGTCATCATGCAGTGCTATAACAAAAAAAGCTGAATTTTTGGCTGTCTCTCTCCTACACAGTGGAGGTGTATGTGATGGGCATGCTGTTCTGTTTGGGAATTTTCCTCTCCTTCTATGTCCTCACCTTGCTGATGGCCTGTTTAGAGAACAGGAGGTAAGACCTGTTGGTTCTCTCCAACCGAGCACCCTCATTACCAGTGCCTTGACTCTTCGTGGCCCTGTCGAGAATGTATGTAATGTAGTTGTTTTATAAATTAGGTGGTTGTTAGAGGTGACATAATTGATTCACTTTTGTTTCTGCTGCTGGGTACCAATATTGTACAGCTTGATTTTTAAAACCAGATAAGACTTTCATTGAATAGCCATATCATTTTTGGATGCAAGGACAACACACTGACCAATTATACACAACACTAAGCTCTGTGTAAACCAACAAGCTTATACTGTAGGGTTCAATGAAATTATTGATCTAGCAATTCTTACTCATCTAACCTAAATTTTGAGTTTGTGACTGGAATGCCCCTCCCATTTTATAACAGCACTATAAAAAAAGTCTTACCCTGCCTTTGTAGAATGAACCAGAAGAGAGAGGTGCTTCTGAATCCTGCTGACATGTCACCTGCAGAGACAGGTATCCTTGTAACTGGCTGCAATGGAATGGTGCACTTGGGATCCTTTTATAAAGGGCATATGATCAGACTTTTTTTTCTCTCTCTGAATTTGTAGCTCATAGCTGCAAAAATTCCTTTAATATTACTTTCTTTGAAAATGAGAATCATTTAAGCTTTTTATATTCAGACCACCTTTTTCTGTTTGTACTGAATATATCTTTTACCCTCTTCCTCATGCTCGTGTGTGGTACAGCGTCTCTACTTGGTAAGCCCGAGAATGGTATCATAACACACTGAATGGAATTTAAATTGCACAATTTTTTTTTTAACTCTTTGACACTGATCTGTCTGGTAGTACTGAGTAACATAAGCACTGCAATATTGTAGCATAATTTTGGAATCATGTAGTAGCATTTTTGTAATGCAGTTGCGTGTGTGGCATTCATGATGGCGTTAGAGAGACATACACCCCATCTGGGTACAGCTAGCTGGCTGGAATATTTGCATGTGTCCCTGCTTGCCAGTTCACACTCTGTTGACAGTGAAAATAGTGTAAGTCAGCATATAGATAATAGCATGACATGCTTAAAATAACACAAAGGAAATGTTGGGTTGCAGTTCACCAGAAATGTAAAGCTGAACACAACGTTGGCACAGAAGCAGAGCGACGAGTCAAGTTCTGGCTGTAGCACAAACAGGAAGTGCCAGCCTGATACCTGTCAAATATGAAAGGTGTTAGCACTGCTCTGCAAAACCAGCAAACATGCTTTTTCATAGAAAATATGAGGATGAAAATATGAGGAATATCTAGCCTGGGACTAATGTTCTGAGGATTTCCCGTTCCTCAAGTAGTTGCAAGTCAACTTAAGGCTACATGTTGCTGGTGTAGGGGGGTTATGGTGAAAGGAATAGAAGCGTCCTTCTTAACTCGCATTGGCTGGTGCCAGTGTATGTTGGCCTTAAAGGTACATGTTTTGGATTGGAAACTAGCTACACGTGTACGTACAGTATACTGTCATGGTTTTTCATCTTAGCACAGCTAAACCCCTCTGTGCACATGACCATTCACCTCTGTCCGTGTCTTTCAAGTTGTAATCCATACCATTTTAGCACTCAGTCACTCCTCTCTCACGTGCAGCCCTTCACCACAGTGGCTTACTACACATCACCTTCCTCATGGCTCACAGCTTTACCCATTCACCTGAGCTTCTATGTTGGTGATGGTTTATTTGCAATGCCCCACTCAAATTCATTTTTGCTGCAAGTGTTTTGTTGTTTACTTGTTTGTTTGTGTTGTCCTGATCACATCTCTGCAAATATTTATGCCCGCGTCATTTTTTCTGAGCTTACTTGTGCCTGTTTGTGCATGTACAGTTTGTTAGTTAATATGGATTTTGATATTGTTAACTGTGTGTATCCACAGGAAAGACTCCAGCCTCGCCCTACGAATATGGCTCATTCAGTAAGAAGTAGCGATTTTGGTTATTTGCTCTATAATGTTGAAAATTAGATCCTTATTTTCAATGAGGGGATATAAGAACTATTTCTGCAGCTTTGCTCTAAATAATATCTAAAAAACCTGGTCAAACCACTACCTATCAGAACATGCTACCCAGCTTCTCATCCAGGCTTGAGTCATTGCTCAATTGGACTATTGCAATGCACTTCTTGCTGGTCTCCCAGCCCTTGTAAACCAAAAGCTGCAAAGGATCCAGAATGATGCAGTGAGCTTGGTTTTCAGTCCGCCATGATGTGCATGTGTCACCCCTACTCATGTTCATGCACATAATATTGAAATGTGGTATCGTTGAGCAAATTTGTAATTTGAAACTCTTATCACTATAGATGATCTAAGGTACACTTAGACTAATTGCACTTACTGTGACATTTACTCTTGGCTATGATATGATTACTCTTTACTGCTCTATGATGCCAGTTGCTAACACTTTCGTTTATCTGATTGTGGACTCATGTAAGTCACTTTGAATGAAAGTGTTAATGAAAACAAGGCAAACTCACAACATTTCTTCCTCTATAGCTGACAACGGCAGCATTCTGAGTTCAGAGGCTGTCACTGACAGCGCTACATCAACTGACAACAACTATGGATACATGGGTATGGACAGACATATACACACAACAAACAAAGATACCAACACACACATATACATACATACATACATACATACATACATACATACATACACATACATACATACATACATACATACATACATACATACATACATACATACATACATACATACATACACACACTTAAAAGTTTGCTCCTGGCCCAAAACTGTGAACCAGCAGCATGTCTCTACAGACAGGCAAATTTTCCTTAGACAGAGACAGGTACGGTACTGGTGCACTATTATTACCTCACACTCGGTCCAACAGACTCTCACTGCTTGGCTTGCAGTCGGCAGCCTGCACATGGCTTTGACTCTTCGCTATTAACCTGTGTTTTTTTTTTTTTTTTTTCATCCATCAGGACAGGAGCTTTTCAAACGCCGATCAATCCTCAATAATCTTCACCACATAGCCATCCATATTGGTGACCCACAGCTTTATAGTCAGCCTAATTAGTCTCATCTGCACTGTGCTAATCAGAATTATACCAATGATAATGAGATCTTAGTGTCATCGTGATTTTAAAGGATTCTGAGTTTAAAATGGTTTAATATTCCAAATCCTAAAGGCTGTGTGTAGATAAATATGGTAAGGGATGTATGAGGTTCCTAATTAAGTGACTTGATGATATTAAAATGAAGCCCTTAAATAATTTAGATAATCTTTGAATGAAGGCGTGATCAGTCGTTTAAGTAGACCTATGTGACATTTTTGGAGATCTAAATGGCAAATTCGCTTATAATCCTAACAGGTGTGGTTTCAAACTTAATTGAAAAAAAAATTATAAAATGGCTTACCCCTTGGAATGGCTTAAATTTGAATTGAAATCACTTTCTCTTTATGGATGTTCAATTTGCCAAGTCATTTTGACATGTCTATCCCTTTCTCTTTCTTTTTCTACTTCTTCTTTCTTCTTTTTTTTTTTTTTTGGTCTCCCTCCGGCCCTCCGTTAGAGCGGTCATTGGACAGTGTAGGACGGAGCCGACAGGAGTCTCTAAGCTCTGTGGAAGAGGATGACTACGACACACTGGCTGACATCGACTCAGACAAGAACATTGTGCGCACTAAGGTATGCCTCACCTGTCTGTTTGTTAGGTGGGCATTTATGTTATAATATGGCTAGGACACCTGTAGCTATGGGTTCATCTTGCACTTGCTTTATTTGTTGCAGAAGTTCCTCTGTGTGTCTGACCTGGCTCGCAAAGATAAAAGGATCCTCAGCAAGAAATACCAGATTTACTTCTGGTAAGACCACCTGAGAGATAATAATAATAACAAAGATTGGATAGTAATGGCAGAATTTGTTTTAAAATGTGTTTGAAGACGTTTCTCCAAGAGATAAGTCGTCCTCTGTATTTTCATAATTACTATCTTATTGTAATATACTGTATCTCATGATTACAGTAATGACAATGATTATAACAATAATAACAAAAGAGAGACTTGAATTGCTGTCTCTATTAAGGCAGGCCTAGAAGAGCACATATAGGGCAATTCCAGTATTAGTATAAAACAATGTAAGTTATTTTGGAAAGTGTTGATGGATTGGCTGTAATAATGCATGTGCTATTGTCTTTTCAGGAACATCGCAACCATCGCTGTGTTCTACGCCCTGCCTGTTGTCCAACTAGTCATCACTTATCAGACGGTACATGGACAGCAATTAAAAGGCTGTGTGATACAACATGTTATGGTTGAGCCCATTTTTATGGTTACTGGTGTTGAAAGTCCAGCAACACTCTACTATGTACTACTACTTTCAACTTTCGGCTGGACCCGTTAGGGGTCACCACAGCCGATCATCTGTTTCCATTTCTTCCTGTCCTCTGCATCTTCCTCTGTCACACCAGCCACCTGCATGTCCTCCCTCACTACATCCATAAACCTCCTCTTTGGCCTTCCTCTTCTGCTCTTCCCTGGCAGCTCCATATTCGGCATCCTTCTCCCAATATACCCAGCATCTCTCCTCCACACATGTCCAAACCATCTCACTCTTGCCTCTCTTGCTTTGTCTCCAAACCGTCCAACCTGAGCGGTCGCTCTAATATAATCATTCCTAATCCTGCCCTCCTTCGTCACTCCCAATGAAAATCTTACTATCTTCAACTCTGCCACCTGCAGCTTCGCTTCCTGGCTTTTCGTCAGTGCCACTATCTCCAAACCATATAACACAGCTGGTCTCACAACCTTCTTGTAAACCTTTCCTTTAACTCTTGCTGGTACCCTTCTGTTGCAAATCACTCCTGACACTCTTCTCCACCCACTCCACCCTGCCTGCACTCTCTTCTTCACCTCTCTTACTTTCACCTCTACTCCTGGCTTCCTCACCGTTCCACTGTCCTCCCTCTCATTCACACATACACTCACTGGCCACTTTATTAGGTACACCTTGCTAGTACCGGGTTGGACCCCCTTTTGCCTTCAGAACTGCCTTAATCCTTCGTGGCATAGATTCAACAAGGTACTGGAAACATTCCTCAGAGAGTTTGGTCCATATTGACATGATAGCATCATGCAGTTGCTGCAGATTTGTCGGCTGCACATCCATGATGCGAATCTCCCGGTCCACCACATCCCAAAGGTGCTCTATTGGATTGAGATCTGGTGACTGTGGAGGCCATTTGAGTACAGTGAACTCATTGTCATGTTCAAGAAACCAGTCTGAGATGATTCGAGCTTTATGACATGGCACGTTATCCTGCTGGAAGTAGCCATCAGAAGATGGGAACACTGTGGGCATAAAGGGATGGACATGGTCAGCAACAATACTCAGGTAGGCTGTGGCGTTGATACGATGCTCAATTGGTACTAAGGGGCCCAAAGTGTGCCAAGAAAATATCCCCCACACCATTACATCACCACCAGCAGCCTGAACCGTTGATACAAGGCAGGATGGATCCATGCTTTCATGTTGTTGACGCCAAATTCTGACCCTACCATCCGAATGTCGCAGCAGAAATCGAGACTCATCAGACCAGGCAACGTTTTTCCAATCTTCTATTGTCCAATTTTGGTGAGCCTGTGCGAATTGTAGCCTCAGTTTCCTGTTCTTAGCTGACAGGAGTGGCACCCGGTGTGGTCTTCTGCTGCTGTAGCCCATCTGCCTCAAGGTTCGACGTGTTGTGCGTTCAGAGATGCTCTTCTGCATACCTCGGTTGTAATGAGTGGTTATTTGAGTTACTGTTGCCTTTCTGTCAGCTCGAACCAGTCTGGCCATTCTCCTCTGACCTCTGGCATCAACAAGGCATTTTCGACCACAGAACTGCCGCTCACTGGATATTTTCTCTTTTTCGGACCATTCTCTGTAAACCCTAGAGATGGTCGTGCGTGAAAATCCCAGTAGATCAGCAGTTTCTGAAATATTCAGACCAGCCCGTCTGGCACCAACAACCATGCCACGTTCAAAGTCACTTAAATCACCTTTCTTCCCCATTCTGATGCTCGGTTTGAACTGCAGCAGATCGTCTTGACCATGTCTACATGCCTAAATGCATTGAGTTGCTGCCATGTGATTGGCTGATTAGAAATTTGCGTTAACGAGCAGTTGGACAGGTGTGCCTAATAAAGTGGCCGGTGAGTGTAGATATTCCATCTTGCTCCTACTGACTTTCATTCCTATTCTCTCCAGTGCATACCTCTACCTTTCCAGGCTCTCCTCAACCTGCACCCTACTCCCGCTACAGATCACAATGTCATCCGCAAACATCATCGTCCACAGCAACTCCTGCCTGATCTCGTCTGTCAACCTGTCCATCACCATGCAAACAAGAAAGGGCTCAGAGCCGATCCTTGATGTAATCCCACCTCCACCTTGAACCCATCTGTCATTCAACCCTCACACCTCACCATTGTCACACTTCCCTCATACATATCCTGCACCACTACTACATACTTCTCTGCAATGCCTGACTTCCTCATACAATACCACACCTCCTCTCTTGGCACCCTGTCATATGCTTTCTCTAAATCTACAAAAACAAAATGTAACTCCTTCTTGCCTTCTCTATACTTCTCAGTCAACATTCTCAAAGCAAACATTGCATCTGTGGGGCTTTTGCGTGGCATGAAACTATACCTCTCCTCTTAACCTAGCTTCTACGTATTACTCTTTCCCATATCTTCATGCTGTGGCTGATCAACTTTACACCTCTGTAGTTGCTACAGTTCTGCA
This sequence comes from Lampris incognitus, assembly GCF_029633865.1. NCBI lineage: Eukaryota > Metazoa > Chordata > Actinopteri > Lampriformes > Lampridae > Lampris > Lampris incognitus. Next base: position 38,379,109 of record NC_079217.1, read on the forward strand.
CATTGCCCTTGTTCTTGAAAATCAGTACCAGTATGCTTCTTCTCCACTCCTCGGGCATCCTCTCACTTTCCAAGATTGTGTTAAACAATCTAGTTAAAAACTCCACTACCATCTCTCCTAAACATCTCCATGCCTCCACAGGTATGTCATTAGGACCAACTGCCTTTCCATTCTTCATCCTCTTCATAGCTGCCCTCACTTCCCCCTTGCTAATCCGCTGCACTTCCTGATTCACTATCTCCACATCATCCAACCTTCTCTCGCTCTTTTTCTTCATTCATCAGCCCCTCAAAGTACTCCTTCCACCTTTTCATCACACTCTCCTCACTTGTCAGCACATTTCCATCTCTATCCTTGATCGCCCTAACCTGCTGCAAATCCTTCCCAGCTCGGTCCCTCTGTTTAGCCAATTGTTACAAGTCCTTTTCTCCTTCCTTAGTGTCTAATCTGTCATACAACTTGCGATACGCCTTTTCCTTTGCCTTTGCCACCTCTCTCTTCGCTTTACGCTGAGAGTCTCCTTGTACTCCTGTCTACTTTCGTCATCTCTGTGACTATCCCGCTTCTTCTTTGCCAACCTCTTCCTCTGTATACTTTGCTGTACTTCCTCATCCCACCACCAAGTCTCCTTGTCTTCCTTCCTCTGTCCTAATGACACACCAAGTACCTTCCTAGCTGTCTCCCTTACTGTTTCTGCAGTGCTTGCCCAGCCATCTGGTAACTCTTCACTACCACTCTACTATGTACAATAAGCTATATTAATAGCAAAATCTCTCTTTCTCTTCCTTAGGTCGTCAATGTCACAGGAAACCAGGACATCTGTTACTACAACTTCCTATGTGCCCATCCACTGGGAGCTCTTAGGTGTGTGGATGTGTATTTGTGTGTACTTGCTTGTATGCGTGCACATATTAAAACAGCCAACATTAAGGGTGATTGTTTGTACAACTACTTACGACTCCCTCCCCGTGTCCCGCCCTGTGCAGTGCCTTCAACAACATCCTCAGTAACTTAGGTTATGTGATGCTGGGCCTCCTCTTCCTCCTCATCGTCCTCAAAAGAGATATTGTCCACAACCGAGCCCTGGTCCGCAATGACCCTAATGCACTGGTAAGAAAATTGACACACACAGATACAGGCGCATAAAGACACATTGGCAGGCAGGAATAGTTACAAGGTTCACTTATTTTCCTACCTCAAATCAGTCCATCATCAAATAATGTTTTTCACATTCTCAACCACCACCTTTGCCTTGCTGTTGCCTCACCTTGGTCTTACCTCCCCTCAGGAGTGTGGTATTCCCAAGCACTTTGGTCTGTTCTATGCCATGGGAACAGCTCTTATGATGGAGGGCCTGCTCAGTGCTTGCTACCACGTCTGTCCCAACTATACCAACTTCCAGTTTGGTAAGACTTTTCTTCTTCTGTCTAGAATTGTTTATATCCTCTGCTGTCTCTGTCATTATGTTGATTGTCTGTCTGCTGATTTGTTCATTTGACCCATCTTAACTAAATTGAGACAACCTCTATTTCCGGAAGGGGACGCAAAACCTACCCATCTCTACTAATAACAAACAATAAAAAATATTGAATGCTCCAAAACTTTTAGGATAGCAGGAAAGTTATGTCCTTGGTTGTCAAAATGATAAAATACCTGTACAGTCGTTCTCTGTCATTAGAGATGCTGAACGATAAACCTCAGGACCTGATTTTTTTTTCTGTAATTAATATTGTTTGGTGAGCATACCACTAATTAGCTCAGTTTGGGTCCCAATTTGACAAGAGTACTTCAGTGGTGCTTGAAAGTTTGTGAACCCTTTAGAATTTTCTATATTTATGCATAAATATGACCTAAAACATCATCAGATTTTCACACAAGTCCTAAAAGTAGACAAAGAGAACCCAATTAAACAAATGAGACAAAAATATTATACTTTTTCATTTATTTATTGAGGAAAATGATCAGATATTACAGATCTGTGAGGGGCAAAAGTATGTGAACCTTTGCTTTCAGTATCTGGTGTGACCCCCCCTCCCCTCCCCTCCCCTCCCCTCCCCTTGTACAGCAATAAATGCAACTACACGTTTCAGGTAACTGTTGATCAGTCCTGCATGTCAGCTTGGAGGAATTTTAGCCCATTCCTCCGTACAGAACAGCTTCAACTCTGGGATGTTGGTGGGTTTCCTCACATGAACTGCTCGCTTCAGGTCTTTCCAAAACATTTCGATTGGATTAAGGTCAGGAGTTTGACTTGGCGATTCCAAAACATTAACTTTATTCTTCTTTAACCATTCTTTGGTAGAACAACTTGTGTGCTTGCGGTCATTGTCTTGCTGCATGACCCACGTTCTCTTGAGATTCAGTTCATGGACAGATGTCCTGACGTTTTCCTTAAGAATTTGCTGGTATAATTCAGAATTTATTGTCCCATCAATGATGGCAAGCTGTCCTGGCGCAGATGCAGCAAAACAGGCCCAAACCATGATGATACCACCACCATGTTTCACACATGGGATAAGATTCTTATGCTGGAATGCAGTGTTTTACTTTCTCCAATCATAACGCTTCTCATTTAAACCGAAAAGTTCTATTTTGGTCTCATCCGTCCACAAAACATTTTACCAGTAGCCTTCTGGCTTGTCCACGTGATCTTTATCAAACTGCGGATGGGCAGCAATGTTCTTTTTGGAGAGCAGTGGCTTTCTCCTTGCAACCCTGCCATGCACACCATTGTTGTCCAGTGTTGTCCTGATGGTGGGCTCATGAACATTAACATTAGCCAATGTGAGAGAGGCCTTTAGTTGCTTTGAAGTTACCCTGGGTTCCTTTGTGACCTGGGCGATTATTACACACCTTGCTCTTGGAGTGATCTTTGATGGTCGACCACTCCTGGGGAGGGTAACAATGGTCTTGAATTTCCTTCATTTGTACACAATCTGTCTGACTGCGGAATGGTGGAGTCCAAACTCTTAACAGATGTTTTGTAACCTTTTCCAGCTTGATGAGCATCAACAACACTTTTTCTGAGGTCCTCAGAAATCTCCTTTGTTCTTGCCATGATACACTTCCACAAACATGTGTTGTGAAGATCACACTTTGATAGATCCCTGTTCTTTAAATAAAACAGGGTGCCCACTCACACCTGATTGTCATCCCATTGTTTGAAAACACCTGACTCTAATTTCACCTTCAAATTAACTGCTAATCCTAGAGGTTCATATACTTTTGCCACTCACATATATCTAATATTGGATCATTTTCCTCAATAAATAAATGACCAAGTATAATATGTTTGTCTCATTTGTTTAAATGGGTTCTCTTTATCTACTTTTAGGACTTGTGTGAAAATCTGATGATGTTTTAGGTCATATTTATGCAGAAATATAGAAAATTCTAAAGGGGTCACACACTTCCAAGCACCACTGTATTTTTCAAAGATTTTGGCCCCCTGAAGACTGGCTTTATAAAAAAAAAAAAACTTTGATCGCATGATCTATCACAGTATCCACCCTGCTCCATTGCTGTTTAGTTAAATGATAGCAGAGCTACATAGTATGCTAATGTGTCCCTCTTTCTCCATCCAGACACATCCTTCATGTACATGATAGCAGGGCTGTGTATGCTAAAGTTGTATCAGAAGAGACACCCTGACATCAATGCCAGTGCTTACACTGCCTACGCCTGCCTGGCTGCTGTCATCTTCTTCTCTGTGCTGGGAGTGGTAAGTGCGCACACACAAAATATAGACTCACAAACAGAGGGAGACAGAGAAAGACAAACACAATTAGAGGAACAGTCTGAGAACAGTGCATTTGCTGCATCATTATATTTAAGCGTCTTCTTATTGCCTGACTCTTCTAAATTACAACCGCACGCATTACCCAAGATTTCAATTTTGTGCATACCTTTCAGTGTGCAGCCAATAATACAGTATGCAAATACAAACAGGTAAACATCATCAAAAATAAGCATTTGCTTGTGTCGATGCAGTTGCCCACTGGGGACCAGGGGTTTGCGCCTCGGTCTCGTCAGATCCGACTATGGCCAGACTCGGTGAAACAGCAATAATTGGCAACGCTGTCTTCTGGAGGGGGGCGGAGTCAGCTTGTGTTCGTCACATGAATGCGTCTCTGTGTGTGTCGGAAAAAGCAGTGGTTCGGCCTGGATTCACCTTGTCACGAAAGTGGCGAGGCGTCTCCTTCAAGACTGCCGGCTGGAGAGATGCAGTTGGCGAACACATGCAGTACGAGGGTGGGTGTTTGAACTAAAATAGGGATCGATTTGCCACTAAATTGGGAGGAAAAAAGGGGAAAATCAGAAATAAATAAATAAAGCATTTGCTTACTGATCCAAGAGTAGTCCTAAATCTATATGTTGGCAGTTAACCATGTCTTAAGTCCAGATAGTTTATGATAATAAAAAAAAAATACACAAAGTATGAATATCTTATATCAAGGTTGACAGTACTTATATTTAGTTTTTGGAGGCTGCAGCTGCTCTTAACCACAAACTGAAGTGAAAAATATATGAGAACAACCATAAAAAGTGGTAAAGGTGTTGTAATTTGGTATACGCCTGCACTTGCGTCTTTTACAATTGGATGCGGGTAGTAGAGGTCCACATATGCAGTGTTTGGAAATTTAGGTTGCAGTTCAATATTGTCATGGCCCCAAGTCAGATATTAAGTATTTACTTCATAAAAGAGGCACATAGCACTTGTTATATGACCCCAAGTTTATCGCATGGCACAGGGAGGGAGAAACATCACTCACAGGTGATGAATCGGTCCGAGTTTGGGGAGTCCACACTGTATTTTTATACAAAGGATGTTACAAGGTTATGACTCCAGGGAAATACACATTTTGAGTATTTTGCATTGCCCAAAGGAAGCTGGGAGCTCAGCGCTATAGATGCCAGCAGCCATACTAACATGTATCCTGGTTGTGCTGTGTGACAGAAGCTAAGCAGATGTGGGCTTGGTTAGTACTTGAATGGGAGATCTCCCGGGAATGGGTCATGACCCCCCCAAGTCCATATCCCTGGGATGGTCCGGTCGAGGGCCGATAAGGACTTGGAGGAGCTTTCGCTTGGGAAAGTGAGTTGCTGCTGGTAGTTGTGTTGGTGAGCCAGTAGAGGGCAGTCTTCCCTCTTGTCCTAATCCAATGCCCCAGTACAGTGACAGGGACACTATACTGCAGGAGATGCCGTCCTTCGGATGAGACATTAAAACCGAGGTCCTGACTAACTGTTGTCATTAAAGATCCCATGACATTTCTCATAAAGAGTAGGGGGTTCCCAGTTCCCAACATGGCTATCTCCATCTGGTCAGCTAATCGTCCCCCCCCCCCCCCCCCCATGTAATTCGCTCAATGATTCTTCCCTCTCCACCTCAAGCTGATGTGGGGTGAGTGTTCTGGCACAAAATGGTTGCTGTGCATCACCCACGTGGGTGCTACACATTGGTGGTGGTTGAGGTGAGATTCCCCCTTCAATGTGAAATGCTTTGGGTGTCTACATAAAGCGCTATATAAATGTAATCCATTGTGAGGTCAGTGCTGGGCAGCAAGGTGGCCCAGTGGTTAGGACTGTTGCCTCACAGCAAGAAGGTCCTGCGTTCGAACCCCAGGCTGTCCCAGGTCTTTTCTGTGTGGAGTTTGCATGTTCTCCCCGTGTCTGCGTGGGTTTCTACTGGGTGCTCCGGTTTCCTCTCACCATCAAAGACATGCATGTTAGGGTTAATACTCCTGCCTGTGCCCCTGACCAGGGCGATAGGAAGAAAGAAGCGGAGTTAGTCTCCGGGCGCTGCACTGCAGCTGCCCACTGCTCCGAGCATAGGATGGGTTAAATGCAGAGAACGAATTTTGTATGTACAATGACAAAGCGTCTTCTTAAAGAACCAGATCTCCCTTGATACCACAGTGTTTGCTCATGCTTGTCATTCATGCGCAGGTATTTGGGAAGGGCAACATGGTTTTCTGGATTGTATTCTCAGTGATCCACATCCTGGCCACCCTCCTGCTAAGCACACAGCTCTACTACATGGGTCGCTGGAGGCTAAGTATAAGACCATTGCATGAGACTTGATCCTACACTGCCTTCTGTTTAGTTAAGCTTGGTATTAGTTCATAGTCCATAATATGTTAACATTAATTCTAAATCCTTTCTTTTGTCATGCGTGTCTGTTTGTCCCCAAGACGCCGGGATTCTACGGAGGATGGTGTACGTCATCTACACAGACTGCATTAGACAGTGCAGTGGACCCATGTACATTGTGAGTATTGGCTGGGAGTGTGTCAACACATTTCATCAGTGCCTTAACCACCCCATTTTCACTCAGCTATGCTCAATTTGGGTGAATTGTTGCCTTCATTTACAGTTCCAGAGTAACAAGCGGGACTGATTAGTTTGTTTTCTACCACTCAGTAGTGCTTTTTACACAGCCTTTTCAAGATGTGAATGTTGCACCATTAATCCACCTCGCCATTCTGTGTAAAACGCACAAACATGGAATGGGGGCATTGTTGTTCCGATATTATGCCTGCAACAGAAGTAGTCAACGAGCCGAGTCGACATCTGTGTAAAAGGGACAGCAGGCAGGATGGAAAAACCGGTAGGATGGGACAACCAAGGCTGTTGTGTTACATGTCATGCTGCTTCTGCTTCTGGAATGCCAGCATGCTCTGTAAAATCACACACTGGGGCTGCATTGTGCCACCGTTGTTTGGTTGAGTGTGAAAAAAACAAAGCCGGTATAATGATGGGTCTTTGTTACGGCAGTATTGCAGGATCTGTGTAAAAACGCCTAGTGAGCCGCTCTGGTGGCCGAGCGGAATAAACCGCCGTTCTTGCAATCCGCTCGTCATGTGGCTGGGAGGTTCGTATCCCAGACTCGCCGTAACCGGTCATGGCCAGAGTGTCCGCAAGGTAAGGCATTCATTAGGCCACCCTTACCCAAGGGATAGTGGGTGTAGATCGGTGTAGTGTTTGGGGACTCGTCGTTCTCCAGCGACCCCTCTGGCCCACCCGGGCGCCTGCAGCCAAGCAACTGAAAGCATTCTCCCTACGCCTCCTTCGCAGCTTGAAGGTGATGCAATCCATGCGAGGCTTCAGTATGTAAAATAGCGAGAGCAGCCGACACGAGTTTGAAGGAAGCTGGTGTTACACCTATCTCCTTCCTGTGGAAACGTGAGCCAGGGGAGTTATTCGACAAGAGTTCTGGCCATATGCCATTGGGTTAATCAGGTGGGATAAGGGGAAAAACTAGAAATAAATTTAAAAAACGCCTAGTGAGTTATCTTTCTCCCTGTCTGTTTTGCCAACCTGATAGGACCGTATGGTGTTGCTTGTGATGGGGAACATAGTAAACTGGTCTCTGTAAGTATACACAAGGTTTCTCCACATAGCTAAACAAGGACAATTTGAATTAAGTCATTTGTGAGTGCTGTTCATCAATCGCCATACCTTATTCCCCTCTTCCTTCCCGCTGTACCTCACTCTTCCCCCATCCCCTCCTTCCTTTCCTCCGCAGGGCTGCCTATGGGCTAATAGAGAGACCAAATGACTTTGCCTCCTATTTACTGGCCATCGCCATCTGTAACCTGCTCCTCTACTTTGCCTTCTACATCATCATGAAGGTGAATCTGCCCATGCATGTCTGTCTGCCATTCTGTGTTCATTTGTGATTGGAACAGTTTAAAAAAAAAATTTGAAGGATTTTTCTTCTTAAATAATGAACTCTGTCTCCTTGTTTTATTGGGGGCATTAAACCTGTTTTTTTTTTTTTGCATACATGTGTTTTTGTAGCTGCGGAGCAGTGAGCGGATCCAGTGTCTGGCCTTGGTGTGTATTCTTTTCACAGCTGTGGTGTGGGGCTTCGCGCTCTTCTTCTTCTTTCAGGGCCTTAGCACCTGGCAGGTCTGTAACGCACATACACTCATACACAATCAACAAGGCAACATGTAAGAATCACTCCGTGTAGACCCGCATCATTAACTTCCAAGTCAACAGCACTTGCTTGCTTGCTTGTGTGTGTGTGTGTGTGCGTGCGTGCGTGCGTGCGTGCGTGCGTGCGTGCGTGCCCATATGTGCATGCGCTCCCCATGACAGAAAACTCCAGCGGAGTCCCGTGAGCACAACAGAGACTGTATCCTGCTTTCGTTCTTTGATGACCATGACATCTGGCACTTTCTCTCCTCTATCGCCATGTTTGGATCCTTCTTGGTAAGGACATGTGTATGTGTAAATGCTGCTGTATGGCTCCATTTGCAATTGTCCACCCTTTTTCAGAAGAATTTGAGAAAAGACTAATTGAATTGAACCCTCATGAATAGGGTTGCAACTATGCCCCCCCACCACCACCCACCATTTCAAGTAATCAGTACCTTTTTCCGTCAAATGTTCAATGATGTTTTTTGTCGCTACCTGGCCATTTAACAGGTTTTAACACTTTTTGACCTCTGGCTGATAATCTAGAAAGCTCTTGCATTATTACTGATAGTCATCATGACAAGTTTACAAAAATACCAAATATTTTTGCGATTTGCTTCACTGGTAAAATGGCAGAATTAACCAGTGTATTTTGAAAGTTAATTTCCTTGGTTATCTTGGTATGCCTTCACGTGTCCCCCTTTCATTTAGGTCCTCCTGACCATGGATGATGACCTTGACACCGTCCAGAGAGACAAGATCTATGTCTTCTAGATATACCAGAAATTCTACATGAGCTCAGCTCTCCTCCGCCTTATCATCTATCTCTCTCACTGTCTTGCTGGCCAACTGCACAATGTCCCTGAAAAGATTCAGCAAGTGTGTCTAAGCCTCTCCCAGCCAGGTTTGAGTCAGGGAAGGTGGCTAGTCCCTCCCTCTCTGCTGTTTGGACACTTGCCGTGCCAATCAAGATTGAGTCAAACTGAAGTGATACTGAACTTTTTGTCCTTTCTCTGCCACTGTCAATTAAATTACTGACATTGATGTTTACTTATTGCTGACGATTAAGACAACAATGTACACTATAGTTAAAAATATGGTTGAATCTAATTTATTTTATACTGTCTGCAGTTAATTTTATCTGTCAACAATACATTTTGAAATTTTGATGTTTGTACGCTGTATATTTATACGCTGTGTGTGTATGCAAGTGTTTGTACAGGTGTGTGTTAGCGTGCACACATGTACTTAAAAGATGTGAGAATATTTTCCATGTCCAGTTTGTCAGTGGCCTTCAACGTTAAAATCATTCAAGTCAGATACTACTGTGCTCTGATTGACCCGATACTCCAGCTGCCCTGTTCCTCATCCAAAAATGAAGATGAAAATGATGATTGTATTTTACTTCTTAGTCCTTTGACTCTGAGAAGGTATTTTTTGCACTGTATTGTATAGGAAATGATTTCAATGTCAAGAACAATGCAACGGTTAAATAAAGGTCCTGTTTTCAGATTCTTGCTGATGAGGCGTTTTTAGATGATAGAATGGAGCGAGTATTTGGTAAAAACCTCCGTATAAGACATCAAGTATGACCATAGTATCTTAGCAAAAACTAATGTTAATATAGTATAACCTGAATAAACCTGACTAGTCCACTTTAGAAAACAAACTGTAAAATTCCTACTTTGGCTTTTTTTTTTTAATTGCCCTTTAGGAGGTGTTTTGAGCGTGAGCTCCATGGTTTGCGTAAGCAAAGGTGCCTTTTTTCCGTAATGATGTGGGAAACCCCAGCAATGATGACCAATGATGTTGTTCGTCCGTCGCAGCAACGAAGACCATCTAGTCATCCTGTAGGGGCCGATTTCTGTGGGTGTGAAAATGGCTGGTTAGTCCAATCTGCGCCCTGAATGTTCTTTGGCGGTGTGGGCATGGGATAGTGGGAGTAGCTGGAGGGTTGCTGGCACGGTCTTTCCTGGCTTGCCTGCGGCTCTCTGCTGCAGCAATCCTGGCAGCCTCATGTGTTTGCACCATTTCGGACAGCTGCATGCCACTCTCCCCTGTTCAAAGCTTTCTGTTCCCATGTATCGTAGTTGATGGTGAAGGCCTTTAATGAACTCTTCAAGGTGTCTTTGAAGCCCTTGTTTTGACCACCATGGGAGCGTTTGCCTTGCTTGAGTTCACCATATAACGGTTTCTTTGTGAGCCAGTGGTCTGGCATGCGAACTACGTGGCCCACCCAACGAAGCTGTGATTGCATGAGGATGGTGTGTATACTCGGCAGTCTTGAGCGAGTGAGGACCTCCGTGTCAGGGATCTTGTCATACCACTTTATGCCAAGAAGTTTTCTGAGGCATGTGGTGTGAAAGTGGTTTAGTGTTTTTGCATGGTGTTTGTAAACTCCATGTTTCGCAGCCGTAAAGCAGTGTGGTGAGAACTATGGCTCGATACACTTTAATTTTTGTCTCCTGGGTGATGCCTCTCCTGTTCCACACATTCTTGTGGAGTCTGCCAAAAGCAGTACTTGCTTTAGCAAGTCGTGCGCATTTAATCGATGCCCATTTATGGGGACGTTGGGTACATTGTGTGGCTTGCCTGGAGTGCTCGATGGTGTTTTAAGCCCCAAACGAACTCTTCAAGGCAGCGTTGCATGGAAGGCACTCCCCGCCCCCTACAGTTTCAGCCAATCACAGCACTGGCGCTAGATTTAAACTTTTTCCCTCCTGCAGTGAAGGAGTTCGACTCAAACGAACGTAACTCTTAAAAGTGCAGCGTTTGACGTAAATATCCTTTTAAACGAAAGTTTGACTCGTGCACATTCACAAAAACACCCTAGATTGCATTTTGGCGACAGTTTTGCTTTAACTTACTTAGCTGCTATGTCTAGATGTCTTACAACTTATCTAGCAACAACTGGATGCCTAAAGGAGTTTTGCAAAGACACCCACTCAACCATGCCTTTGTGCAGCTCACTTAAAACTAGGTTGTCTCGTCGTTGTTTAAATAAGCAGACTGGGAGACATAGGCTAATGCCTAACTACATAGCAATAGCACTACTCAATCGCTCTCATAACCACCCAAAAAATGAATTGGCTGCCTGGAACTTAGCTAGCGCTAACTGCTAGCCCATTACTAAGTAAACTATGTCCTGCAGGGATAAGTTTAGAAGTAGTACATGCCAACATAAACTGAATGCTCACTACTGCCAGCTATTTGAACAGATTGACTGCATTTGAGCTAACCTTGGCTTAAAATAGTTAGCTAATATCTACCATTGCAATCTGTCTACAGTTAGCTAGCTAGCTGAGGTGTCCGTTCAGCAAAGAAAATCCCTAGCAGCTAGTGTTGGCTATATTGCAAAGCATGTCATTGAGCACCAGTGCTGTGATTGGCTGAAACTGTAGGGGGCGGGGAGTGCCTTCCACGCTGCGCTGCCTGGAAGAGTACGTTGGGGGCTTAAAACACCATCGAGCGCCTGGGAGTTGGCTTATGAAGTACTTCAGTCTTTTTTATGTCTATGGTGAGGCCGAACTTGTTGCAAGCCTCGAACTTATTGATACTTTGTTGCATGTTGGCTTCGGATGTAGCATTGAAGGAGCAGTCATCGGCAAACAGAAGATAGTTGATGGTTGCTGTTTTAACTAAGGCTTTTGCTTTAAGCCGCTGAAGGTTGAAGAGAGAGCCATCAAAACTGTAATGGGCAGCAATGCCAGCATCCCCCTCTCTGAAGGCATCTGACAGCATGGCTGAGAACTAAGGGTGCACCGATATCGATACCAGCATCGTGTGCGTGTACAACTCGTACTCGTAATCATAAAACTGCTCCGATGCAACAACACCCGATACCACTTTACAGCAGCGTTACATTCACTTCTCAGTTGAGCAGGTAGGCGGTGGAGGAGGAGCAATGTCAGCCGTGTGGAAGATATTTCAAAGTAAACGACGGTGACAAAAGTAAAGCCGACTGCAAATTATGCCCAGCAAAATTTAGTGGCCAATCGATCCCTATTCTAGTTCAAACACCCACCGTCGTACTGCATGCGTTCGCCAACTGCATCTCTCCGGCCGGCAGTCTCGAAGAAGGAGACGCCTTGCCACTTCCGTGACAAGGCGACTCCAGGTTTTTCCGACACACCCAGAGACGCATTCATGTGACGAACACAAGCCGACTCCGCCCCCCTCCCGAAGACAGCGTTGCCATTTATTGCTGCTTCATCGAGTCCGGTCGTAGTCGGATCTAACGAGCCGAGGTGCAAACCCCGGTCCCCAGTGGGCAACTGCATCAACACAAAGCCGATGCTTAGACCGCTACACCACCGCGGACTATATATATATAAAAAAACTAGCTCTTTCACACAAGCAATTTGATAAAACAACCGAAGAACCAACACGACGCCGAGTTCAAGGCGTTTGCTAATAGCAGCGGGAAACAGCAACAACCAACGTTGCAGCAAACGCTGGAGAAGCGGGAGGACATGTGCAGAGACAACCCGCGGGCGGTGGACAGAACAGCTGAAACATGCAGTTGGATGTTAAAATGTCAGTAACGACAATTCGTTACACTAAAAAGTGTGGTTATATGTGTGGCGATGCCATGTTTAAGAAAAGTATTGAATGTTAAAATGTCAGTATGACAATTTTGTTACACTTAAGTGTGGTTATATTATAGTGAAATGTGTGGCAACGCCATGTTTAAGAAAAACTTATAGCTGAATGTTCAAATGTCAGTAACGACAGTTTGTTACAGTCAGAGATTGAACAATGTCTGATGAAAATAAAACACATTTTCAAAGTAATTGTAAGAAGTGTAATGGCATTTTAAGTACTCATATCGTACTTGGTATCGGCAAGTACTTGTACTTGGTCTGGAAAAAAAGTGGTATCGGTGAGTGAGAACATAAGGCTGAACAGGGTTGGGGCAAGGACACAGCCTTGCTTTACTCCGTTAGAGACAGGGAGCAGCTCAGATGCAACTCCGTTGTCTTGGACTCTGGCTAGCATGCCATCGTGTAATTGTCGTATGATGGTGATGAACTTTTTGGACATACATATTTTGCCATGATTCTCCAAAGGCCTTGGTCAGATCGACAAAAGTGGAGTGTAGGTCAACATTTTGTTCCTGGCATTTTTCTCGAAGCTGGTGGGCAGCAAACACCATGTCTATGGTCCTCCGTTCTTTCCGGAATCCACATTGACTCTCAGGTAGAAGTCCTCTCTCGAGGTGTGCACTGAGGTGATTTAATAAAACTCTTGCAAGCAGCTTGCCTGCAATGGACAGCAGGGAAATCCCACAGTGGTTATCACATGATATGTGATTTCTCTTGCGCTTATAGAGGGGGATAATTGAGGCATCTTTAAAGTCCTGCAGTACTGTTTCAGTTTGCCATATGAGATGAAACAACTGCTGAAGTTTCTTAGCAATCACAGGCCCTCCTTCTTTATAAATTTCAGCTGGGATGGAGTCTGAGCCAGGCGCCTTTCCGCTTGACAACTGTCTGATTGCCTTAAGCGTCTCTTCCATTGTTGGAAGGGTGCTCAGCGTCTCATCAGATGGAATTTGGGGTAGTCGACCGATGGCTTCATAGTTGATGGTAGAAGGGCAATTCAAAACATTGCTGAAGTGTTCAGCTCATCTTTCAAGAACCTCCCCTTTGTCTGTGATTAGTGTTGTCCCATCTGCGCTAAAGAGTGTGGATGAGCCAGCGATGGTAGGACGTAGACTTCTTTCAGGCCATTGTAGAAGTTTTTCATGTCATTTCTGTCTGCAAAGCCCTGTATCTCATCAGCTTTGTTGCTCAGCCATGAATCCTGCATTTGGCATAGTTTCCTTTGGATAGAGCTGCAGATGTTCCTAAGTGCATCTGTCTTGGCCGTTGACTGGGGGTCTTCAATATGAAGTTTGTAGGCACAGCATTTCTCTTCTAACAGCTGGTTTATCTTGGTGCAGTTTTCATCAAACCAGTCTTTGTGTTTCCTTGTGGAAGGGCCTAGACACTCCAAGGCTGTGTTATACACTGTGTCACGAAGTGCGGTCCAAGCAGCCTCCACATTATGGCTATCCAGTACAGTAACCTCCAGTCGTTTCTCCAGAGTGTCTGTAAAGGACTTCTTGATGTCATTATTCTTTAGTTTACTGACATTTTTTTACAGACGTTTTTGTGCTTTCATGCCTTGTGGGCGTCTCTTGGGCTGGATGTGGAGACTGACTTTAGAAACAATGAGGCGGTGATCCGTCCAGCACTCTGCCCCACACATAGCCTTTGAAACTCTTATGTTCTGCCGGTCTCTTTTCCTGACAATGACATAGTCAATCAGGTGCCAGTGTTTGGACCTCGGGTGCATCCACGATGTTCTGTTGTGGATGGGGAGCTGAAATATTGTGTTTGTGATCAGAAGCCCATGTTCTGCGCAGGTCTGAAGAAGTAGCAATCCATTGCTGTTGCAGCTTCCAACTCCGTGCTTTCTGATCACGCCTTCCCAGGAGATGCTGTCTGTGCCAACTCTTGCATTAAAATCACCAAGAATAATGAGTTTTTCAGCGATGGGAACGTCGGCAATGACAGTATTCAGGTCTTCATAAAATGTATCCTTGATCTCATCCGGGTTGGTCATCGTGGGTGCATAGGCGCTGACAATGGTGACTAATTTCTTTCCCTGAGAAAGGGGGGGTCTCAGCGTCATTAGGCGACCATTCACGCCTTTTGGAGGCATGGCCAGATTGCTTACGAGAGCTGACTTGACTGCGAAGCCAACTTCGCGTTTCTCCTCAGGTCCGCGCCCACTCCAGAAGAAAGGGTAGTCTGCGCTTCTTTCGCGAATTTCACCCTGTCCTGCCAGCCTGGTCTCACTCAAGGCAGCAACATCGATGTTGTACCTGTTTAGTTCATTTGCAATAAGTGCTGTGCGTCTCTTGGGTCTTTCTGCATTTCCCCTGTCAAGAAGAGTGCGAATGTTCCATGTGGCAATTTTCAAAGGTGTTGTTTCGTCTTTTTTCTGTTGTTTCGACCGCAAGAATAGGGCCTCCTCCGACCGCGGTTTGCCGGATGGGGTGACGTAGAGCAGGCAATTTTTAGGTCACCTTTTCTAGACCCTTCCTCATGCCAGGGAGGTGAGCAGTGCGGTCCTTAGGAGGGCTGCTCAGTCGCTCAGAGTGCTGCCGGACTCCACTTCTGCTCCTTCCAGTGAAGAACGACCACATGGTCTAAGCCGTTTGTGTGCAGGTTTGTGGCTACGACTTCCACTGTACCCACACCTGTCGCTTCGTCACGCCCCTATCGCCACAGGACTTTTGAGAATAAAAATGGGGTGATGGATGGATGACTGATGACTTGCGCAATGATTTTGTTTGAAGTGGGGAAGAGTTTCGCATCACCAACCCCACTCTCGTCCGAGACCACCTACTACCAGTGGCAAGACTAAGCGAGACGACTGGCCATGGGTTTCTTCCCGAAGCCTTTCCCGTAGACGAGTATACCCGCAAGGCAGTGGAGGTTTTAAATCAGTTTTCCTTCTCCTGGATGAATTGCCTGACAAGGCTAACGAGCTTAATCTGCCCGGGTTTGAAATCAGAGTTGTCCTACTCCTAGATTGGCTGCCAATCAAGGCTAACGAGTCCAATCGACCCACCCGGTTATACCGCCGGGAAGCCGTTCGCCCCCGCAGCAGGCTTTGTGAAAAACAGGAGGTACCACGAGAAGGTGCTGCTGCGGCCACAGTTGCGTAGGAGCAGCCATATGCTAGCTGCTAGCATATGTAACAGGAAACCCAGGGGCATAGCCAGTAATGGGCCCAGGTGGGCCAGTGCCGCCCAAACTAGTCACTGGCCCACCCATCCATGTTTGATCAAAATACATTAATTTGTTAGAAAATGAAATTAATATAAATTAAAACTCATATATGAAAAGAAGTAAATATAAAATTGATTTATTGTTGACTTGTTATGAGTGTTTAATTTGTCATCTGATTAAAACGGAACTGCTGAAACAAGTTGAAGGAAGCCTCCGGAACAATTCTGACAGTGACACGGGGAATTTTTACCTGGCGTAACGTCACTGCCAGAACAATGGCTAAACAAAGTTCCTTAATGGGTTACTTTAAAAGAGCAAGAGTCGAGGAGGAAGCCACACAACTGCCTCCAACAACTGAGTCCACCCAGCCCAGTTCTACACATTCATCAGCCCACAAGACGGTTAGCTCGCCGGCGCCAACCCCAGCCACTTGCTACCCGCAGCCAGTGCTGTTTGCTGGTCAGCTTAATGTGGCTTTACTCGCCGATTTATCAGCAATTGATGAACCACCTTCACAGCCAAATCTGAAGGAATTTCCCTGCACTATTAAAAATGGAAAGTCACGGTGCTTCTCATCCAAGTGGTATGGACAGTTTTCTTGGTTGGAATACAGTGTGAAAACGGACGCGCTTTTCTGTAAAATGTGCAGACCTTTCCCCAGCGGAGCTGACGGCCCACTTGTGAGAGAGGGGTTTGTGGACTGGAAACATCTGCGTCAGGCATGTGAGAAACACGAGAGGAGTAAGCCTCACTCAGTTTCACTGGAAAAGTTTCTAAGCTACCGGGCCAACCAAACTTCAGGCCGGGGAAATGTGCTAAACCAAATGAACCGTGATGCCATGGACCATTCATTCATCGAGAGGAATTGGGAGCATCTAAACATCGTTTTGGATATTGTACTGTTTTGTGCCAAGCAGGACATCCCCCTGCGAGGACACAGGGAGGATGTGGACGCTCTCAATAAAGGAAACTTCCTTGAGCTGTTCAAGTTCATGTGCAAATATGATCCACAGATCCAAAGTCATCTAGAGCAGCTGCCCAGAAACGGAACTTTGATGAGCCCCGATGTTCAAAATGAGCTGCTGGAGTCAGCTGCCTCTTTGCTGTTGCGCAAGATCAAAGCAGAAATGTGTGAACCGGGCACCTATTATGCACTCATGGCAGACGAATGCAAGGATTAGTCAAAATGTGAACTCGTAGCTGTTTGTGTGAGATACATTCACAGAGGAAAAATAAAAGAACGGGCGATCGGGTTCATGGACACAAGTGACATGAGCGCAGGGGGTATTTCAGAAAAAATATTGCAGGTGATTGAACCACTGCAGCTTGACCCATCTCTCTGTGTTGGCTTCAGTTTCGACAGGGCCTCCGTTATGTCAGGACACAAGGGAAGTGTGCATGTTATTCTAAAACAAACTTTTCCTCAGGCCGTGTATGTCCGCTGTAATTCTCACAGACTGAATTTGGTACTCTGTGCAGCATCAAAAGTCTCCGGGCATGTCAGCACATTTTTTGACACAGTGAACAGTATATATAGTTTCATGACAGGCAGCAGCAGACACGCAAGGTTTGTGGAGGTGCAAAAGGAGCTGCATCCAGGATGCGCGTGCATGGAACTTGAGTGGTCAGTAGACACGTGCTGGAGCTCCAAATCTGGAGCAGTGAGCAAAATACTGACGTTACTCGATGTAATATTAGAGGTACTCGCTGAGTATGCTGAAAGCAGCGGACCAACAAAGATTGAGGCGCAGTCCCTGCTCCAACAGATGCAAACAAAAAAGTTCATATTCTTACTCGTCACATTTGGGAAATTATTTCAAACGAGCGATTTTGCTTCACGGGGTTTACAAAGCCCGACACTGTCAGTTTCTGAGTGCATCGACCTCATTGAGGGACTAAAAGAGAACTTTGCTCGGTTCAGAGACAATTCAAAGTGTGGTTTTGAACAAGTGATGAAGCTGACAGAAGAGCTGATGCAGAAATATGAAATCACGAGCTGGGACATCACAACCGGGGCCAGAGGGAGAAGGCTCCCAGTGAGGCTTGCAGAATCTGTGGTCACAACTAGTTTGGGAAAAGCAACAAGTGTGAGAAATGATGATGACTTGCGACACGTCTTGTATGATATTCTTGACAGACAACTGACAGAGCTGGACACTCGTTTCCAAGAGGATCAGTAAGGAATAATGAGGGCAGCAGCAACGTTTCTTCCACACTCTAAGACATTTGCGCAGAGGGAGTCCCTGCAGACCCCATGTGATCACTATCACATCTCGGTTGAGGATGCTGAGTTAACAGTATTCATTGAGCAACTGCGTCGGAAAGTAGCCAACGGGCTTGAATTTCCATTCCTCATGGAAGTTTTGGACATTTGTGCTTCTGATGTTTTTCCTAACCTCAATAAACTACTTCGAGTCATCACCACTCTTCCCATGACTTCTTGTAGTGTTGAGAGACTGTTTTCCACTGCAGGTCGGATTAAAACGCACCTCAGAGCATCCATGAGTACTGCCCGTCTCAACAACCTGTCCATTTTGTCCTTTGAAAAGGAACTCTGTGACTCTTTGAACTATGATGAGATCGTCAATGTATTCAATGCAAAACCCAGGCGTTTGCGCCTTGTTTTGTAGGCCATGAAAACAAAAGGTAGGCCTGTTTTATTCATTTTCCACTGCTACATATTTGTGATGTGAAGGGATTTCACTTTAAATAACGGTGCGTTGTGTAGTAGCCACCAGGGGTTAAAGTGGGATTTGGTAAGTGGGGGATCTCTGTATTAGAGAGGTGGGCAAAAGTGTGGGAGTGATAGTCGGCCTCAATACTGCGTCTCAAATCAGGAAATTAACCCTACGAGCACATGCACACTCACACACACACTACATGCTCAATAAATTACTGGCTACATGTTCAATTTAAAAATTGAAATGCATTTTAATCAGTCTTTTGTATTAGTTGAAAGTGCCACTGAACAGACTTTCATGACTTTACTAATAGTCATCACAACATTTAATGTTCCAATTCCAATCATAATATAAAGCAAACCAGTTTTTCAGCAATAAAAATTGAATGCTGAAACAAGCTAATAATAGCTACCGGTAGCTAACGTTTGCTAGCTAGTTAGTTATTTGAATGAAAATATTGCATGGCCAGAGCTAAGGTTGGACAAACATAACTAGCTAGCTACCGGTAACGTTACCGGACGCTACCGGTAGTTAGCTTGCCTAGCAGCATTCAAACAACTAGCCAGCAAAGTCAGCAACTAGCTAGCAACGTTACCAGGTGGAAGATAGCTAGTTAGCTAGCTAGCAAACGTTACGTTCGCTAACGTTAGTTGCTTGGATGAAAACCACAGCAGAGCTAGACAAAGCTATTGAAATTACTATTGGAAATACACTGAAGATACTCACTCTTTATGCCCCCCAATCCAAGATAATAGTGCAGGTAGCAGGTTGACGCTCTCTCGAGTCGTCTGCCTGGTGCGGTGAACTGACCCTGACCCGTGAGTGTGAAGCCAGTCTCTTTTGACGTCAAGTCTGGTGAAGCCAGACAGCAGGCAGGTGCGGGTCACGTGAGGACGCGATATCATTCAAACTTTTAGAAAAAGTAAAGTAGTATAAAAATAGAAGAACGACTTTATTTGCGATTTATTTTGTAATGCTTGTGAATTGGCTGCATCATGTTTTTTGTTTTAAATTTTACTGTGACAAAAAGGTTGAAATTACTCCTGTCTACAGAGTGCCGGATCTCAGCTCCGGTTGACTTGGGGGAGGAGGGGAAGTGCCGGTGTCGGGATCCGGGTAGCTCCGGCCCACTTTAATCACTGGTAGCCACATACTGGAGGCCTGCTGTTATTATGCTACATTGTTTATTTTAAACGAGTTCCTCATTTTTTCCTCACAGAAGCTAAATTTAAACCAGATTTCAATGTACAGTGCATCCGGAAAGTATTCACACCCCTTCACTTTCCCCACATTTTGTTATGTTACAGCCTTATTCCAAAATGGATTAAATTCCTTTTTTTCTCATCAATCTCCACACAATACCCCATAATGACAAAGTGAAAAAGGTTTAGTAGAAAGTTTTGCAAATCTATTAAAAATAAAAAACTGAAATATTGCATGTACATAAGTATTCACACCCTTTGCTATGACACTCAAAATTGAGCTCAGGTTCATCCTGTTTCCACTGATCATCCTTGAGATGTTTCTACATCTTGATTGGAGTCCACCTGTAGTAAATTCAATTGATTGGACATGATTTGGAAAGGCACACACTGTTGACAGTGCATGTCAGAGCAGAAATCAAGCCATGAAGTCGAAGGAATTGTATCGAGGCACAGATCTGCGGAAGGGTACAAAAAAATTCTACAGCTTTGAAGGTCCCGAAGAGCACAGTGGTCTCCATCATTCGTAAATGGAAGAAGTTTGGATCCACCAGGACTCTTCCTAGAGCTGGCCGCCCAGCCAAACTGAATAATCGAGGGAGAAAGGCCTTGGTCAGGGAGGTGACCAAGAACCTGATGGTCACTCTGACAGAGCTCCAGTGTTCCTCTGTGGAGATGGGAGAACCTTCCAGAAGGACAACCATCTCTGCAGCACTCCACCAATCAGGCCTTTATGGTAGAGTGGCCAGACGGAAACCTCTGCTCAGTAAAAGGAACATGACAGCCCGCTTGGAGTTTGCCAGAAAGCACCTAAAGGACTCTCAGACCATGAGAAACAAGATTCTCTGGTCTGATGAAACCAAGATTGAACTCTTTGGCCTGAATGCCAAACGTCACGTCTGGAGGAAACCAGGCACCTCTCATCACCTTGCTAATACCATCCCTACAGTGAAGCATGGTGGTGGCAGCATCATGCTGTGGGGATGTTCTTCAGCGGCAGGAACTGGGAGACTAGTCAGGATCGAGGAAAAGATGAATGGAGCAAAGTACAGAGAGATCCTTGATGAAAACCTGCTCCAGAGTGCTCAGGACCTCAGACTGGGGCGAAGGTTTGCCTTTCAACACGACAATGACCCTAAGCACACAGCCAAGACAATGAAGGAGTGGCTTCGGGACAAGTCTGTGAATGTCCTTGAGTGGCCAAGCCAGAGCCCAGACTTGAACCCCATTGAACATCTCTGGAAAGACATGAAAATAGCTGTGCAGCAACGCTCCCCATCTAACCTTATAGAGCTCGAGAGGATCTGCAGAGAAGAATGGGAGAAATACCCCAAATATAGGTGTGCCAAGTTTGTAGCTTCATACCCAAGAAGACTTGAGGCTGTAATCGCTGCCAAGGGTGCCTCAACCAAGTACTGAGTAAAGGGTGTGAATACTTATGTGCATGCAATATTTCAGTTTTTTATTTTTAATAAATTTGCAAAAATTTCTACAAAACCTTGTCATTATGGAGTATTGTGTGTAGATTGATGAGAAAAAAAGGAATTAAATCCATTTTGGAATAAGGCTGTAACATAACAAAATGTGGGGAAAGTGAAGGGGTGTGAATACATTCCGGGTGCACTGTATGTGTGATTTAGTTAGTAGAAATGAAGGAGGGTGTTATTTCTTAATTCAACTCATGCTCAGCTGAGTGTTTTCATTCTTTGTTTTGTTTTTTACTGCTGATTTATGAGAACAGCTTGCATATTTGCTGTCATTTGTGAGCTGTCCATGGTAGTGAAGTGACAATGGCTGTAATTAATGCACAAGGGATATATTACAGTAGTGCAATTAAGTCTGATGTATGCCATGTCATGCAATTGCTGTTTGTGTTCATGTTTAGTTGGCAACTTTGTGCAATAAAATAGTTAACAGTGCCATGCGCTGTAGAGCTGTTTCTGCAGAAGCAAATATATTTTACTCTGATGTAATAGACAGGTTTTTGTCTATAGTGTTGTGCACAGCCATTCCTGAGCTCTGTTGATTGAGCATGTTCTGTAGGCAGTGTTTTGCTATTATTGATTTTGTAAAGCAGAATATTACAAATAAAAGTGTCGGTTTCCTCAGTTTGTCTATGTTTCTCCTTTAGTTTATTCTACTTTAGTTTTTAAGTCCTTTTTTCTAGGAAAAGTTGGCCCATCCAATTTTTTACTGGCCCACCCAAAATACAATTTCTGCCTACGCCACTGAGGAAACCATATGCAAGGTCCTACCTAGCAAGCTAAGTGATGGACCCGCGGCGATCACTACACCAGGAAGCGAGAGGCCACCGCACCGCTTAGCATTCCTTTTGGCAAGTGACCAATAATGGTGTGTATAATCAAAGAAAACACACACTACACTATATTAACCTCTAACAGATCATGGGACCAGAACACAGGAAATAGACAAATTATATTTATTAAATATTTCATAGAAAAATACAGTACAAACTCTGCACAAACATATTTGCACAAAAATCCAACTGAGTTGATCTCCCTTTGCCTAGATGCATCATTGGACTGAATGTATAGCACTGTATAGAAAAAATGTTGACATTAAAATAGTTCCCATTCACTTGCACACATTTACTCTACGTTACAGATTTGAACTGATTAATTGCATAATTTGGTACACTTGTAAACTTGTTAAGATGGGCAAGAGGAGTGTCTTCGCCACACTTTGTCAGATCTGTAAGCAGAGAAATGGGGACCATGGGAGAGAAAAACTGAATGCCAAGTACACCGAGTGTAGCGTTGCGGTCTATTCCGTTGCCTACCAGCACGGGGATCGCCGGTTCGAATCCCCGTGTTACCTCCGACTTGGTCAGACACAACTGGCTGTGTCTGCAGGTGGGAAGCCAGATGTGGGTATGTGTCCTGGTCGCTGCACTAGCGCCTCCTCTGGCCGATCGGGGCGCCTGTTCGGAGGGGGAGGGGGAACTGTGGGTGGAATAGCATGAGCCTTCCTAGTGCTACATTCCCTGGTGAAATTCCTCACTGTCAGGTGAAAAGAAGCAGCTCGAGACTCAACATGTATTGGAGGAGGCATGTGGTAGTCTGCAGCCCTCCCCGTATCGGTAGAGGTGGTGGAACAGTGACCGGGACGGCTTGGAAGAGTGGGAAAATTGGCCAAGTACAATTGGGGAGAAAAAAAAAGGGGGGGGGAATACCAAAAAAAAAAATACACCCATTGTCTTTCACATTCTCCCATTAGGGCAGCACAGTGGCCTAGTGGTTAGCACTGTTAGCACATTGCCTCACAGCAAGAAGGTCCTTGGGTTCTAACCCCAGGCCGTCCCAGGTCCTTTCTGTGTGGAGTTTGCATGTTCTCCCCGTGTCTGTGTGGGTTTCCACTGGTCGCTCCAGTTTCCTCTCACCATCAAAGACATGCATGTTAGGGTTAATACTCCTGCCTGTGTCCCTGACCAAGGCAATGGAAAGATGACCTGGAGTATACCCTGGGCACTGCAGCTGCCCACTGCTCCTATACAATAGGATGAGTTAAATGCAGAAGACAAATTTCATTGTAAGAATACAATTCGTTCTAAGAATACAATGTCGAATAAAGCGGCTTTCATTTCATTTACTCCTAAAATGCACACAGAATTACAATAGTTGAACTTCAAAAAGCTAAAAAAAATAAATAAAAAAAAGCAAGATAATAATACACTCTTACATCAGTTTTTGTGACGATGTGTGTGCCTACCAAGACCTTCGGCACATACAACAATAATGAGCCATGGTTCACAGCCAAACTAAGACAACTTCAGCAGGCCAAGCAGGGTGCCTACAGTAGTGGGGATAGAGCCCTGTACAAGCAGGCCAGAAATTCACTGACAAAGGAAACCAGAGTGACTAAAAGAAGCTACACTGAAAAGCTGAAAAATAGGTTTTCAGTGTGGAGGGGCCTGCAAGACATCACAAACTACAGACGACCATCCCCCCATGCCGAGGCAAACAAAGACCTGGCTGATGACCTGTGTTTCTTCCACTGCAGGTTTGAGAGGGGCAAATTCACACCCCTCACCCACTCCAGCCCAACGACAACAGCTGGTCAGAACTTGCTTCCCCTCAAAATATCCAACAGCCCCGTGGAGACCTTCCAAGTTTCTAGGAACTACCATTTGCAAAG
Source organism: Lampris incognitus (assembly GCF_029633865.1). Lineage (NCBI taxonomy): Eukaryota > Metazoa > Chordata > Actinopteri > Lampriformes > Lampridae > Lampris > Lampris incognitus. The sequence goes on from NC_079217.1 coordinate 38,402,857, forward strand.
ACCTGAAGTGGGAAACCAACATCAAACACATCTTCATAAAGGCCCAGCAGAGGACATTCTTTCTGCGGCAATTGAGGAAATTTGGTCTGCTGCAGGAGCTGTTGAGCCAGTTCTGCATTGCAGTCATTGAATCTGTCCTGTGCACATCCATCCCGGTCTGGTTCGGCCCAGGACACAGTCGGTTTGAACTGCTACCCTGCGGCAAGTGCTATAGAGCAATGTGCACCAAAACCACCAGATAGAGGAACTGTTTTTTTCCCACAGGCCATCTCTCTGATGAACACTTAACAGCATGGTGCAATAATGGACACTTATGTAAACATGACACTTTGTAAACTGCCTCCTCTCATCAAGATGTCTCACTTAAATATCTACGATGTGCACTACTGCTTTAAACCAGGTGTGCAATACAAATGTACAATTTTAAATACACATGTAACTGCTGTGTACTAGTTACAACTTAGTACTGATATTGTTATAATTATAACACAAGTATATAATATAGTGTATAATTATATAATAGATAATAGATATATAGTATATATTTTAGCATATAAGTACATAATATAATATATAAGCGTAAGTTATTAATTATTCAGCGATTACAAAACTCTGTATAGTAGTGACATATCTGTTGTGCATACATACTTACCTCCAGTATTCTATTCATTATTCCATTTATTTATTAATTTGTCTATCTGTCTATCTATCTATCGATTTATTTGTTTATTTATTGTGCATTATATATGCAAATACTAGAAGCTAGTGTAAACCAGGGTAAAATTTCTTGTATACAAAAGCACACTTGGCCAATAAAGTTGATTCTGATTCTGATACAGGCCTTTGTTGTTTTTAATGCTCATAACTGTCCTTACCATTACCTTACCATTTCATTGACGATCAAATGTCCTGTCATGAAACAGACTGTGCAAACATCCTCCTGTTTCTTCTGCTTATTTTTTTGTAAATCTGATTGATGAACCACATACAGGCAGTTCAGATAGTCCCAGGCAGGTTGTCTGTATTTAATGTGTACTGAACTGACTTCCAACTACTTCCTGTCAGAACTTTCTTGCAATCATTGAGTGGCAAGCCCCTTCCATTTGGCTTCGAAATACGCTGAGATATTTCAAGAGGAACAAAAATACTGAGTGCCTCTTTTTGGTTGTCCTGGTGATTGAGGAGATTATCCCAAAGCTCTGGGTCCATTCCATTGGAATGACGCTGAATCCCGACCTGCTCCACGGATGCTGCTCCTGCCTGACCTCTCATTCTAACCCACTGGTGAAATGCCAGCATGTTAATGACCAATTCCACCCTAGTTCTGCCGTTTGTAGTGGCAAAAGAATTGCTCTAAAAATATCCCTTCGATGTTTCCCTGTTTCAGTTGTTTTCTCACCAGTGATTTAGCTATTGCCCTTCAACTTGTTATGCTTACTGCCAAGTCCCTTGAGCTTTACAATCATTTACGTTCCAGAGCCTTTTATACCATCACAGTATAGCAAACCGGAGCTTCAGTTGTTCCTCTTTACCCATCTGTGCCGTATTCAGTAATGATAAACTTTGATCTGGTTGTTATCGTCCAAGCCCAGCTGAACCAGTCCGTTCATGGTGGAGGGGGTCCGATAGCGGGTGAATAGTGGTCTGAGCGGGCAGCGTTAAGGACAATGACAGGCCTAACATTGTACGGGCGTAACTGTTAACTGATTACAGTAGGTTTAAGTTTATTCAAATTAAAGTGAATGAGTTAGCAGGATTAAAGTCTTTCCAGCAGTGACAGAGAGTTCAACGACAATGAAATGTGCAGGATGTGGTATAACCTGCAACTGAGAAGGTATTTATATGACCTTGGCTACTTAGATTGTGAGTGAGGTGTGCAGGTGAGTGTGTTTTATACCCCAGTGAGAAGGATACATGCTGTTGTCTTTCCTGCGCATCTCCAGCCATCTCTTATTGCCGTCGATCAGCCCCTGCAGCCTCTGGCCATCAACTTCCACTGACTTGTGCGTGGAAAGCAGGCTGCGGGCATGCTCCCTAACACAAACACACACACACACACACACACACACACACACACACACACACACACACACACACACATGCATATTCAGGAGTACCACACCATTTAACACACACACGTGCATATTTTATCATGAAATATGGACATCTGATTTTGTTATCACACTCTTTTTGTCATTCTACTCTATCTTGTCAAAAAAAAGTGACACTCAATTATCAAGTAAAAATACTGACTGAGTAAAAACACAAAACCTACACAAACAATTTTACAAAAATGCACATTTTAGCTTCGTGGAAAGCTGCCAGCTACTAGCAGGATAAAAGCAAGGCTTTTGTGAAGAAGTGTTGCCAATTACCTTGATGTGGTGTATGCTGAGTGAGTTGAACTGGTCCTGATGGTACTGGAGGCTACTGGATCCATAGCCGCCCCTAGAGGATGGGGAGATTAAGGAGGCAAAGGTAGCCAAAGTTAAGCAACACAGTCCAAAACCAACATCACAAATCATAAAAACCTGACTCGCCATTATTTACACACCAAATAAAAACAGAAAAACATTAAAAAAAAATTGTCATGTACCAAATACCCCAAATTAAGTTTGATGGTACAGGTGAAAGATCCCTTCCTATATGAAGAGCACGACAGCAATGGCGTTGACGCACCAGGGAAGAGCTGGGCCCAGTGGCTGCTGATGAGATCCTCACAAGCCCTCGGTCCATTAGCGATGGAGGTGCTGAAGACAGGGGTCGCCGTGTGACCTCCTTGGCTCCCCCAGGCCCAAGACCGCCCTGGGAGCCCTAAGGAGGGAGGTGGAGCAAAGGCACCGGACCGCTGAGACTGGGGCATGGGAACGGAGGTGCCAGTGGCAGGGGGCATAGTGGAGTGTGGCCAGGACTGAGGTAAAGAAAAGGCGGGGTAGGGTATTGTGCTTTGTCTCTGGGCCAGCGAACCCAGCGCACTCAGGACAGTGTTAAGCTGGCCTGAGATCTGCTGGAGGGACTCCGCCAACTGTTGGACTTTAGCTGGGACAGCAGGATAGCCACCTGACCAAGGAAGGAAGGAGAATAATAATAATAATAATAATAATAATAATCATTACATTGTTATAGCACTTTTCAAGACGCCCAAAAGGGGAGGGGGTGGGGGGGGTGGAGAAGGAGTGACATGAAGGAATTTAAAAACTGAGGGGAACAGGAATAAAGAGTGACTCAACAGTGAAACAGTTTAGTTAATTACAGTGCCTTCCACCACCAAATACAACTAAAATTCAACAGCCCAATGAATTTATATTTTTATATGAGAAACAAAGACCACTTTCTTTCCTGCTGTTGAGTGGCTCTTGCTTTCTCACATTCTAAGCCTCATTTGTCTTAATCGGGAACATCAGGCACATTTATTTGTCATTTCATTTCATGCACCTGCACACATGAAATGAAATGAAATAGTTTCCCCCACCCTGGGGAAAAAAAAACCTTTCACATGTCTCCTACAATTTTCCTACACCTCGTCTTGCTAACTCAAGAGGATTTGAGAGACGAAACTGATTCAGTCCATTTTCATGAAATGCAGCTGGCGATGCGCGATTTCGCCCCCTCAGTGAATTTGCAGCTTTATTTTGGCAAACCAGCAGTCAGTCACCTGCACCATCCTGTGGGTCCGCGGTGCTGCTGAGGTCTGAATCTGTCACGTCAAAGGTCACCTTTCTGTCCGCTGCCACACGGGATAGCTCCTCAAGCAGAGGCTGGAGAGGAAGAATGTCACAGCATGTTACACACACCTAACGGCAGTCTTTACCTGTATGCTCCTGTCCATTTGGCATGGCTCACCGGTATCTCTGTGTGGACCTTGAGGGATGCTTGACTTTCATTAGCAAAAATAATTGGAAATAAAACAGCAATAAATCAAGCAAACACAATCAAAGAACATCTCATGTTGTGGATCCAGAGGCCCATTCCACATAGAATTTAAGATTAAAGTGATTTTTCCTTTTGATTGAAGCCTATTACACCCACACCTCCACAGACATCATAAGTTACTGGTTACTCTCCAGCATTATCTGTACCTGCAGTCTGATGTCAACACTGGCATTCAGAATTCAATATCCAAGTGAATTGGGGGGAGGGGGCTGTTCCTTGTTTTTTATGCCAAGTATGAATAGAAAAAAGTAATGAGGTCACCTCCTCTGCAATTGAGGTCTCTAGCTGCTGCAGGTGCTCCTCTTTTGTCCGCAGGAGAGCGCTCCCTCTCTGAACTGCCTGCCGCAAAACCTCCACATCACTGCTCTCCTGTGGGAGGGAGGGATAGATAGATGGATAGAGGAAGAAGGATGAAGAATGAGATGTTACGGTTTGATGAAAAAAACAAAACAAGACAGCAGTGGCCAAATAACTTGCATCAACTATCAACATACGTATATGTTAAGTCTATCTCCTAAAAAGCAGAGAGAGAGAGAGAGAGAGAGAGAGAGAGAGAGAGAGAGAGAGAGAGAGAGAGAGAGAGAGAGAGAGAGAGAGAGAGAGAGAGAGAGAGAGAGAGAGAGAGCGCGCGCGAGAGAGAGAGAGAGAGCGAGAGAGAGAGGTCACACTTACTCCTACCTGCTGAAGGTTCTTCACCAACTCCTGGGTTACCCCTGCTTCCTGGTTGAGGTCCTTAGAGGAGCTGGCCTGGGCTGCTCGCAGAGCTGCCTGTCTCTCCATCAAATGACTGTTTTCACTCTCCAGGAAAAGCCTGGCTTTCTGAATGGACATGTTCTCCGAGCAGATGTAGCGACGCAAGCTGGGTGGTTGGGAGGGGATAAGGAGGAAGAAAGAAACAAAAAGGTCAGATAGGTGAAATAAGGAGGAACTCATGTTTATCGACATGTAATTTTGTTGACATGTACACATGCATGCACACATACACACACACACACACACACACACATACACACACACACACATCATTGGCAGTCACTTGGGGTCGAGTATGACCATCATCCTTCTGGGTCTTCAGGTAGGCGTAGAAGCCGATCCTGGAATCGCATAATGGGAGGACGACTGCGTGTGACAGCTTTTTATGTGGAGTGGCTGATGCACCTGAAGCCACCACACAGTCCTTGGCAGGGGGTGACAAGAATCCACTGACATGGAGAACTGAGACGATTGGGACCACCCTCTGTTGCAGCCTTCGTCCGCCTTCACTGCTGTTGTGACCTGGAGACGACATCTGCGAGTTCCGCCGTTGAGGTCTTTGTTGGATCGCACTTCGTCTTGAACCTCCCCCTTGACCTCCGCCTTGGGTAACCCTACCAGGAGCCAAGCTCCGGACGGCACAGCGCTTGGGATCACTGGTACATGCAAGTTTCTCCACCATGGCAAGGTAGTGATCAAAGAGGAGACACATACACAACCACACACAGTGGCAGAAGTGAGCTAGAAAAACATCCCAGTGTGATTCACTCCCATCCTATGTTTAATGATTCCTATGTATTTGTTTAAACAACTGTGAAACAATTTTAGATATTTACAGTATTTTGAGATTTTTGTCAGCCTGTTGGGAAAATTTTTGTTTATTTCGACTGTCAACAGACTGTGTAATGGTGAGAATTAATAATGTTTTAAATGCTGAAAGCCATGAACTGACAGCAACGTAGGTGGTTCAGCTATGGTCAAGTCAAGTCAATCTTATTTGTATAGTCCAATATCACAAATTATAAATTTGCCTCAGGGGGCTTTACATTAACACAACATCCTGTCCTTAGACGATTGCGTTGGATAAGGGACAACTTCCTAAAAAAAAACCTTTAACAGGAATAAAACATAGGAAGAAAGCTCAGAGAGAGCAACAGAGGAGGGATATCTCTCCTAAGACGGACAACGTGCAATGGATGTTGTGTTTACACAATTTACAGAATACAACATGGAAAGAGGATAACAGAATTATAATGAAATTATAAGATGTATGAAGAAGATGATGAGGAGGATGCCAAGCAGTATCCATATGCCATCGGAACAGCCCAGGACCTGAGCCACGTGACCACCATCACCCTGGAGACCTGGCAGGAGGACAGACTACACATGCACACAGGGGAGACTCATATCACACCATTCACATACGTGGGAGAAGAGACAAGAAAAAACATTAGCCACACATCGGAAAAAAATAAGAATACAACATTGAAACAGGATAACAAATTTATATGAATTTATAAGATATATAATGAATGTGATGAGGAGGATGCCAAGCAGTGTCCAGGTGGCGACCACCATCACCATGAAGACCTGGCAGGAGGACAGACTACACATGCACATGGGGGAGACTCAAATCACACCATTCACATACATGGGAGAAGAAAAAGGAGAAGACATCATTCAGAGAGAGAGAGAAAACATGTGAGAGAAAAGAGAACCCTTGCAATAGTCAATAGTCAATAATCTATACTCTATAATTTCATTGGCAGAACAGTGCTTGGTAAATTTGTGACAGACACCAACCCGCCATGCAGTACAGGTCATGAAGTACTCAATTTAAAGGCAACTAATTGTAGGTTAAGGCAAATAGATGACTTTTAAGTTTGGATTTAAAGGACTCAACAGACTGATTGTCTGACGGCAGCAGGCAGGTTATTCCACAAGAACGGGGCCCGATAGGAAAAGGCCATGCCACCAGCTGACTTATTTTTAACTTACGGTACACACAGGAGCCCTGTATTTTGAGAGTGGAGAGCTCGAGATGGAATGTACGATTCAGGGAGATCAGACAGGTAAGATGGGGCAAGCCCATTTAGGATTTTATAAGTCAGCGGAAGCACCTTGAAGTCTGATCTAATATGGATAGGAAGCCAATGAAGAGAGGCAAGAATTGGTTTAAATTTTCTAGTTTTAGTTAGGATTCTAGCAGCAGCATTCTGAACCATTTGAAGTCTTTTAGCACTAGCATGTGGCAGACCTGAAAACAGAAAATTACAGTAATCAAGTCTGGATGAAACAAATGCATGCATTAGAGTCGTTGCGTCAGCCATGGAGAGGAAAGCTTGACAATCCTCTCAAGACTGCGGTCATCCCTGTTGCTTGTGCACCTTTTCCCACCACACTTTTCCCTTCCAGTCAATTTTCCATGGCTATGCTTTGACACAGCACTCTGCAAACAGCCAGCCCTTTCAGCAATGACCTTCTGTGGCTTATGGGGTATTGTCAAGAGGAAGATGAGAGACACCAGACCCAACAATGCAGACGAGCTGAAGGCCACTATCAAAGCAACCTGGGCTTCCATAACACCTCAGCAGTGCCACAGGCTGACTGCTTCCATGCCACGCTGCATTGATGCAGTAATTCGTGCAAAAGGAGCCCCGACTAAGTACTGAGTGCATAAATGAACATACTTTTCAGAAGGTCGACATTTCTGTATTAGAAATCATTTTTTTGATTGGTCTTATGTAATATTCTAATATTTTGAGATACTGGATTTTTTATTTTCATGAGCTGTAAGCCATAATCATCAAGATTAAAACAAAAAGGCTTGACATATTTCACTTTATGTGTAATGAATCTAGAATATATGAAAGTTTCACTTTTTGAATTAAATTATGGAAAATAATGAACTTTTCCACAATATTCTAATTTTTTTTGAGATGCACCTGTAGAGGAAGTGGAAAAGAGGGCTCTGATGCCCAATCCAGGGACACGACCCAGCCATGGTTCAGATTTGTGGATGACACCTGGGTTAAAATTAACTCTCAGAATGTACCACATTTCACCAACCACATTCACTCTGTGGACAACCACATCAAGTTCACCAGGGAGGATATGAAAAATGACAGGTTAGCCTTCTTAGACTGTGAAATTGCAATTGGTGATAGCGGAAATTTGATTAACCCAGCCACTGAGGATGCACAAGCCAGTACATCCTTAGTGCCGGTCCCAAGCCCGGACAAATGGGGAGGGTTGCGTCAGGAAGGGCATCCGGCGTAAAATCTTTGCCAAATCAAATATGCGGATCATAAATAAGACTTACATACCGGATCGGCCGAGGCCCGGGTTACCAACGACCGCCACCGGTACTGTTAACCAGCAGGGTGTCGGTGGAAACTATGCTACTGTTGGGCGAAGGAGAAGGAGAGGGGGAAAGCATGTCCAGAGGCAGCTAGAGAGGAGGAAGGGTAGGCATGTGGAGGTGAGAGTTAGAACTTTGAATGTTGGCACTATGACTGGTGAAGGGAGAGAGCTGGCTGACATGATGGAAAGAAGAAAGGTAGGCATACTGTGTGTGCAAGAGACCAGGTGGAAGGGGAGTAAGGCCAGGAGTATCGGAGGTGGGTTCAAACTCTTCTACCATGGTGTGAATGGGAGGAGAAATGGGGTAGGGGTAATTCTGAAGGAAGAGTATGTCAAGAGCGTGCTGGAGGTGAAGAGAGTGTCAGACAGAGTGATGAGTATGAAGCTGGAAATTGAAGGTTTATTGCTGAATGTTATCAGCGCATATGCCCCGCAAGTTGGGTGTGAGATGGATGAAAAAGAAGAATTCTGGAATGAGTTGGACGACATGGTGGAGAGGGTACCCAAGGAGGAGAGAGTGGTGATTGGAGCGGACTTCAATGGACATGTTGGTGAAGGGAACAGAGGTGATGAGGAGGTGATGGGAAAGTATGGAGTCAAGAAGAGAAATGTGGAAGGACAGATGGTGGTCGATTTTGCGAAAAGGATGGAAATGGCTGTGGTGAATACATATTTCAAGAAGAGGGAGGAACACAGGGTGACGTACAAGAGTGGAGGAAAGTGCACACAGGTGGACTATATCTTATGTAGAAGGCACCATCTAAAAGGGATTGGAGACTGCAAGCTGGTGACAGGGGAGAGCGTAGCTAGGCAGCATCGGATGGTGGTCTGTAGGATGACTTTGGAGACCAAGAAGAGGAAGCGAGTGAAGACACAGCCGAAGATCAAATGGTGAAAGTTGAAGAAGGAAGACTGTTGTGTGGAGTTCAGGCAGGAGTTAAGACAGGCATTGGGTGGTAGTGAAGAGTTGCCAGATGGCTGGAAAACCACTGCAGAAATAGTGAGGGAGACAGCTAGGACGGTACTTGGTGTGTCATCAGGACAGAGGAAGGAAGACAAGGAGACTTGGTGGTGGAATGAGGAAGTACAGCAAATTATACAGAGGAAAAGGTTGGCAAAGAAGAAGTTGGGATAGTCAGAGAGATGAAGAAAGTAGACAGGAGTACAAGGAGATGCAGCGTAAAGCAAAGAGAGAGGTGGCAAAGGAAAAGGAAAAGGCGTATGGTGAGTTGTATGACAGATTAGACACTAAGGAAGGAGAAAAGGACTTGTACCGATTGGCTAGACAGAGGGACCAAGCTGCAAAGGATGTGCAGCAAGTTAGGGCGATCAAGGATAGAGATGGAAATGTGCTGACAAGCGAGGAGAGTGTGCTAAGAAGGTGGAAGGAATACTTTGAGGGGCTGATGAATGAAGAAAATGAGAGAGAGAGAAGGTTGGATGATGTAGGGATAGTGAATCAGGAAGTTCAGCGGATTAGCAAGGAGGAAGTGAGGGCAGCTATGAAGAGGATGAAGAATGGAAAGGCAGTTGGTCCTGATGACATACCTGTGGAGGCATGGAGATGTTTAGGAGAGATGGCTGTGGAGTTTTTAACTAGATTGTTTAACACAATCCTGGAAAGTGAGAGGATGCCTGAGGAGTGGAGAAGAAGCATACTGGTACCGATTTTCAAGAACAAGGGCGATGTGCAGAACTGTAACAACTATAGAGGTATAAAGTTGATCAGCCACAGCATGAAGATTTGGGAAAGAGTAATAGAAGCTAGGTTAAGAGGAGAGGTGACGATCAGCGTGCAGCAGTATGGTTTCATGCCACGAAAGAGCACCACAGATGCGATGTTTGCTTTGAGAATGTTGATTGAGAAGTATAGAGAAGGCCAGAAAGAGTTGCATTGTGTCTTTGTAGATTTAGAGAAAGCTTATGACAGAGTGCCGAGAGAGGAGGTGTGGTATTGTATGAGGAAGTCAGGAGTTGCAGAGAAGTATGTAGGAGTGGTGCAGGATATGTATGAGGGAAGTGTGACAATGGTGAGGTGTGCGGTTGGAATGACAGATGGGTTCAAGGTGGAGGTGGGATTACATCAAGGATCGGCTCTTAGCCCTTTCTTGTTTGCAATGGTGATGGACAGGTTGACGGACAAGATCCGGCAGGAGTCTCCATGGACGATGATGTTCGCGGATGACATTGTGATCTGTAGCGAGAGTAGGGTGCAGGTTGAGGAGAGCCTGGAGAGGTGGAGGTATGCACTGGAGAGAAGAGGAATGAAAGTCAGTAGGAGCAAGACGGAATACCTATGCGTGAATGAGAGAGAGGACAGTGGAATGGTCAGGATGCAAGGAGTGGAGGTGACAAAGGCATCTGAGTTTAAATACTTGGGGTCAACTGTCCAAAGTAACGGGGAGTGCAGTAGAGAGGTGAAAAAGAGAGTGCAGGCAGGGTGGAGTGGGTGGAGAAGTGTGTCAGGAGTGATTTGCGACAGAAGGGTACCAGCAAGAGTTAAAGGGAAAGTTTACAAGATGGTTGTGAGACCAGCTATGTTATATGGTTTGGAGATAGTGGCACTGACGAAAAGACAGGAGGCGGAGCTGGAGGTGGCAGAGTTGAAGATAGTAAGATTTTCACTGGGAGTAACGAAGAAGGACAGGATTAGGAACGATTATATTAGAGGGACCGCTCAGGTTGGACGGTTTGGAGACAAAGCAAGAGAGGCAAGATTGAGATGGCTTGGACATGTGTGGAGGAGAGATGCTGAGTATATTGGGAGAAGGATGCTGAATATGGAGCTGCCAGGGAAGAGGAGAAGAGGAAGGCCAAAGAGGAGGTTTATGGATGTGGTGAGGGAAGACATGCAGGTGGCTGGTGTGACAGAGGAAGACGCAGAAGACAGGAAGAAATGGAAACGGATGATCCGCTGTGGCGACCCCTAACGGGAGCAGCCGAAAGTAGTAGTAGTAGTAGATAGCGTAAATTTGATTGTTGATTTTTACCGTAAACCAACACATACGCACTGATCAGTACTTAAGGTTTGACTCTCATCATCCACTGGAGCACAGACTAGGAGTCATCAGGACACTGTACCACCAAACTGACAACGTCCCCACTGACACAGTGGTCGGGGAAGGGGAGTACTCCCATATTAAACAGGTCCTGGTTAAGTGTGGTCATCCTAACTGGGCGTTTGTCAAAGCCAGGAAGATGCCCAAACAGTGCAACAGCCAATCGAAGAGAGGAGAAGGACAACAGCTAGCTAAGCATAAACCAGTGGTGGCAGGAGTGTTGGAACAGTTGAGATACATCTTTTCCAAACCCTGCATCTCAGTTGCATTCAACAGTTTCAGATTTCTCAGTTTACACATCACAGACACCCTCACATAGTCTTTCTACACCAATTGCATCCTCAGGAAGGCACAGCAGAGACTGTATTTTCTGAGGTGTCTCAAGAGTTTTGGTACTCATACCAAAACTCTTATGAACTTTTATCACAGCACCATCAAGAGTGTCTTGGCAGGCTGTACCACAGTGTGGTTTGGCAACCTGACAGCTCAGGGCTACAGACTGCTTCAAAGGACTGTAAAGACAGCAGCTAAAACCATTGGCATGGAACTACCACAAGTTCATTATATTTACACCACTCACTGCAAAAAGAAAACCCAAAACATCCATCCATCCATCCATTATCCAAGCCACTTATTCGAATCCAGGTCACAGGAATGCTGGAGCCTATCCCAGCAGGCATTGCGCGGCAGGCGGGGGAGACACCCTGGACAGGCCGCCAGGAAACCAGCCACCCTGCTCATGTTCTGTTTGCGCGCTTTCCATCCCAAAACCCCCCCCAAAAAACATTACTGGAGCATCACATCACACAACACCCATCTCAGTAATAGTTACTTTCTAAAGGCAGTCAGGTTGCTGAACAACTGACGCACCCATATGCACCTTACATTGTTATGTTATTGTGTACTGTATAATGTGTACACAATGTATGAATTCATTGTGTACATAGTCTATGTTTTCTTTCTTTGTTTTTTCTTTCTTTTTGGGTGGGATGGCTGTCCATGTGTTATTTGTCTTTGTGTTGAAATGAAGAGAGGCAGAGCACAAGAATTCTTTTGTATTCTAAACACATGACAATAAAGTTGAACTTGAACTTGTCTAGCATTGTAGGTCCCAGGAAAGGCCAGAGGTCTTTAAAAAGTTTTGCTAGTAACGGATTAAGTAGGCAAGTAGTTGGTTTAGAAGCTGACATGAGCTTTGTCAAAGTATCAAGAGAGATCTCTAATCACCCTCAACCGGCTAAATGATAAGTCCCTAGCATCAAACTAAACATCTATATTGCGAAATGAGCGGCTTCGTCCCCAGTAGGGTGAATGCCATCTGCTTTCAGCAGGTAAAGCCAGCCTCAGAAAGAAGGCCAGTTATCAAAACTGAATCCCTGCTCATTGCAGTAATGAGCCAGCCAGCGGTTCATTGAGGTGAGCCTACTGTACATCTCATCATTGCCCCTCATGGGTAAGGGGCCAGAAACAATCAATTGATCCTTAATAATCCTTAATCCTTAATACCTTACGTTACCATATGGCGAATTTCTATCCATCCAAAAAAAATTCTGTCCATTCTTTCTGTCACTCACACACACCACTCAAACATACACACACAATCTCTACTCACTCATCTAGGCTGCTGTGGCTATCAGGTACAGGCGAGACAGGAGGGTCTTCCAGGTCATCTACATGTAGCGATGCATCTCTCCTGGCACTAGAAGGAGCCTCCACCTCTGTCTTGTTCCCTTTCTTGTCTTCCTGCTCACGTCGTGGTTTAGGGGAGATTCTCACTTCCTTCCCTTGTTCCAGCTCACTGCATGGACAAAACACACCCCAAGAGAAACCATGTAGGGAAGTAACTGCATCAGCCAAAACAGGAGCAGAAACAACAGATAATGTGTGCTCTTCCTGACTCCACAAATGTCTAATAAACAAATATTGCAACCTTTACTGCAAGCACATAATATTTATTCAAATCCATTTTTGAAAGTCTATTCAAATATGTTTAAAACCCTGTGTGAACAAAATGGCTCAAGGCTTGGAAAACAGTCAATATGTGTAATGTTGGTGATACATGGATACAAGATAATTCTATTGCCACTGTGGGTAAGGGCATATTCCTTGTTTTCCAGACCTGGTGAGAAAGCCTGTACCTGACTCTGCAGCTGAGGCGCTCACACCTCTCCTGCAGTAGCTCTAACTTGTTCTCCAACCGCTCCTTGTCCTCTTTCATTCTCCTGCTCTCCTCCCTGGCTTTGTCTCTATCCATCCTTATCCTCTCCACCTCCTCTTTAGCCTCGCTCCTCTCCTCCCTTGCTCTTTGCATGAGTTCTCGGGCTCTGTCCGTCTCCTCCCTAGCCCTGTCCAGCTGCTCCTTAAGCCTGTCTCTCTCCTGGATCAGCCTGGGTAAGGCCTAAGGAAAAAACACATGTATGCATATCTATTAATGCACATACATGCACACACGCATGCATGCACGCACGCACGCACACACACACACACGGATAAAGAAGTATAGATAGCAGGGTAAGTAGACCCACTGGTTATGGGTTCAGAAATTGTTGGATGCATGAATGGATGATTGGCAGAATGGTGGACTGGCAAAAAAATGTTTTACGGATGGACGGAGAAGGAGGCATTTAAAGGGTAATGGAAGGATCGATTATAAGTAGGTGGGAGTGTAGATGTATTTAAGGATTGGGGGTAGATAGTACACAAATGAACAGGTGGAAAACTGAATCTACACATCAGTCCTGATAAAGAAAAAGGGCAACTCCCCACCTCTGTCACTCTGTCCACCTCTTCCTCCTCTTCCCCAAGCTTCCTCCTTCTTCTCTTCAGATCTGCAGCCTGAAAGACCCAAGTGAATGGAATCCGATTATTCCCGATTCAAAATAGTCCATCAGCAATCGGTTTATTGATTGAACTGGGATAAAAGACCTTGGTCTGTAGCAGTGCCTCCTGGTTTTTCAGCTCTTTTGCTCTCAGTTCCAACTGCTCAGCTAGATCCCTTAGCTCTGACTCCTGGGGGACACAAACAGGAAGATTTATGCACTTGAAAGGAAAGGTGTGTGTGTGTGTGTGTGTGTGTGTGTGTGTGTGTGTGTGTGTGTGTGTTAAACTTTATGTCTCACGGGTTCGAATTCTCATGCATGAATGAAGAATCTTGTCATGAAAAGGTGCTATTAGGGCTGGGTATTAGCACTGATTTTCCGATTCAATTCGATTTTAATTCAGAAGGTCCCAATTTGATTTGATTTCAATTCAGTTAAATTCCATATTGATTCAATTAGAAATATTTTAGTTACAACACCAATATGGCTAAGATAGAAAAATTTCCTCTAAGGATTAACGCTGTGAACTGTAAAAGGAAGCTTCTAACATGGTGCATAAAGGGGTAATGTTAGACATTACATAGAAATCACTTTTATCTGACAAAAAGATAATGATCAACACTGATACAATAACACAGTGCATCACAATAGAAACCTGCTTGAAATGCATAAAAGCTGAGGTAAACATTAGAGTTGGGATCAAGTCGATCCAATATCGATATCAGGTGCCAATACTGATGTAATTCACTCATTGGACATCGAACTTACATTACCGATCCTCGACTGATCCAGATTCCAGTCTGATGTTTTTTTATGAATTAAAATATGTAGCTAATAATGCAATTTTAAGCCCATAGCCAAAATGGTGTATATGAGTTCAGGTAGTGTTAAGTGTTTTGAGTGCAGGGACGTGGGACACGCACTTCACTTGCCCGCATAGAGAGCGGGAAGCAGAGGATGCGGAAGCCGCTGACCATGTGGCTGAAGCCCGGGGGGGGGGGGGTAGTGAGGAGGTGGGGGTGTAACAAGACTGCGTAGAAACAAGTGAAACCCTGCAAAACATAAACCTGGAGTCTCCTAAATTCCACAGTAATTCGGAGAAATTTAAAATGGCCGTAGATGACGTAGTGACTGTATGAGAGGGACCCAGTGTGTGTTAAGTTTGTGGCGCTGCGTAACCTCCTCAGCAGCTGAGCCCGGGGAGGAAGTGCAGGAGGCGCTAGATCCGCCCGTCACAGAGAGCCAGGAGGAGGATGATGAGGAAATGCAGTATGATTCTCACTCAGACGGCATGGTATGAGATTCCCAGCGACCAACCAGTGAACTGTACACTTGGAGGAAATCAATGCTTTTTGGATGAAACTTTGGGCAAATCTGTCAAAGTAATTGATTATTTTTAGGACACAACTAAATTTCTCAAAACTGTCACAGCACTGCAAAAACTTTGATTTATTAAATAAAATTTAACTCGATTTTGATTTATTAGATGAAAAAAGCATGATTGTTTGAGAAAGCCTTAAGAAAAATAGTGCCTGTTCACCAGAAAGGGAAGGACACTACTACTACTACTTTTGGCTGCTCCCGTTAGGGGTCGCCACAGCGGATCATCCATTTCCATTTCTTCCTGTCCTCTGCATCTTCCTCTGTCACACCAGCTACCTGCAAGTCTTCCCTCACCACATCCATAAACCTCTTCGATGATTGATTTTGTGGTCATATCCTCAGATCTGTGGCCGTGTGTTTAGGACATTCGGGTGAAGAGAGGAGCAGAGCTGTCAACTGATCACCACCTGATGGTGAGTTGGATCAGATGGCGGGGAAGGATGCCGGATAGACCTGGCAAACCAAAACGTGTAGTGAGGGTGAACTGGGAACATCTGATGGAGGCCCCTGTCCGTGAGGTCTTCAACTTCCACCTCTGGAAGAAGTTCTTGTGTATCCCAAGGGAGGCTGGGGACATAGAGTCTGAGTGGGCCATGTTCAAAGCCTCTATTGCAGATGCGGCAGGCAGGAGCTGTGCTCATAAGGTCATTGATGTCTGTCAAGGTGGCCAACTAAGAACCCACTGGTGGACATCGGCGGTGAAGGACGCCATCAGGCTGAAGGAGGCCTTTCGGGCCTGAAGCAGCAGACAGGTACCGGGAGACCAGAAGGGCCGCAGCTTCAGTGGTCGTAGAAACAAAAACTCGGGTGTCGGAGGAGCTCGGCGAGGTTATAGAGGAGGACTTTTGGTTGGCCTCAAGGAAGTTCTGGCAAACCATCCAGCGACTCAGGAAGGGGAAGCGGGGCTTGACTCAGGCTGTGTTCAGCCGGGGAGGGGAACTGTTGACACGGACTGGGGATGTTGTCGAGCGGTAGAAAGAACACTTTGAGGAGCTCCTGAACCCGGCTAACATGTCGTCAATGGAGGGGGTAGAGTCTGAAGACTCAGGGGAAGCCCCATCCATATCCCTGGCAGAGGTCTCTGAGGTAGTCAAGAAGCTCTTCAGTAGCAAGTCACCAGGTGTGGATGAGATTCGCCCTTAGATGCTGAAGGATCTGGACATTGCTGGGCTGTCTTTGCTGACACACCTCTTAAAAGTTGCGTGGAGGTCGGGGACAGTACCTGAGAGTGGCAGACTTGGGTGGTGGTTCCCATAGTTAAAAAAGGGTACCGGAGGGTGTACTCCAATTATCGGGGCATCACATTGCTCAGCCTCCCTGGGAAAGTCTACTCTAGGCAGCTGGAAAGGAGGCTCCGACCGATTGTTGAACCTCAGATCCAGGAGGAACAATGCAGATTCCATCCTGGCTATGGAACAACGGGCCAACTCTTTACCCTTGTGGAAGTACTAAGGGAGCCATGGGAGTTTGACCAGTCAGTCTACATGTGTTTTGTGGATTTGGAGAAGGCTTCTGACCGTGTATACCGGGGCACTCTGTGGGGGGGTACTGTGGGAGTATGAGGTACCGGGGCAGTTGCTACAAGCCATACGGTCCTTGTATAACCAAAGTGAGAGCTGTGTCTGCATTCTCGGCACAAAGTCAAACACATTTTTGGTGGGTATCCAAAGGAATTGAATCAAGTGCAACTGGACTTGGTTATATATCCATGAAGACGTTTCGCCTCTCATCCAAGAGGCTTCATCAGTTTGTGCCTTTCTGACTAGACCAAGCTAGTCTGACCGGCTGGTGATGAAACTCAGATATTTAGCCTATTTGGAGTCGTTATCAGAGCTATTGATGTCAATGGCTCTTTTCGTGTTCCGATGTTTAGCAACGACCTTGGTGGGTGCCGGACTCCACCAAGGTTGTCCCTTGTCTCTGATTCTGTTGGTGATATTCATGGACAGGATCCGAAGGCGCAGCCAAGGTGAGAAGTGTGTCCATTTTGGGAACCTCAGAATTGCATCTCTGTTCTTCACAGATGATGTGGTTTTGTTGGCTTCATCAGAACATGACCACAAGCGTGCAGTGCGGCGGTTTGAAGCTGAGTGTGAAATGGCCGGGATGAGAGTCAGCACCTCCAAGTCTGAGGCCATGGTTCTCTACCGGAAAATGGTTGATTGCTCCCTCCAGGTTGGGGATGAGTTGTTGCCTCAAGTGAAGGAGATAAATTATCTTGGGCTTGTTCATGAGTGAGGGTAGGATGGAGCGGAAGATTGACAGGCGGATTGGTGCAGCATCAGCAGTAATGCAAACATTGTACCGGACCATTATGGTGAAGTTGGAGCTGAACCGGAAGGCAAAGCTCTCAATTTACCGGTCAATCTTTGTTCCAACCCTCACCTATGGTCATGAGCTTTGGGTAGTAACTGAAAGAGTGAGATCGCGGCTATAAGCGGCTGAAATTAGTTTCCTCCATAGGGTATCTGGGATCAGCCTTCGAGACAGGGTGAGGAGCTTAGACATCCGGAGGGAGCTCGGAGTAGAGCCACTGCTCCTTCGCGTCGAAAGGAGCCAGTTGAGGTGGTTCGGGCATCTGATTAGGATGCCTCCTGGGCACCTTCCTTTGGAGGTTTTCTGGACACGTCCATCTGGGAGGAGACACCGGGGTAGACCCAGAACTCGCTGGAGGGACTATATGTCCAATCTGGCCTGGGAACACCTTGGGATCCCCCAGGAGGAGCTGGAGGGCATTGCTGGGGAGATGGACGTCTGGAGTGCCCTACTTAGCTTGCTGCAAACTCTCAACACCTCTCAACACCAATTACATCCTGAAGAAGGCACAGCAGAGACTGTATTTTCTGAAGTATGTCAATGTATTCTTGACAGGCTGTATTACAGTGTGGTTTGGTAACCTGATTGCTCAGGACTGCAGACTGCTTCAAATTACTGTAAAGACAGCAGCAAAAATCATTGGCAAGGAACTACCACAACTTCCTAATATTGACACCACTCGCTGCAAAAGGAAAGCCCAAAACATCATTAAGGACACCAGCCACCCCGCTCATATTCTGTTCTCGCTCCTTCCATCTAAAAAAAAAAAATTACTAGAGCATCAAATCACACGCCACCCATCTCAGTAATAGTTTCTTTCCACAGGCAGTGAGGTTGCTGAACCGCTGACGCACCCATATGCACCTTACAATGTTGTGTTATTGTGTATTCTTCTATATTGTGTATATAATGTATGAATCCATGTGTACAGTCTATGTTGGACAGTAGTGTTGTTAGCTATTTTTTGGGGGGGGGGGTGGTGTGTCTGTCCTCTGTGTGGTGTGTCCTCTGGCAGAGAGAGCCAGAGCACAAGAATTTCGTTGTATTCCATACACATGAAAATTTGAACTTGAACTACAGCGCAAATAACTTATTGGAATAAACTTAAATTTATCCATCCATCCATTATCCAAACCGCTTATCCTGCTCTCAGGGTCGCGGGGATGCTGGAGACTATCCCAGCAGTCATTGGGCGGCAGGTGGGGAGACACCCTGGACAGGCCGCCAGGCCATCACAGCCCCCCCCCCCACTCACCCACCCACCCACACCCACACACACACACACACACACACACACACATACATACATTCACACCTAGGGACAATTTAGTACTGCCGATTCACCTGACCTACATGTCTTTGGACTGTGGGAGGAAACCGGAGCACCCGGAGGAAACCCATGCAGACATGGGGAGAACATGCAAACTCCACACAGAGGACGACCCAGGACAACCCCCAAGTTTAGACTACCCCGGGGCTTGAACCCATGACCTTCTTGCTGTGCAGCAACCGCGCTAACCACTGTGCCACAACTTAAATTTAATGCATTTTTTTAAAAATATTTTTGCCCTTTTTATAAGAAGGGCTGTGAGGTTTACTACAGCCTCATGTAACCTTACACATAATACCAACAACATAATAATAATAATAATCATAATAATAACAACAATAATCAGTATCGGTATTGGCAGATATCCAAATTCAGGTATCGGAATTAGATCAGAACTGAAAAAAGTGAATAAGTGCATCTCCAGTAAACACGAGAGCATACAAACACCTTCTCAAGCTGAGGTTGTTTAGGATTTGATGATTTGGCCAGCACCCACCTTTATTGTCAAAGATGTCTTTTTGTCAACTGAGTTTCCGTATTTATTCAGCAGAAACTCTCTGCACAATACAAACTAGAGACATCTGCAAGAAGCAAGGCACACTTGAAATGATGTTTTGCGAAATTCTTCACGTATACAATGAAAAAAGGCATAGAAGAGATCGATCTCAGAATTTTAAGAATCGATATCAGATCGTTCGAAAGAAAACAGCAATTAATCGGAAAAATCGATATTGTTTATCCGACCCTAGGTGTAATGTTAAAGTTAGCGTTGGACATGAGGCTAGTAAGGCGAGGTAATTTTTAAGTGTACTTAGTACTATGTAGGATAAAAACATTCCTCTTCAGACAGAAGTTATCAACAAAATGTCACCATCACAAGTATGGCGCGAAACATCAAGAGAGTGTGTGTGAGTGCATGCTCTTTACTCACCGTGCGTGTGTGTGTCAGTTGTGCCTTTTGTTTCTGCGTATCTATCTGCAGGCGTAGTTTCTCCAGGGCGAGTGTGTGTGAGACCTGGAGTCGTTCTTTGTCCTCTTTCAGAGTGCAGAGCAAATGCTCTCTCTGAGCTGCTTCCTGGTGAACATTCAGACATACAAGTAAATACGTGGACACACACACACATGCATGCATGCACGCACGCAAACATGCAAAACCATACCTTGTATATGTACAATTTGTCAATGTGATCAGTGATAATTCTTCATGTAGATTTATTAGGCCACAAAAATCTGACAACATAAAAAAAGGCTTTTGTCCAACTTAAGAATGCCTCGAAGTTATGAGTTCCAGGCCAGTTCAAGTCCAGTCAATATTTGTGAATGTGAAAAGTCTTTTCGAAAGCAGAAAATCAGAGAGCAAAAAGCAATCAACCACTCATTATGAAGTTAAATCCAGTGAGCTTGCAAAGTACAATACATGTTCAGTTTTTAATTCATTAATTTTAATTCATTAATTAGTTAGTTAATTTTAATTAGTTTGTAGCTAAGAAATTTGTTTGTATTAAAAATATCATTTGATTCTACAACATCACTGGAACAACGTATGAATAATTGAAGAAAATGGTTTCCCCTATTTTGTTGTACCCCATTTTAGTTGCAATAAAAAAAATGAAGAAAACAAAAAGATGGTTTCAGGTTATGTCTGATGGGAGTGCCACCATCAGGGACAGTGTTCTGTTCTGTATTGGCCAAACAAACTTGATCATTCCCATCAGTCCTACCTTTGTCCTCGACAAGCACCTCTTCTTGTCTGTTTATAGGAGTAGTTTATCCTTGCACTCCCATTTGTTGCTTGTATTGTTTGCAACACAGGAATTTAATTTTATTCCACGGTGTTTTAACTGCAAACTTGTCAGGAGAAGAGCAACAGCTCATTGTAAATGTCGTGAGTATTTTCAGATGCTCCTTACTTCATCAAGGTGCTTCTCCCTGATGTTGTCCAACTCTCTCCTATGCTCCTCCCTCAGCTGTTCCAACTTTCTGCTGTGGTCCCGCTGCACTTCCTCCCGCACTTCCTGGAGCACATCAGCCAACTAGGTATTTGCAGTAAAGGACACAAGTGAGTTTATGACGGATTTTTAATCTACATTACACTAAACATGGCTATGATAGTTTAGTAGATACAAATAAGTGTGTGTATGTGTACGTGTATGTGTGTGTATGTGTCATCTCACCTCTCTCTGGTACTCTACTAGTTGCTGTTCAGGTCGTGGACTTAACAGCTCCCTCCTCCTTTCACTGCTTTTGACCTGTACATACACATACACTTTTCACATGGATTCCGATTCACGCTAGTTGCTCGTAAGTGTGTCCATTAATCTACATATTTCAAATGTTCTCCCGGATTCTAACTGGTTGTTGATTTTATTTTTTTATTTTTGCTTTTCATTTTGAGGCTTTAAGCGGAGATGTGCCAACATATTAACATCTAGCCTTGATTAAATCCCATGAATCACTCATTTCTCTTTTTTATTGTATTAGCTTTACATTAATATCATTTTAATATACTTGTGCATGTTTTCTTCACGCCATAAGACCTTTTGAATTTGAGGGAACTGGAGTTTGTTAAGCGGTCAAACTAGAACCAACCATTCGTTGACCTGTTGCCATTATTATGTGTTTACATGTAAAAAAAACTGAGTAAAGTCACCGCTAATGCTATTGTAGTTGATCAGGAATGATAGCCTAATTAGTCCATACAAGATCACGAAAGCAACTCCAAACACATCCATGCATGCTGTGATCACAAAACTGACTGTCCTTCATGAGTGACCAATGTCAGCAAACACAAGTCATTCATGGGAGTAGATCCGAGCCAGCCAACCTCATACTGCAGCAACTTTTATGTCACCTCTTGTCTGAGAGTGCTCATCTTCTCCTCCTGCTCTGCAAGAAGTCTCTGCCTTTCTGCTTGTAGCTTCTCCTCTGCGTCCGCCTTTAGGCGTGCCAAGTCCCGCCTCCTCTCAGCCTCTAGCCTATCTTGCTCAGCTGCTTGTTCTGCCTCGATACTGAAATGGAGCTCCTTCAGTGTAGCCTCACACTCCTCCCTAAGAACAGGACATACACACACAGTAATCAAATGCTATTTTGTGATTGTGGACACTGCGATTGTCTTGACTGAACTGGCTTAACCGCAACTTCTACTACTTTACCAATAGGTCACATTTTCATACACAAACTTTGTGTGTGTATGCGTGTTTGTGTCTGTGTCCATGTCTGACCTAAGCATGCATTGCTGGTTCTCTCTCTCCCTACGAGCAGTCTCCCTCAGGTCCTCTAGCCTCCTATCAGACTCCTCATTCAGCCGGTCTTCTTCCTCTCTCCTCTTTGACTGGAGAAATTGTCGCAGAGCCCTATTGGTACATACACATACATACACCAATAAGTGGTTTAAAAAAAAAAAGTTGAGTTTCAGGAACCCATTGGAGAAGCTCTTAAAGCAGAACAAACTGGATATATTGAACCCTTGAAGTCCTTTATGAGCATATTTAATAGAATCATTAATTTCATTAGTTAAAAAGCTGGTTTTGAACTGATAAGATCCTGGCATTTCTACCAGTTTATATACCTACCTGACTCTCTCCTCACTTTCTTCCTTTAACTTATTCTCCTCTTCCTCTTCTTCTCGCCTCAGCTCCTCTCGGAGGAGGCGAATCCTCTTTTCCTTGTCCCTTGTGATACATTCCTTTTCCTCTTCCACCTCTTTCTCAGCCTTTCTGCTCTCCCTTTCTCTCTCCTCCTGTCTCCATTCCTGTTCCCTTTCATCCTCTTCCTCCCTCTCCACCCCTACCATTTTTTTTCTCCTCTCTTCTTCCTTATGCTCCTGTCCTGTCTCCTCGCTACCTCTCTTATCCTTGCAAGTTGTTCTAGGGGGGTCGGTGCTCGGGTTTTCTCCTAGGGAGTTCTCTTGATTCAGCATGGGGGACTCAAATTCCCTGAGTTGGGCGTTGGAACTTCGAACCAGCCTTCCCCGAGATGTCTCAGGTCTCTGGAGTGCCAGAGAGGCGCTGAGGCCTTCAGCCTTTGGGCGAAACCCCACAGCTCGCTCAGAGTGGGAGGAGCTGGAGAGGGAGGGGACAGGACTTGACTGATGTAGGAGGAGCATGTCAACCCTTGGAGATGATGGGTTATCCTTGCCAGTAGCCTGCATACGTCTGGTGAGAGGTATGACATTATATGTACAAAAGAATTAGGGGGCAATTATGTAAAATTGGTTACTCGTAAATATTAAGAGAAAACATCCTTTGTCAATTTATTTTCATCATGTTTAAACACAATTTTATCTTAACGAGACATTTCATTGTCATTATTGTGGATGTTATAAAAATAAACAAAAAAGTCAAATGCAGACAATATTGGCTAAGGAAACGCAAATTTTTTTCTGTTAACAGTCAAGTTCTGACCAGATTCAGCTGTTCCTACAATACTCGAAATTCATCATGAACGCTGTGGTCTGAGACCCAAACTCCACCTCTCTGTTGCTCCATTTCCTTTAACTCCTCTTCAGTGAACTCGGGTTCGTACATGTACAGTTGTACAGTACGTGTGCCGCAAAAATATCATGAAATATGTCATCATCCATCTCGTCTTCTACTATTACACTACATCTCAGCTGGCCATTTCTGCTTTTTGCATTTAACTTTCTTAAAATGCCCATGATCTAAACGATGGTGTCTTTGGGGAAATAAGTATTAGTAACAACTCTTTCTGGTTCAAGTTAAGACACTTGCACACTGTGCCTTGTTCCCTCCCCCCCTGGAGGCATGACCAAGAATCAGGAAGAAAGACGGCTTGTAGTTTGTTTTTTTCGATTTAAATTTCAAAGGGTAAATTTTTTACCTATCCACAGCGCTCCTCGGTGACACAAGCAACTAGACCGAAATGCTGCCGTCCTATAGTGAGCATTACTGATGGGCTGATAAATGAAGATAAAGTTGAAAATGAAGATAAAGTTCAGGACCTAAGGTTGGCATCCAACTTAGACAAAATCCTCAAAAAGGCCCAGCAGAGGATGTACTTTCTCCGCCAGCTTAAGAAATTCAACCTGCCTCAGGAACTGCTGATTCAGTTCTACACTGCAATAATCCAGCCTGTCTTCTGCACATCCACCACTGTCTGGTTTGGTTTGGCTACCAAACAGGACAGGGACAGGCTACAATGGACAGTTAGTTCTGCAGAGAAAATCATGACTTCATACCCGCCCTCCAATCAGGACTTATACACCTCCAGACTCAGTAAAAAGGCAGGCCACATCACTGCAGACCCATCACACCCTCGTCACAACCTGTTCCAACTCCTCCCCTCTGGCAGGCACCATAGAGCACTGTACCCCAAAACAACCAGATATAAACAGTTTCTTTCCGCAGGCTGTCATTCAAATGAATACTTAACACTGTCAATAAATGCAACCATTTTGTATATACTGTCCTTTACATTGTACATATAATGGTACGCTTTGTCATGTCCATCTTCCTCGGGCATATATGCAAGTAACCTGCTAACACCTATTTCAGCATCTCTGATATATTCTCTGCCCCACTGAGTTTATCACCTTTTATTTCACCTGTATATAGTCAATCCTTGTGTATATATCCGAAGATTGTTGTGTTGTAGTGTTGTTATTCTATGTTAAGTACACAGAGAGCCATGAAACCACAGTCAAATTCCATGTAGTGCAAACCTACATGGCCAATAAAAATATCCATCCATCCATTATCCAAACCGCTTATCCTACTCAGGGTCGCAGGGATGCTAGAGCCTATCTCAGCAGTCACTGGGAAAAATTGTGACACTTCACCTTAAAAACCATGTGCAGTCCTTTTCCTTTGCGGTGATATTCTGAACAAGTGACAGTTTTACAAAAGGAAAAATTAAATGAATTGAACCAACCTCTTGGCAGTCTCTGCTCTTTTCGTCCTCTCCCCAAGCCTCTCATCTTTTGTTTCCTTTCTCTCATCTGTCTCTAGTGGACTGACAGTAGCAGAAAAGTCCTTCAGGCCTGAAACCTTATCTGAGAGCTTGGGAGAGTAAACCAGACTGCAATCAATGGGACTGTGTCTTGAACGAATAAATCATGTACTAAATGAACAAGTAAGTGGATTAATAAATAGATTAATAGATCAAGAATAGTCACGGCTCTCTCCACAATGAAAGATCAAAATGAACTTTTTTTTAATTAAAAGAAATATTAGGATTTGTGGTGAACCCTGAGAAACAGGGAATAAGCCAAAAGAAGATTAGGCTTTCTATCGGACGTGAGATTATAAGGTTTTACTGTACCTTTCTATTGTCTGTAGAAGATGAAGCCTCATCTACATGCTCACTGACCTCAGACTCCTGCAGAAACACACACACACACACACACACACACACACACACACACACACACACACACACACACACACACACACACACACACACACACACAATGAAAAGGCAAAAAAATTGCATAAACATGTGTAAAAACATGCACATCACAGATGATGTTTTCACAAGCCAGTATTAGCAAGTGGAATGCATGCAAACAAACACAAAACTACTGAGAAAGCAGGCATTTTGGTCATCAGTCAGGTGAGTAAACAATATATAAAATCTGCAACCAGAGCAAGCAGACTCAGTGGGAGGAGGGGGAATGCTGAATGATAGACTTGGTCCTGTGTCTAGCTGAAAATCTCTAGGCCTAAAACAGTATCTGCTCTAAAAGCATAAATGGCTGCAAAAGCCTGCACGCTGGTGGAAGGCAGGGTCAACAAGGCACCAGGAGTAACCAGAACTCTCCAATCCAGT
This sequence comes from Lampris incognitus, assembly GCF_029633865.1. Taxonomy (NCBI): domain Eukaryota; kingdom Metazoa; phylum Chordata; class Actinopteri; order Lampriformes; family Lampridae; genus Lampris; species Lampris incognitus. The sequence goes on from NC_079217.1 coordinate 38,428,599, forward strand.
CCTCAGGGGCTCGAATGGGTTGCTTTGGACTCTGACTGACACTCGAATGTGATGGGATGATCCAGGTAAGATGTGGGAATCATGATGGATGCGACAGCCCCTAAGGCAGTGGAGTTGGATTTGGGGAAAGCGGGGTGTGGACCCTTGCATGTGTGCAGAAGTTGGGTGATGGGTGATGGAGGGGAGGGGAAGTAGCTGCACGCAGGGAGGCTAGGGTCACACAGCCACAGTAAACCAAACCCTACCTCTGCTGGAAGTGGGTATTTTTGGGTCACAGGCTTGGTCCTGCCTGTGAACTGTGTTTTTTCTTTTTCGTCAGATGTATAATGTTTGTGAAACATCGCCATCCTCTGGGTCAGCTTGGCAGATGTGAGGTCGACTGTGCATTTCTCCAGAAATTTGTCCTCACTCTCAGATGCTATTTGGGGTGTCTGGTCAGAATTGTTTCCTTTTTTGTCTCCTGTACCTCCACCCGATTCCCTTCCTTCACTCCAAACACACCTCTCTACCGCCTCCTCGTCACTCTCCTCCCCATCTTCCGTCATTTGCTTTTGGCTCAGAGAGCATCTCTCCAAATCTTCATCACTCTCACCATTATCCTCATCCTCCACCTTTTCTTTCTCTTGCCCTTCCTCCTCAATAACTATACACCTTTCCACCTCTTCCTTCTCACTTTCCTCCCCTCCACTCTCGCCATCGGCACACCTCTCAGGTGCCTCATACTCTTCATGGCTTTCTTCCTGCCCCAGCTCGAACTCATCAACTTCCTCTTTTCCAAAACTTCTCTCTACCACTTTGCCACTCTCATCCACCAGCTCCCCTGAGGGAGACTCCTCCCTGTCCCTGGAAATAGGTTTCTGCATTTTACCCTTCTTTTCATCAAAACCTCTCTCTACCGCTATTTCCCTCTCCTCCTCCTCTCCCTCCTCTCCCTGCTCTCCCTGCTCCTCAATGTCTTCCTCTATTTCCTGTGAATCTTCCGTGACCCTGACATCCTCCTCTGCAGACCTCTCAACAACTTCCTCACTTTCCTCCCCTCCACTCTCGCCATCGGCACACCTCTCAGGTGTCTCGTACTCTTCTTGCCTTTCCTCCTGCCCTAGCTCCAACTCATCAACTTCCTCTTTTCCAAAACTTCTCTCTACTGCTTTGCTGCTCTCATCCATCAGCTCCCCTGAGGGAGACTCCTCCCTGTCCCTGGAAATAAGTTTCTCTATTTGACCCTGCTTTTCATCAAAACCTCTCTCCACTGCTATCTCACTCTCCTCCTCCTCTCCCTCCTTTACCTGCTCCTCAATGTCTTCCTCTATTTCCTGTGAATCTTCCTTGACCCTGACATCCTCCTCTGCAGACCTCTCAACAACTTCCTCACTGTCCCCAAGTACCTTGTTCTTCGTCTCTCTGCTTTCCTCTTCCCACCCTTCCACTATTTCGTCACTCACCTGCTCTTCATCTCCCTCTTCTTCCTCCCTGCCTTTGACATGTTCCTCAGCTATCTCGACACTCTCTCCCGCCTCCCTCTTGCTTTGTATGCACCCCTCTGCCTCTCCTTCCTCCCCTCCCTCGTTCTCTGTCTTGCCTTTCTCCTTCCTGGCTTCACTTTGTTCTGCCCCCAACTCTTCCCCACCTCCTTTCTCTTCTCCATCCTCTCCCGAAACCAACTCCTCTCCTTCTGCTCCTTCGACCTCCAATTCGATCCCTCCATTCCCTTCACTCACCTCTCCCACATCTCTTTCCTCCACTCCACCATCTCCCTGAACAACCTCCCCTCCCACTCCGCTTTCCTCCTCCACTTCCTCCTCCTCTTCTTCCAGGGTGGTGGGCCCTGCCCCCTCCATGCTGTCACAGTCCCTGCTGCCCAAAAGGGTTGACAGATGCAGGTGTCTGCCCGGGCGTGAGTCCTTGTTAAGGGCAGGGGTTTGGACAAAAAGACCACCAATCCCACACAGACATGGGAGGGAAGGCGTGCGGAGACAGAGTGAGTGGGAAGGGGAGAGAAGGGAGAGGAAGTGAGAAGAGGAAGGTGGACAAGTGAGAGATGGGGGTGGGGGGAATTTATTTTTCCAATTGCATGCAAAATCAAATTATCGTGCACCTTGCAGGGCCAAAATCAGCTACGTTAGACAAAAAAAAAACAGTGAGAGTGATGGCACATAATTAAATCACACATACACTGAAGCATACACATGCATGCATGTACACTACCGTTCAAAAGTTTGGGATCACCCAAACAATTTTGTGTTTTCCATGAAAAGTCACACTTATTCACCACCATATGTTGTGAAATGAATAGAAAATAGAGTCAAGACATTGACAAGGTTAGAAATAATGATTTGTATTTGAAATAAGATTTTTTTTACATCAAACTTTGCTTTCGTCAAAGAATCCTCCATTTGCAGCAATTACAGCATTGCAGACCTTTGGCATTCTAGCTGTTAATTTGTTGAGGTAATCTGGAGAAATTGCACCCCACGCTTCCAGAAGCAGCTCCCACAAGTTGGATTGGTTGGATGGGCACTTCTTTGAGCAGATTGAGTTTCTGGAGCATCACATTTGTGGGGTCAATTAAACGCTCAAAATGGCCAGAAAAAGAGAACTTTCATCTGAAACTCGACAGTCTATTCTTGTTCTTAGAAATGAAGGCTATTCCATGCGAGAAATTGCTAAGAAATTGAAGATTTCCTACACCGGTGTGTACTACTCCCTTCAGAGGACAGCACAAACAGGCTCTAACCAGAGTAGAAAAAGAAGTGGGAGGCCGCGTTGCACAACTGAGCAAGAAGATAAGTACATTAGAGTCTCTAGTTTGAGAAACAGACGCCTCACAGGTCCCCAACTGGCATCTTCATTAAATAGTACCTGTTAGAGCCTGTTTGTGCTGTCCTCTGAAGGGAGTAGTACACACCGGTGTAGGAAATCTTCAATTTCTTAGCAATTTCTCGCATGGAATAGCCTTCATTTCTAAGAACAAGAATAGACTGTCGAGTTTCAGATGAAAGTTCTCTTTTTCTGGCCATTTTGAGCGTTTAATTGACCCCACAAATGTGATGCTCCAGAAACTCAATCTGCTCAAAGAAGTGCCCATCCAACCAATCCAACTTGTGGGAGCTGCTTCTGGAAGCGTGGGGTGCAATTTCTCCAGATTACCTCAACAAATTAACAGCTAGAATGCCAAAGGTCTGCAATGCTGTAATTGCTGCAAATGGAGGATTCTTTGACGAAAGCAAAGTTTGATGTAAAAAAAATCTTATTTCAAATACAAATCATTATTTCTAACCTTGTCAATGTCTTGACTCTATTTTCTATTCATTTCACAACATATGGTGGTGAATAAGTGTGACTTTTCATGGAAAACACAAAATTGTTTGGGTGATCCCAAACTTTTGAACGGTAGTGTACATGCTGCAAACATATTCTCTCTCTTTCTTTAATGGACAGATGTATGATGTGTCGGTTCAGTGTTTCCCCTACATAGATGTAGCAACAGTGCAGCACTACTGCTAAATCCATCCCAACGCCACTAGGAAATTTCTAAAAGCTTTATAAGCCCAAAAAGGGAACAAACAAACATTTAGATCTACTTTCTCTCCATCTCCCTTTTGTTAAGGAATTGTTCCATGTGTGATGACAGGTCTGTGAGCAGTTTGCTCATTCTGAAAGATGGTGGGAGAGTTAGATTCTGGTGCATTGTAAAGGGGAAAACTAGTCAATTTTTGGTGGCGATGACAACATGCTGCCGCTGTCTGAATCAGACGGCGAAGCAGTAACAGTGACAGCAGGTAGAGGGCAGGACAAACAGGACGACACAGTAACGGCCCTGGCCATAGGACAGATCCCAGCATCTACACAAAGATATCCCGGGTCATGGTGCAAATGCAAAAAAAAAAGGTCAAAAGGTAAGAGGTCAACACAGATCAAAGAGCAGGAACATCACACGGTTTAGGAGTTTTGATTTTTTTTAAACAAGGAGAAAACCACAGTTTACTGCTACACTCAGAAAATATACAGATGGTTAGGGCTGTCCCAAATATGAAAAACTAAAAATTGCTTGTCTTGAGGTTTTTGTTGACCAATGTAGAAATCCATTCAATATAATTTATTTTTTTCCCATTCACAAACTGTGATCTCAAAATCAATACAATCAAGGTTGCGCAGTTAGATGATAAAAAACCCTAAAATTTTTTAAAACTGATGACTACGGTTTCTGAATTCTAAGATGCTGAGATCTTTAAGCAGGAGGAAAGGTACCTCAGACTTCTTTCTACGGTATTCTGTTGATGTGCATAATCCCTGGTATAAAAATATAAACAGCATTCACTAACTCATATTTCTACAGTGCCAAACATCTAGATTTTTTGGTCATTTATGAAACAAGAAAGAAACAAGAAACCAGTCATAGTAGGCTACACTAAAAATGTCCTAATCAAGTAACATTGGTGGAGACATCTGTTAAGGGGGCTGACTATTGGAACAGCCCGCCAAAACAATTTGGTATGGTACACTCTACAAATTTACATGTTACACTGAGTGGTACAGAGTTGGCGGACAGGTCATGCTTTTGACAGTTATAACATAATCACAAAAAAGTAATGAAAAAGAAACAAAGAGAACAAGAAATTGCCTCACAGGAGTATAGCAGGGAGTAGCTGTGGAAGAGGTTGGTGTGTTTTTGTGTGTGTGTCTCTACCTGCCGGGACGGTGGCTCCGGGCTGTGGTCTCCAGACAGGACCAGATCCTGGAGTTCTGGCTCAGTCCTCTCCTCTGCTGGAAGTCCACCACTAGCCTCGCTGTTCTAAGAGACATGTATGCATATGTATTAATATGCACACACACACACACACACACACACACACACACACACACACACACACACACACACACACACACACACATACAGTATTCTTCTTCTGCATTGCACTTATTCTTTTCTCTTCATTTGCAATCATTTTTGTTTCTTAACCCCCCCACCACCACCACTCGCTCGCTCTTTTTTGGATCTACTGTTGGAACAGCAAATGAGGACTCTGTTACAAAAGACTGTTAGCTCCACATCTATTGTGTTGTCTACCTCATACTGCAGGCCTCCTCCCAGGGCATCCAGGTCCAGGTGGAGATTCTTTAGCAGTCTGGCTGAACCGCGAGTACTGGGCTGAAAAAAGGGACGGTATCAACTCAATAACATGCTGAGCTATCCACTGCAGCAGCTCGCCTCTTTTTAACATTGTCACTCTTGTAGTCGAGTTACATCATACCTCAGTCTCTGACATTTTGCCATCATTGTTGTCATCGTCATCTAAGCCAGGCAGAGAGGGAGAAACCCTCTCCTCCTGCCTACTGCTTAAAACGCTAGATCCTCCACTGCTCCGAGGACCCTAGCAAATAAAAGAAGCACACGTGAGAACTTTATCGCAACACATCCAAAGCTTAGGGAGGTCGATCCCCATTGGGACTTACTAAAGGAGTCCTATTCTAAATAAACTTGACTTTTTCTTGCCCCTCCATAAGTGAACTCCTAAACTGTTATGTCCTGCTATAGTTTCCATATCTAAAAATTGCAAGATGTTTTGGTTTTGCATTATTAGTGATTTCATAACTGGGAACATTTGAATGCTCGAACTGCTCCAACCAATTATCGTCAACCTACCGTGAGTCCAACCATTGGACAACTCCCGTCAGTCCAAGCCCACCTACCAAAAGCAGGGCATTTTTTCTGTGTGGAGAAGGAGGCTGTTCAATGAAAATTAACTGATTTCGAATTTTTTATATTACCCTGTTGTAGATTGTGTTCCCCTCAAATGTGATTTTTGGATTTAAAAACACTGGTTGTTCCCACACCTGCTTCACATTTTTACATTCATACTGCACACATTTCACAAACTCTCCCCACGCTTCCAACACCTCCTCGTAAAACTCAGACACTCCACTCGACATACATTTCTTCATTTGCACATACACGCCACTCTCCCCACACTCTCCATATTTATAAATTGTCTCTCTTAAAAACACCTTCCATATATGATCACTCTTGTTTCTTAAATATCTAACCATCATTTTCACCCGAAGTGCTTTCTTTTTCACCCCTACATTGATTAACTTCAACCCACCATCTTCATAGTCATTTTCCATCACCTCCTTTGCTATCCTAACTCCCTTCCCATCCCACAGAAAATCACTCACCATTCTTTCCATCTCCTTCAACACTCTCTCAGGCACATCCAACACATTCATTGCATACACAATCATACTCATAACTAATCCATTCACAACCACCACCGTTCCTTTCAGCTTCAACCCTCTAAGTTTCCAAAACCCCAATGTCTTCCTAACCTTAGTCAGTATCTCTTCATACGGTGTATCTCTCCCTTCCTTATCCTCAAGTCCTAAATTCACACCTAACACCCTGAAAAAAGGAACTCGGCGTTCAGAGGAAGGATTAGTCAAAAAAAGAATCTGATTGATGGAGAGGACAAACACAAATAACCACTGGTGTAGCTTTTCCTCATGTGAGAGCACTGAAAGAAGTGACATAATTACTTTCACTGCCAGAAGGGGGAGACAAAACTTCACCACTGTAGGTTTAAATGGGGGGGGGGGGGCACTTATGTGAAGAGACCACACGGGGTAGGCTGTGTGATTCAAAATTAGAACTGCACTAACAGGCACCATACATGTGGTATGAGTGATACCACATATCACTACAAGAATGGTTTAAGGTGTAATGTTATGTTTATATCCACTCTTAAAGGAGTGACTGTAAACTCTGTGAACACACACACCAGGTGCCTATTATGACATTGAGCTCTTACCCCTAGGGATGTCTTGAGGGGCTCCAGCCCCCCGGGGTTGCCAAGGGAACCCCGGAGGGCGGGGGTAGATCCAGGCAGAGGACCGAGCCCAGGAGCATCCAGACCTCTCAAAGGAGCCAGGCTACCCAAAGAGGATGGCAGTGGTCCCAAGGTCAAACTCAGAGGCTAGAAGCGGGGAAAAATAGTCAGGTGAGCAAACACACAAACGGTGGATAGTGTAAGATGAAGAACTAAGATGTATTTATATATGGATATGAAATTGTTCCATACAGGATCTCAAAGGATTTCATAGTACCTAAACGTTGTACACAATGAAAGGAATTACTTTAGTCACATATTTTATAACACATTTTTTGGGGACATGGTATCATCCCTAGAGACATGTAACTATTCAATCTCCAAAATATTTTCAGCCAAGTCCTAACAGCGACAAATCCCGAAGATTAGCATACTGACATCTTTTGTGATAATGGTGACTGAATAGATGTTTAGTCACTCCAAATCCTAGAGATATACACTACCGTTCAAAGTTTGGGATCACCCAAACAATTTTGTGTTTTCCATGAAAAGTCACACTTATTCACCACCATATGTTGTGAAATGAATAGAAAATAGAGTCAAGACATTGACAAGGTTAGAAATAATGATTTGTATTTGAAATAAGATTTTTTTTTACATCAAACTTTGCTTTCGTCAAAGAATCCTCCATTTGCAGCAATTACAGCATTGCAGACCTTTGGCATTCTAGCTGTTAATTTGTTGAGGTAATCTGGAGAAATTGCACCCCACGCTTCCAGAAGCAGCTCCCACAAGTTGGATTGGTTGGATGGGCACTTCTTGCGTACCATACGGTCAAGCTGCTCCCACAACAGCTCAATGGGGTTCAGATCTGGTGACTGCGCTGGCCACTCCATTATCGATAGAATACCAGCTGCCTGCTTCTGCTCTAAATAGTTCTTGCACAATTTGGAGGTGTGTTTAGGGTCATTGTCCTGTTGTAGGATGAAATTGGCTCCAATCAAGCGCTGTCCACTGGGTATGGCATGGCGTTGCAAAATGGAGTGATAGCCTTCCTTATTCAGAATCCCTTTTACCCTGTACAAATCTCCCACCTTACCAGCACCAAAGCAACCCCAGACCATCACATTACCTCCACCATGCTTAACAGATGGCGTCAGGCATTCTTCCAGCATCTTTTCATTTGTTCTGCGTCTCACAAACGTTCTTCTTTGTGATCCAAACACCTCAAACTTGGATTCATCCGTCCACAACACTTTTTTCCAGTCTTCCTCTATCCAATGTCTGTGTTCTTTTGCCCATCTTAATCTTTTTCTTTTATTGGTCAGTCTCAGATATGGCTTTTTCTTTGCCACTCTGCCCTGAAGCCCAGAATCCCACAGCCACCTCTTCACTGTAGATGTGGACACTGGTGTTTTGCGGGTACTATTTAATGAAGATGCCAGTTGGGGACCTGTGAGGCGTCTGTTTCTCAAACTAGAGACTCTAATGTACTTATCTTCTTGCTCAGTTGTGCAACGCGGCCTCCCACTTCTTTTTCTACTCTGGTTAGAGCCTGTTTGTGCTGTCCTCTGAAGGGAGTAGTACACACCGGTGTAGGAAATCTTCAATTTCTTAGCAATTTCTCGCATGGAATAGCCTTCATTTCTAAGAACAAGAATAGACTGTCGAGTTTCAGATGAAAGTTCTCTTTTTCTGGCCATTTTGAGCGTTTAATTGACCCCACAAATGTGATGCTCCAGAAACTCAAATCTGCTCAAAGGAAGGTCAGTTTTGTAGCTTCTGTAACGAGCTAAACTGTTTTCAGATGTGTGAACATGATTGCACAAGGGTTTTCTAATCATCAATTAGCCTTCTGAGCCAATGAGCAAACACATTGTACCATTAGAACACTGGAGTGATAGTTGCTTGAAATGGGCCTCTATACACCTATGTAGAGGCCCATGTACCCTATGTGCCTATGTACCACATTAGCAATGTATAGAGTGTATTTCTTTAAAGTTAAGACTAGTTTAAAGTTATCTTCATTGAAAAGTACAGTGCTTTTCCTTCAAAAATATGGACATTTCAATGTGATCCCAAACTTTTGAACGGTAGTGTATTTTAAATGAAACTGTAGCCATTAATGAGTCAACACCTTTGCTATCACCATATCAAAAATACACACATGTGAACCAGGGTTTTAACTATTAATGTTGTGGGTCAGTTGGAAAAAAATTTCTACAAGCTTGGTCTGCCATAACTCTTTGTTGGCCATAACAAATATTCAGCTACTTCAAACTCACTACTACCTGCCTCATTTAGCATTTTGTTGTAATGGAGATATAAAACATGATGCGCCACATCAATTTTCTTGGAAGAATCCAACCCAACATTAAATGAGAAACTACGAGAGGGTTTATGAATTACATATCCATGGATTAGCAAATGTTTTAATAAGCCAATGACAGCAAATAACTAAGGGGACACTTGTTTGCATGTAAATCTTCAGGATTATAGTTTTAAAGACATCGAACAAATGTTGATGATGTCTCCATTTGTGACAAGTCACTCCAATTTTTAACATTTTTAACATGCTTTCAGCTTTCAATCTTCTTTGAGGAAAGCATATCTCTCTCTCTCTCTCTCTCTCTCTCTCTCTCTCTCTCTCTCTCTCTCTCTCTCTCTCTCTCGCTCTCTCTTCGAACTTTCTGAAATTCCTACTCAACCTTATCTCAGCTGTCCATCGACATTTTCTCTGACCTCCTCTCCTGACTAAATTTAAGAGAGCGGCTGCTGGAGGCACAGTTGAGGCAACAGTGAAAAAGTCACAGAGCAGAGAGCAGCCGAGGTGGGCTCTCCCTCTCTCTGCTTATCTCTCAGTATTGCTTTTCCATCAAGTCCTGTCCCAGCTGTTCAAACACAAGCTCTCCTGTCTCTTCCCTCTCAGGCCATTCAGATGAAAGGACCTAGGTGACCAGGAAGGGACCGAAAGCAGAATGTAGGGCAGGCTGTGGAGTGTACATAGCACACAGGAGAAAACATGGAACACCTGATCGTTGGACTTCACTTAAGCAAATGAGGAAACTAGGGAGGAGGGGGCGAGAGCGCAGGTATGGGGGGAGTCAAAGGACCTTGAACCCAAATGGGACCAAAGTGGCAGTGGACTGGTGAGTCGAGGATTCAAGCTGAACACAAGAAATGGACAGCATTGAGAGGCAGGTGTGAACGCAGTGGCACACCTGATGGATAGAGATGAGGAAAATGGTCCCACTCCCAGTCATTTCCATCAAGTAGAACACCTTTTCTCACTCCATCCATCCTCCTCTTGCTCTTGCACTCTAGACAACATGCCAAAGGTGTTGAGAGGTGAAAGAATGAGGGTATAGAGAACAGGTTTCTCTCTTCTGCTCTCATCCAGTTCATCCTGCCCATCTTCCCCTTTCATCTTTCCCACTACCTCTCTCGAACAGTTTTCCCTCTGTGCCTGTCTCTTCAACATCCCACTCTCCTCTTCATCTGCTGCTGCCTTTGGCCTTTCCTGCTGTTGATCCATTTACAGAACCTCCAATAGTGCACTCTCTTCTCCATTTTTTTGTCCTATAGCACTGACTCCCCTGACTGTTACTCCAACAGCAACTCAAAATCTGTCTCCTAAATCTACTTCTTTCACCCTTTTCTTTTCTATCGCTCTTTCTTTTAACTCTGCTTCAATCATCAGCACCTCCCCATCTGCTTCTCTTTCCTCCACCTCTTAGTTCTCCTCTGAGCTTTCATATTCCCTCAAACACCATCCCCTCTTCCATCTCTCCCTCCTCAAACTCACTCCTGGGAATGCTAGCTCCTGTCTGCAGTTGGAAGTCTGGAGATGCTGAAGCCAAGGCAAGGCCTTTTCACCTTAGGATGAGGTGGAAAAAATGATGGGTCAATGTCTGCTAGGATATTTTCTTGGTCTAAGGGAAAAGATAGGTAAGAAGGACTGCTGCACCATTGGGGTGGGGAGAGGATGAGGTATGGGTAGACTGTCTAGATGGGGAGGAGGAGGAAGTGGAATATGAGGAGGCGGTCACTGACTGCCCATCTGCTTTGCATTTATTCATTTTTGAGTTTTTTCCCTCCACCTACACACTATTCAAAGGATAAGAGGAAGCTTGATCACACAGAAACAGATTAAGTTAGTTAAATTAAACATTTAGTAAACTGTATTTGAATTAAACAATTCAAATACAGACAAGTGAGTCAGCCCTCTTGCTTCACTGATAAATATTCTAAATAGGTTTCATTATGCCATCTCCCAGATGACTGCGCTCTTGAAAACAAATGGCTAGCTAACTAGCTGACATTGACCAGCTAAAAGGCATCTGATGTAAATGGTAATTTCTCCTCATTCAAACAGTAATTTCCCAACATGCTTTGGTGACTCAGTGAAATAGCGATGCATTTTTGACTTAAGGGGCATTTTTTTTCCACATCAGTGAACAACTTACAACTAAAACCACCTGCCTAATATTGTGTAGGTCCCCCTTGTGCCGCCAAAACAGCTCTGACCCATCGAGGCATGGACTCCACAGGACCTTTGAATGTGTCTTCTGGTATCTGGCATCAAGATGTTAGCAGCAGATCCTTTTAAGTCCTGCAGTTATGAGGTGGGGCCTCCATGGATCGAAATTGTTTTTCCAGCACATCCCACAGATGCTTGATCAGATTGAGATCTGGGGAATCTGAAGGTCAAGGCAACACCTTGAACTCTTTGTCATGTTCCTCAAACCATTCCTGAACAATTTTTGCAGTGTGGCAGGGCACATCATCCTGCTGAAAGAGGCCACTGCCATCAGGGAATACTGTTGCCCTGAAGGGGTTTACTTGGTCTGCAACAGTTTTTAGGTAGGTGGTACATGTCAAAGTGACATCTACATAAATGCCTGGACCCAAGGTTTTCCAGCTGACCATTGCCCATAGCATCACATTGCCTTCACCAGCTTGCCTTCTTCCCATAGTGCATCCATCTCTTCCCCAGGTAAACGATTTATCAGACCAGGCCAACTTCTTCCACCGCTCCAAGATGCAATTCTGAGGCTCATGTGCTCATTGTAGGCACTTTCGGCAGTGGACAGGAGTCACCATGAGTACTCTAACCTGTCTGCGACTACACAACCCCATATGCAGCAAGCTGCAATCCACTATGTGACCTGACACCTGTCTATCTATCATAGACAGCATTAACTTTTTCAGCAATTTGAGCTACAGTTACTTTTCTGTGGGATCGGACCAGACAGGGTAGCCTTCACTCCCCATGCGTATCAATGAGCCTTGGGCACCCATGACCCTATCGCCGGTTCACCAGTTGTCCTCCATTGGATCACTTTTGGTAGGTGCTGACCACTGTATACCGGGAACACCCCACAAGACCTGCCGTTTTGACCCAGTCGTCTAGCCATCACAATTTGGCCCTTGTCAAAGTCGCTCAGATCCTTATGCTTGCCCATTTTTCCTGCTTCCAACACATCAACTTCAAGAACTGACTGTTCACTTGCTGCTTTATATATCCCACCTCTTGTCAGGTGCTATTGTAATGAGACAATCAATGTTATTCGCCTATCTGTCAGTGGTTTTAAAGTTTTAGCTGATCAGTGTATATAAAATAAAAAAGTGGTAGAATTTACCAAAGACAACTAAGTGAATAGTACTACAGTGGAGTGAACAAATACTATCCAAAAGAAAGCACACTCAAGCACAGTCTAGTCCACTTCTAAATGATTGTAAACAGCAAAACTCAAAATGTATCACCCATCCTCAGAGAGCCTATGTGATGTAACCATTGTCTTTACAGCCCATCAAAAACTCAATCACTCACTCCAGTGTTTAACGGCTCCTTTTTTTTCTCCTTCTTTTCCTTCTTCTCTTTTTTTTTCTTCTTCTCCTTGTCCTTTTTCCCCCCTGGACCTCCTGAAACGGCGGCCGTGAGCTGGACCCGCTCACGCTCCTGGACCACAAGGCTGCGGTAGTGCTCATCACAAGGATGATCCCAGGTGGACTGACCAGTGGAGAAATTAAAGTAATACAGATCCCCTGTCACATCCTGGCTGTGAGAGAAGGAGAGGGTGAACAGGAAGGGGTCAGTTCAGTACTTCAAGTAGGCCCAGAGAAGTGGAACAGAAGAGGGATGGATGGATAGGTGGGTGGGTAGGCAAAAGAAAAAATGTTACTGCTGCATGTATAGCTAGCTTTCACTTGAAAACAAATGCTAAACCAGGTGGTCGCTAAGGTTAAACCTTGCCTGAAAGCAGATGTTAAGAAATTGTCTGTGTTGCACAGTGCAATTAATGAAATCATCTATATTTGGAAGAATTTTGTGACACTAGCAGTATGGATATTCTCTTTTTGCTTTCACTTGAGGATATTATTTAGTTTTACCATCCAACCAGTCACTACACTGATTTCACTGATTAACATACCTCCAACCAAAAAGGACAGAGAAATCAGTGAAATCAGCTGGTGTATTGTCTGGTTGGAAGAAAAAACAGTATACTTTCATCTCAGCCCTCCATGGCACATGGTTGCCCAGGTCCGCTCTACAGGGAGGTCATACTGTAGGGTCAGCTACAGAGCAGTGGTTCTGCAGAAGCTGGTGGTGGTTGAGTATCATTGGTCAGTAAAACTTTTAACAGGATAGAGGCTCACAGACACTGGTCTCACTTTGCTCAAAGAACCCCAGTCCATCAGTTGAAGGATGATCTGTCTAATCACTAGGATACCCTGCTGCCCTAGTGTGGTTGCACAGAAAAATAATTTAAACTCACACATATGTCTGGAGTGCTACATTTGTCAGAATTAATCTTACAAAATCTTGCTATGGCATCCTCTTCAATATACTTTTATTGACTTTTGCAAGTTTTGCAGAATCAACATTCAAATTCAAATCTCTTTAATCTGACATCTGGCTACAAAAGCTGACAATGTTGTATTACTGTGTTGTCATCTGTGTTAAGCATGCAGTCCTACTGCAGCTGACTTCTCCTTAGATATGTTTAGCAGGTTGCTATGGGGTTCATGGTTCAGGTCTCAAGAGTTGTCCTTCACTTTTTATTGTTTTCAAGGCCACAAGACCTTGAGTTACATTCAAACAAACTGACGTAAACCACACTTCCTGGGGTATTAGACATCGATGGAACATTTAAGTTCTATGTAGCCCTGCAAAATAGCTAATGAAATGGGAACGAAAGACTTATTGATGATCAGACTGTTTAGAAATCATCATTTAAAGATCAAAGTCCCAAGCAAAACATAACAATAAGCATAATCCCTCTTGATCTAAGTTTCATATTTACAGTTGCTAACTTGTACTTCCATACATCTCCACAACACATCATAATTAACAACTATGGTCTAGAGCAGGGGTGGGTAATCTTATCCAGAAAGGGCCGGTGTGGGTGAAGGTTTTTGTTCCAACCAAGCAATTACACACCTGTGTCTCCTAATTAAGTTCCTCAGCAATGACTCTACTGGTCGATTGCCCTCCCCCTGTCTAAAGCCTTCTATTTTCGAGATGTTGGACTGAGGGTGGACGAGCTGTCAGGGCCTCAATTCCTATTCTCCCTCCTTACCAGGGTTTCCACTCACGAGGCAGCGGAGCAACAATGCCCTCCCTTGCCAGCCACAACAGCTCTGGCTCACTGTCAGGATCCATGCCAATCTCTCTCGCATACTCGTGGATTTCTGGGGAAAGAATGAGATATAAAGAAAGAGAGGGGAAAAAGATAAATGACAAAATAAGCAAAGAGTGGAGAATGTCTTTATGCATGCTCAATAATCCAGGTAAGAAAATCAAAGTTCAATCAGTTCATCTGGATACAACCTTTATTGACAGATACATTTCATCACTCATCTAAGTGACCGCTTCATTCTAAACTGACTTCAGGTATCCCACCTTTATAAACTGTATTGTATGCAATTGCACTGTTTGTTTGGTTTTTTATTTTTGGATGACTCAACCTCCCCCCAGCTCCCCACACTTAACTGTGAGTCTGTGGAATCGCAATCATTTTCAAATATATTGTGGCGAGCTTGCATGGAGTAATGGATGAGACACAAGCTTTCTCTTAATGTCAAACCTGCATCCCATACAGCGCATGATTAATAGGAGTGGCTTTTATTTTGACACCTCTTAACATTTAACAAAATAAACATTACAATGACCCCCCCCCCGAGGTCACAACCGGCGATGTCAGTCTAAGTCATGGTCCTAAGGTCAGTCAGTGAGTAAACAGTCCTCTAGCCTGTCCGAGTCAAACCCCCAAATAAACAAGATAAATAACAACAATTAACACATGAACACCACATCACTGAAACAACAATTCAAACTCGAACATTAATAATCCCATGAGCCCTTGCACTCCCCCAGCACAGAACCATCGACAGTCAGAGCAACCGCCTCCTCTGGTTGCTACATAGCGCCCCCCCCCCCCATCTGAGGCTGACCCCATCACCCAATACATAGTCCCTTAAAAGCTCAGGGTGCCATCACTGTTGAACAGGCTGCCTGGGGCTCACAGGAAGTGCAACTGGGGTGCTGCTGTCACCCCCCTCCCCAACAACAGGCAGTGCAAGTGGGTGGTATCGGGAGAGTCTGTCCTGGTGCAGCACCACCATGTGTCCCCGGCCAGACATGCGCACCCAGTACACCAACCACACAACCTCAAATAGTCAGCCCACGACCTCACCAGGCCCCCGCCAGTGACTGCGAAGCTTGGGGGAAATCCCCTTCTTGCAAACAGGACAATACACCCATACTTTGTCCCCTGGCATGAAGGCCTGCCCAAGGCCCCGTGTCATAGGTTCTCTTCTGTTGCACTCCAGAGTTGGCCTGGGCCCGGCGGGTGTAGTCGTGGATCACCTGCAGGCAATCCCTCAGTCTCCGGGAGTAGTCCATTTCTTTTCCTCCCGCAATCTCAGGCTCGGGCAGGGCCCCGAACACCAAGTCTACCGGTGTTCAGAGCTCCTGCCCAAAAATGAGGGCAGCAGGCATGCACGAGCTGGACCCCTGGACAGCAGTCCGGTAGGACCGCAGGAACAGGGGCAGGTGGCAGTCCCAGTTCCGCTAGTGTAAGCTGGTGAAGATGGCCAGGATGTGGTTGAATTGCTCCACCAGGCTGTCGCTTTGAGGCTGGAGTGGTATTGTCCTTGTCTTGTTCATCCCCAGCAGCTGGCAGACCTCACTGAAGACCTGGGACTCAAAGTTCCACCCCTGGTCGCGGTGGAGCTTGGCAGGAACTCTGAAGCAGGCAAACATCTTCCCTCACCAGCCTCTCCGCTGTCATGGTGGCACTCTGATCCAGCACCACGTACACCTCTGGCCACTTCATGAAGTAATCCATAGCCACAAGGACATAGCAGTTGCAGGAGTCATGACGGGGAAAGGCCCAAGGATGTCTACCCCTACTCGCTCCATTGGGGCCTTCACCGAGTACTGCTACAGTGGGGTGCGGGAGTGCTGGATTGGTCCCTTCTGGGCAGTGCACGTGTAGCTCCACATCTCGTCGACAACCAGGCCATTAGAACTCGGCACTATAATTGATAACAAGCTGAACTTGGATTGTAATACCAATTTGCTATGCAAAAAAAGCCAGCAGCACCTGTTTTGTCTGAGGAAGCTGGCTAAGTTCGGTGGTCCCTGATGACTTTGCTCCACAGCTCTTTTATTGAGTTGGTTATTACTTTTTCTTTTATTGGTTGGTATGCCTCTCTCAATCTTAAACAGAAAAATGAACTAACAAAGGTGATCAACGTCTGCAGTAGTATCACAGGTACCCAACAGAAAAGTCTGTCTGATTTATATAATAAGCGGAAGATAAGGAAAGCAGAGTCCATCCTGTGTGTGACAGCACCAATCCCCTGCACGTAGAGTTTCAGACCTTGCCTTCTGGTTCCTGCTTCAAATACCCAGTAGTCAAAACCAATAGATAAAAACACTCCTTCATTCCCTCAGCCATTTCACTGCTAAACTCCAATAGTAAGAGGTAATACCAGCTCGACCTTGATAAACACTGTTAACACTGTTTACTGTTGCATTGCTTTTCGTTGGCTTTGTTCTCCTCACTACATGTTGTATTTGTTTGTATTTATTTGCCTTATGTGTTCTGTGGCGTGTTTGTGTATTCAAATGTTGCCATTTCTACACAACAATTGCCTCTCTGGGAACAAATAAAACCTACTTGACTTGACCCACCCCCTGAGTCAGTGAAGGGTGTTGGTGTTGCTGTAGTGCACTGCTCCCATCGAGCCATGGACCATCTGGAGAACCTGGGGACGGTGCACACGAGGCACCAATAGCTGCAGGAGGTCATTCCCTCATCCGGGAGCTTGCCACCTCCAGTACGCCAACCCATCATGGAGTTCAAAGTTGCCCCATTGAGAGTGGTAGGCCTTTACCTCGGGCCCCAGCGCTGACACCTCTATCCACCGCCCCATCTCCAGGCAGCCTCCCACCAGCACTAGGGTCACATCTGCCTCCTGCTGCTGCCTCATTTTTTGCCTGGTCAATGGGAACCACATCCCCTCGATGCTGGCAGTCTGGACGGCCACCACTGTTGGTGTCTTCTGGCCCTATTCCTCTTGCCACAGGCAGCAGTGGGACTCCAAGGGAGAGTGCGTCGGCATTGCCATAATGTCACCCCACCCTATGTTGGATTTTAAAGTCATACGAAAGGCCTCCAGCCATCAGGCCACCTGGCCCTCAGGATGCTTAAAGTTCAGGGGCCAGGTAAGTGAGGCATGGTCCGTGCAGATGAGGACATGGCTGCCATGCAAATATGGCTGGAAGTGCCATACTGCCAGGATCACTGCCAGCAGCTCATGTTGGGTGACGCAGTAGCTCTTTTACACCCAACTCAGGGCACAACTGAAGTAGGCCACGGCATGCTCCCAATCTCCTCCCCACTGGAAGAGGACAGCCCCAATCCACACATTGCTTGCATCAGTGTCCACGATGAAGAACTTTTGGGCATTGAGGTAGGCCAAGAGTGGGGCTTCGGTGAGAGCCACCTTGAGTCGGGTGAAGGCTGCAGCACAGGCATCATCCCAGTCGAAAGGTCAGCCCTTGTCGGTCAACTGGTAGAGTAGATTGGCGATGGTGGCGAACTCCCGGACGAAACGGTGGGAGTACGATGCCAGGCTTGCTTCGCAGCTCACCGACATTAGCTGGGGTTGGCCAGTCTCAAACTTAGCTGGGTCGGTGGCTATGCCACGTGCACTGACTACGTGGCCCAGGAACTTTGTCTTCCTTGTCAGCAGGTGACATTTTACGGGGTTCAGCCACAGCGCTGCCCAAGACATGACAGTAAGGACCTCACGCAGGTTGGACAGGGCTCCGTCGAAGTTGTTGGCATGTACCAACAGGTCGTCGAGGTACATGACAGAACGGCTCTGGGGTACGTCGACCAGCACTCTCTCCATTAGCCATTCAAATGTAGCTGATGTATTGCAGACTCCAAACAACATGATGCAGAACTGCCACAGACACTGCCCGATGGTGAAGGCAATGGTGAAAGATGGTGAAAGATGGTTAAGGCGGTCTTCGGTCTTGCGTCAGGGGCCAGCTCCACCTGCCAGTAGCCGCTGCGCAGGTCGAGGAAGCTGAACCAGCTGGACCCTGTGATGTGGTCAAGGGCGTCATCGATTCGAGGGAGCAGGTAAAAGTCCTTTTTTTGTGACAGCGTTAAGATGTCAATAGCCCACACAGAACCGCCATCTGCTGTCCTTCTTCCTCACCAAGACAGCTGGAGCTGCTCATGGACTGTCGGGAGGGCTCAATCACCTCGGTAGCAGCCATCTTGCGGATTTTGTCCTCTGGCGCTTAGCGAGGGCCAGCAGATGGGGGTGCAGACGGATGGACTAGGCAAGACCGGTCTTGTTGGATCAGCCCAGTCTGCCTGCAGTCTTCGTCTCTAGCAGTGAAAATGTCCGCATGCATATTCATCGAGGAGGCGTTTTTTAACTGGTGGCGCTGCTGTGGGTCAAGGCCATCGCTGCCGCACTGCCATATGTCATGTATGGCCTCAGTCATCTCAGCGGAGGGCAGGATGCCACGCTCAGCGGTCAGGGCTGAGACAGGTTGGGGTGGTGCAGGGCTACTGGTAGTGGGCGTGCTGGCGGGCAGCTTGGATGATGGCCTGGGCCACTGGGGTGGCAGCTGCTTGGTGATCGGCTCATTGGTCTTTGGGCCTGTTCTTCCCCTGACCGGACTGGAGCACCACGGTCTTCGTACTGAGGATGATGGTTGCCCCCAACACATTAACAAAGGGCTCCCCAGTGGGTCAGCAGGTCCAGGACGTGATGCACTGGTAGGTGAAATGGAAACCTCCCTGTTCATCTGCACCGATAACGTCGTCACGCTTCAGACCAAAATGGAGCAGCTGTCAGCTGAACTGGTAAGAGTGGACAATAAATGCGAAGATCTTGAGGTGAGATCACGGCGCAATAATGTAAGGATATTGGGAATTTCAAGGGCTCAACCATCTCCTCCACTGCAGCGGCTATCTCCACTCTGCTAAAAAGATGCTCTTAAACTTGAAAAAGAGCCCCTCTTGGACCGCACTCACCGCACTCTCCAGTCAAAGCCAAAACCAGGTGAGTGCCCTCGTCCCATAATCACTCGACTACATTATCACACGGACAGTGTCAATATCTTGCAGTGAGCCAGAGCCAAACAATGGATCAAGATTGGGGACATGTCTGTCTCTATCTTCCCCAATCACACTGCGAAGACTGCCCGCGCCGCCTTCAATGATATCCGACGCCAGCTCCGTGAGATTCCGGGGATACGTTTTGGTCTGCTATACCTGGCATGCCTCCGGGTTACATATAATGGTGCCGAGAAGGAGTTTAAGTCACCAGAAGATGCCAGCGCATTCATTAAGACACTGAGCAAGTAAAGTGAATTGAGGGAAAACATATAATGCTGATGATGTTACCATGCAGGTAGACAATTACTAACTCTTTACTCCATACAGTGCTGCTTGAAAGTTTGTGAACCCTCCAGACACGGTCACCGTTTTTGTAAAAAACATTAAAATAAGCTTATTACACATACATCCAAATCCCAATTTGTAAAGCACACCTTCCAAATAATGGACACACACACAAAAGGAGATATATTTTCATTATTTAATTCAACAAAGGTGGTTTATTTCACAAAAACTGAAAATTTAACATGTACAAAAGTATGTGAACCCTTGTATTAGTAGCTTGTGGCTCCTCCTTTTGAGGCCATTACTTCAACCAAACGTCTTCTGTAACCACTAACCAGTCTCTCGCATCTGCTTATGGGGCTTTTTGCCCACTCCTCCTTGCAGAACTCAGCCAGTTGAGAGAGGTTGGAGGGACATCTGGTATGTACCAACTTCTTCAGGTCTCACCACAACATTTCAATTGGATTAAGGTTCGGACTTTGACTGGGCCAATCCAGAGTACGAATCCTCTTTCTCTGAAGCCATTCCTTTGTAGTTTTGCTGGAATGCTTTGGGTAATTGTCTTGTTGCATAATCCATTTTCGTCCCAGCTTCAACTCCCTGACTGATGGCAGGAGATTCTGGTCAAGAATTTGTTGATATGCCGGAGAATTCATGGTTCCTTGGATAATATGGAGTCGTCCAGGTCCAGAAGCAGAAAAGCAGCCCCAGACCTTCACATTTCCACCACCATGCTTCACTGTTGGGAGGAGGTTCTTTTCTTCATATGCAGTGTTGGCTTTTCTCCAAACGTGTTGGTTTTGATTGTGACCAAATAATTCTATTTTGGACTCGTCTGCCCAGAGAATGGACTTCCAGAAGGCCTCTGGTTTGTCCAAGTGCTCTCTGGCATAGTTGAAATGGGCAGCTTTGTTCTTTTTTGAGAGCAGAGGCTTCCTTCTAGCAACCCTCCCATGAATGTCATGGCTATTCAATTTTCGTCTGATTGTAGATGCATGCACATTTGTCCCAGATGCTATCAGAGGTCTGCAACTCTCTAGAGGTGATGTGTGGGTTGGCCTTTACCTGATTTATTATTTTTCTGGTGCTTCTGGGTGATAGTTTTGATGGGTGTCCACTTCTAGGCAGAGTTGCGGTCATGTTGAAGGCCCTCCATTTGTAAATTATTTGTCTTACAGTGGATGGATGGAGCTGGAATCTTTTGGAGATGGTCTTATATCCCTCCCCAGACTGATGAGCTATCACTACCCTCTTCTTCATGTCCTCGGATATCTCCTTTGCTCTCGGCATTGTTGATTTGTATGGGACCACAGTGGTTTGGTTGGTTTCCTCTCTCTTTTAATTAGTGCAGGCCAAACCCTTTCCCAAGGATGTCTCATTTCATTGGTCTGCTTAAATGATTAATTAAGCACCCAAATGTGTTTCACCTGAGTCTGTTACCTGCTTGACTTAACCAATGCAGATGGGGGTTCACTTACTTTTGCACATACCCTAATTCCATGTTTCGTGTAGTTTTTAGGCTACTTAAACAAGTCCCACTAAACAAGTACATGCAACTGATAAACATATATCTGACATTTCATACATAAAAACTGGTGATGATAGAATAAGAAAATCATGGTAAAACAACAGAAAAATCTAAACTGCTCAAGGGGTTCACATACTTTCAAGCAGCACTGTATATAGTTTGTGGGTTTTTATTTTTACCTTTTTATATGATCTACAGTCTGTGGGTATTACTTTTACAGTCTGATTTTCATCCCCCCCCCCCATTCTGTGGTCTTTCTTTTGCTTCTTCATATACAGACTGTGGTCTCTTCTTGCTTCTAAATAGACAGGCTGTGGTCTTTGTTTTTACCTGTTGATATTTAGGCTGCTATTTTTATTTTTTGCCTGTTAATGTGCAAGCTGTGCTTCTTGTTTTGCCTCTTCATATACAGACCGTGGCCTATGTTTTAGACTGTTTGAGGCCCTTGTTTTATACAGTGAGTTGTTTTTATTTTCCCTCTTTATAAACAATCTGAGGTTTTCACTCTTACTATCTTATATACAGTTTGTTGTTTTTCCCTTACCTTATACTGTCTGGGGTTATTTTCATCTCATTATATACAGTCTGCGGTAATTGTCACCCCATTATACACAGTCACTGGTGATTACTTTTACTTGTTTATATACTGTTTGTATTTTTTACTTTTGTGTGAATTTGTTACTTGGTGCCTTGCTGTTTGTCATTACTAGGTTTTGCAGGAGCCCAAACCATAGTCATTTACTATAAGTCAATAGCCGTAAGCATATATGTTAGGGATTTGACTCCTTGTGGAGTTAGCACTGGGTTCACCATCGTTTGGGGATGGGGGTGTGGTAAGTGCTATGAGGGGAGGGGGTGGGGCAGTTTGGTGTTCGAGCTGATCAGTCCGTTAGAGGTTTGTGCTCGTTTTTTTCCGTTTGTTTTCTTGCTGTGTTATTCCTTTTTTTTTTTTAAATCTTTTCTTCTTTTTCCCTTTCTTTTTCCCTTTCTAGAGGGGTGTGGGCGGGGCCCCACATTCTTTATCCTCTTATATTTAAATACTTAATATATGGCCACTAACATTAGTAATTCAGGAATCCCTCATATTGCCTCTTCTGTGAGGTTTGTGAGCTGGAATATTAAAGGCATGGGGAGCCCAATTAAGTGATTGAGAATATTTACTCATCTAAAACGACTTAAAGCTGATCTAGTATTTCTGCAGGAAACCCATATGCAAACCTAGGACCAGGTCAGATTATAATGCCCCTGGGTCTTTGAAGCGTTTCACTCAAATTTCATCTCTAAAGCCAGAGGTGGCCATTTTAGTTGGCAAGTCCATTCAGTTTTCAGCTTCCAAAGTTATATCTGATAGAAATGGTAGATATTTAATCATCTCTGGCACACTGTCTCATATTCCCATCCTATTAATTAATATTTATGCCACAAATTTTGACAACCCAAACTTTATGAATAAGCTATTTGAGCGTCTCCCATGACCTTATGACCACAGCTCCTGCCTGCCGCATCTGCAATAGAGGCTTTGAACATGGCCCACTCAAACTCCATGTCCCCAGCCTCCCTCAGGACACACGAGAACTTCTTCTGGAGGTGGGAGTTGAAGACCTCATGAACAGGGGCCTCCGCCAGACGTTCCCAGTTCACCCTCACTACACGGTTGGGTTTGCCAGGTCTGTCTGGCAGCCTTCCCCGCCATCTGACAACTTGATGTCGTACCCAGGTTTATTGGATCCATATCGCAGTGTAGCTTGCAATAAACTTATAGGATTGCTAAAATCAGGGCAGCATGGTAGCGCAGCGGTTAGCACGGTTGCCTCACAGCAAGAAGGTCCTGGGTTTGAGCCCCAGGGTAGTACAACCTTGGTGTGTCGTCCCGGGTCATCATCTGTGTGGAGTTTGCATGTTCTCCCCATGTCTGCGTGGGTGTCCTCCGGAGGCTCTGGTTTCCTCCCACAGTCCAAAGACATGTAGGTCAGGTGAATTGGCCATACTAAATTGTCCCTAGGTATGAATGTGTGTGTGTGTGTGTGTGTGTGTGTATATGTCGGCCCTGTGATGGCCTGGTGGCCTGTCCAGTGTGTCTCCCCGCCTGCCACCCAATGACTGCTGGAATAGGCTCCAGCATCCCCGCAACCCTGACAGCAAGATAAGCGGTTCAGATAATGGATGGATGGATGGATTTCTAAAATGGCACCATCCGTAGGAGGCTTTAGTTAAAGTTATATTATTTTATCATTTTAAATTTTGGTAAAATTTTTGGTGCAATTTTTCTGCTTTTGACAGCTGTCGAAGCACCACCGGACATCTGGGTCAGTCAGGTTAGGCTCAGACCTGGGGGAGAAGTTAAACTTTAAGCAAAACGGATGATTTATACCATAGGTGCGTGAATTGAAACTAGCCCAGTTTGCGGGATGGTCTCCCAACCACACCACCAGGCTGCTCTTGTCAGTGGCTGGTATATTTGTCTTTGCAACAAACTGCTTTGGCAGGTAACTATTGACTAGTGTTGCCAGTCAATTTTGGAGTGTAACGGTCAATGTTACAAGGGAACTGACTGCAGTTGAATCTAAGCAATGACTCGATTTTGTCTTCATTATCAGCAGCAATGGCAGATTTCAAAAATAATAAAAATCCATACACTCAAGAGGCTGTGTTTCACATTTCTATCTGACAACTCTGTTCATAGCCTCTAAATACCTTGGTCAGAGGGGATATAATTCTCATCATAGTCCTCTTCAAGAATAAGCTGGTTTCCAATAAGAGCAGGTGCAGACATGGTTGCTGAAGAAAGAGAGAGAGATTAATAACGAGTGAAAAAAGAAAGGAGAATAACTTTGTCAAGTCAATTTTATTTGTATAGCCCAATATCACAAATTACAACTTTGTGACAACATTGCAGAAAGCTGCACATGGCAGCTTACTAACGTTTTTGCTGAGCTGTGCAAAATAAACAAATTCTGAAGAAAGTGCATTTTATTGCTTGTCAACTGGCTAAAATAAGGAGCTTAATGTAACAAATTAAGATTCCTTTCATTTCAATGGCTTTTCTATACCAAGGCTTGCTAGCTGAGGTTTTTACAGCAAACAGGTACATAAACTTGCGACCAAGGGTGCATCAGCTGGAAAAGCATAATGCGATCTCAACAAATGAACGCAGTGATCGTGGAACGGTCTGGGGTCCATGGATGCACCGGAGAGCAAAGAAAGCTGTAATTTTACTAGCTTAATTCAGGGAAGTTTAGCATCTCAGCTAACTTCAATCTCAGATGTACGCCATCAATTAAAAAGTTAAATCGCTAGTTTAAGTAGTTAAAGAAAGGCGTTAAACGATTAACCTACCGAGTTTTAAGGTGTTTTCTCACTCGCCAATGGGGCAGCTGCAATTTCTTTCATTCGGGTAACGGGCACATCTTCTAGCAAAGAGAAAAGATGCGCCGGTTTAGCTAACTGTCAACGACAACAATTGTAGCAGATCTCCAAGGACGCTCAATCGTCTTCCTGTTGACAGCGGCTGTGCGTATTCTAAGATCTGCTCTGTGATTGGCTCAGCGTTCTCCAAGATCTGCTCTTTGACTGGCTCAGGGGTCTCTAAAAATCTATTCTGTGATTGGCTCACCCGTCTCTAAAATCTGCTCTGTGATTGGCTCAGTGTTCTGTAAAACATGTTTCCGAGAGCGTTGAGAGGAAAATTTTGACTCTCCATTAGTGATCTGAGCGCTCTGTTTATTCTACCCCGGGTGTTTCTTCTCTCTCTCTCTCTCTCTCTCTCTCTCTCTCTCTCTCTCTCTCTCTCTCTCTCTCTCTCTCTCTCTCTCTCTCTCTCTCTCTCTCTCTCTCTCTCTCTCTCTCTCTCTCTCTCTCTCTCTCTCTCTCTCTCTCGTAGGGGAGGTTTTCTCCAAGCACATTTTAATTCTGGAGTTTAAATATAAACAAACATTAAAAGAAAAATGTCAACTAATGAACTTTATCTTGGGACAAGCAAAAATGGCTATAAGCAGAAAAAGGAAGATCGATAACTCAGTAGACATTGATGTAAAATTGCTGTTTACTAGAATGGTGAAAGCCATGATGATGACTGATTTTAATTATTACAGAAAAATGAAAGATATCGAGCAATTCAGTATTATCTGGGCTCATGATGATAAAGACAACCAACTTGTATTTTCTGGAGAATTGATGTGATATGTTTATTTTCAGGTATTTATTTATTTGCTTATGTTTTGAATATGATTGTATTTTTTAAAATAAAAGTTACTTTTAAAAATCAAATCTCTCTCTCTCTCTCTCTCTCTCTATATATATATATATATATATATCGATTTATCTATCTCACTCTCATTTTATATTTCTATTATTTTGTTTATTATTACTCTTTGTTTATGTTGTTAACTTCACTGGTATGACATATGCCCCTTCTAATTTCCCATACAATATTGTATCATCTCTGTTCCCACATTCATTGTAATTTTGATATAGTGACAATATGCACTTTTTTGTACATGTTGTTCATTGAAATATTCAAAGGAATGAGCAGGCGTGTACAGTTGATTCAGCATTGCCTGTTCTCTTTTAAAGATACTCACTCCCTGTTAAAAAGATAGTTTTTTTCTTTGCTAATAAAAAACTTAGTGTGTAAAGTTTGTTGTGATCCCATTTTATAGTTGATAAATAATGGCATTTCTGACTCCATTAATAGTAACACCAGAGCTGATGCTTTTTCATGCCTCCTACTACTGCTACTACTACTATTACTTTCAGCTGTTCCCGTCAGGGGTCGACGCAGCGGATCATCTGTTTCCATTTCTTCCTGTCCTCTGCATCTTCCTCTGTCACACTAGCCACCTGCATGTCCTCCCTGACCACATCTATAAACCTCCTCTTTGGCCTTCCCCTTTTCCTCTTCGCTAGCCGTTCCATATTCAGCATCCTTCTCCTAGTATACCCAGCATCTCTCCTCCACACATGTCCAAGCCATCTCAGTCTTGCCTCTTTTGCTTTGTCTCCAAACCATCCAACCTGAGCTGTCCCTCTAATATACTCCTTCCTAATCCTGTCCTTCTTTGTCACTCCCAATGAAAATCTTAGCATCTTCAACTCTGCCACCTCCAGCTCCGCCTCCTGTCTTCTCATCAGTGCCACTGTCTCAAAAACCATATAACATAGCTGGTCTCACAACCATCTTGTAAACCTTCCCTTTAACTCTTGCTGGTAACCTTCTGTCGCAAATCACTCCTAACACGCTTCTCCACCCACCCCACCCTGCATGCACGCTATTCTTCACCTCTCTTCTGCACTCCCCATTACTTTGTACAGTTGACCCCAAGTATTTAAACTCAATGCCTTCTTCCCCTCTACTCCTTGCATCCTCACCATTCCACTGTCCCCCCTCCCATTCACGCATATGTATTCCATCTTGCCCCTACTGACTTTCATTCCTGTTCTCTGCAGTGCATACCCCCACCTCTCCAGGCTCTCCTCAACCTGCACCCTACTCTCGCTTCAGGTCACAATGTCATCCGCAAACATCATAGTCCACGGAGCACACTCTCCTCACTTGTCAGCACAAAAGCATGATGGACTACCTCTGCAGCCACTAATCTCTATTTATTTTTATCATTATTTAACTGTTTACATAGATAGCCATTACTTTTAGTGGTTTTATTTAGATCATATCCTTTTCTCAAAGCTGTGTGTCATCTAAAGGACTGGTTGCATTCAACAAGAAACTTTCATTTATGATTTGGCTACTCAACATCCCCTTTGTCATCCATTGTAAAAGTGTGGGGGTTTATTCATCTTCTATGTTTCCATTGTATTTTCACACAATTATGAGATTTGTTTAAGAGATTCAATTTATTCTAAGTTATTCTATTTATTTGACATTGTTTCTTTTTCACCGTTTCTTTCATCTGTTTTTTCACTATCATATTATTTCATCATCATCCTTAGCTCCGTACTCTATTGCTTTCAACACAAAAGTTTATCTTTCTCTTTAGGGCCCTTTTAGTTTTTTGTTTTGTTTGTTTTTTTGTCATTGTTTTGTGGAAAGTCCAATAGACATGACTTTTCCGATATGTGATTTAAGTCTTTTTGAAGATTTTGAAGACTGGCTGGCGACACCCTTTTTGAGTACATGTGGCAGGAAAGGTATTTTAAATTGCTGACATCCTACAACCAGGATGTGTGTTGTATAAGGGCAGAAGGTGCCAATATTTTTTTTTCCCAAAGAGAAAGAAGTGAGAGGTGTACTGAATGCCACAGTCACAGCTTGGGGGGGGGGGTTGTCATTTTTATGTTCAGGTGTTCTTTAACACTTAGTTGTTGAGTGGTTCCTTTGTTCAGCATTTTGTCACCCAGACATGGCAATGAAACAGCCTTTGTATCTCTCTTGATAAAAAATCCTTCTTGTGCATCCCATCATTCAACTGAATGCTAAATTTCAAGATGGAACAACTTACACTTGTTGTTACATTTTATAAGGTGTATTTATTGAGCGGAATCATCGCGGCAAATAAATATGTTGTTTTATGTCAGTGTTACCGCCCAATCACATTGAACACCTGGTCTAAACCAGAAGATGGCAGAAGTGAGGGGCACTTACAGTTTGACCACAATCAAGCCGGAATTTGGCAGGGGCCAAATTGCTTTGGCACCTCACAGCGTGACTGATTCCGCTTGAATGATGAGAAATCCTTTGGTTTTATCTTTCTGACATGTACAATTACACTGAGGTGGTGCACTGA